>NC_134860.1:53136046-53436046 GCF_049852395.1 Peromyscus maniculatus bairdii | reverse complement strand
ATCTAAGAATTTGGAAAGAGCCAGGCGCTGGTGGAGCACGCTTTTAATCTCAGCACTCGGGAGGCAGAGGCAGAAGGATCTCTGTGAGTTCGAGGCCAGCCTGCCCTACAGAGTGAGTTCCAGGACAGCCAGGGCTATTACACAGAGAAACCCTGTCTCAGAAAAAAAAAATTTTTTTAAAAATAAATAAAAAAGAATGTGAACAGATAAACAGCCTCCAAAGCGTCTTCTTTCAGTGAAAGGAAGGACGCCATCTCTCTTTGAAGTCTCCACCAAGAACGCATTCCTTCAGGCTGTCATGGCCTTACCATTTGACTCTCCACCTGTCGCTGGTCAGGAAAGATGCAAAGCGTAACGAGGCCCGTCGAGGCCCCGTATGGTTCCCAGTGCCCTCACTTTTCTCACGTTGAGAAAAGGCAGATCAGCGCTGACCCAGTAACTGCCGAGCAGAGGATATGATGAAAAGGAGGCCCAAACCGCAGCACGAACTGAAGGCAGAGTTGAGGAAGAACTCTCTGACCACACCGGGGTGTGTAAGGTGGAGAATTCACAACGGAGGAAGTTCAGAAACCTCTGCTCCAGAGCACCAGGACAGGAAGGATTCTGTGTTTGTGGATAGAGGCTTCTGGATCAGAGCTCGGGGCCACCCAGAGCCCTTCCCAGCAGACAGTAGGTTGTCTTTGCATAAGCCTCAGGCTGCTCTGTCCTCCTTGGGGAGCAGTCCTCCTCCTCCAGAGACTGGACACTCTAAGCATACTTCCTCCCTAGTTCAGAGGTCACCTCAACCCCGGTTACGGTGTTCCTAGAGTGACCCCGGAGACTGGCTTTTCTTTTTTTCTGTTGGCCTCTGCCTGAAGAGTGAGAAAAGACAATTGAAGTAGAGCCCGGAGTAACCACTTGGGAGGTCAACTACCTCAGTTTGCTGGGGACCGATGGATCTAGGAACAAGAAATTTTGAGGGCTATTAAGAATGTTCTGAGTCAACTAGGATGGACTGGTTATGTGTGTGTGTCCATGATGTCCCCTAAAGGAAAAAAAAAAAAAAAAACACTTGCTCAAAAAAAAAATTGACTCAAAAGAGTCATTCAGGTTTTGGATCTAATAATAGGGAGATCCCAAAAGATGGAGGCTGTAAAGTAGTGGAGGAGGGTCAGGAACGTCTAACATCTTGCAGAGAGGGAAGGCAGCAGAGAGAAAAGACAGAGAAAGGAAAGGCACCACCTTCCGGAACGGTTCTTTCAATTTTCCAGATACTCCAGCCATTCGCCACCACCACCTCCTCATCAATCCTCAAACTTCCTCTCGTGAAGAAAGTACTGGCTCCTGGGCTTCCTCACAGGCCTGGTGACTTTTAGAGGGGGGGGGGGGGAGTGAGCAGAGGATCCGAGGGAGGGGTGGAGTCTTGTCACCCCAGGCTCCTGCATCACGGTCCAGTCATGTGCCTCCCTCTCACTGTGCTGACCCTCAGACAAGCTCGACACTTTCCTTTCACACGGCACAGATTTACTTCCCCTTGGAGGCCAGTTTCTTCCTCCGAAACGCTTCTAAGAATGAATTTTTGTTTTGTTTTGTTTTTCGAGACAGGGTTTCTCTGTGTAGCTTTGCGCCTTTCCTGGAACTCACTTGGTAGCCCAGGCTGGCCTCGAACTCACAGAGATCTGCCTGCCTCTGCCTCCAGAGTGCTGGGACTAAAGGCGTGCGCCACCACGGCCCGGCTCTAAGAATGAATTTTCTCCGCCCTCATCCAAACTCCACGGTGGTTCCAGAGACAGGCCTGGGAAAACAGAGAGCCTGGCTGGGGAGGCAGGGCAGAAAGCCACTGAAGGCTGGCACTGTCTGGTTCTGGCCCGTCCCAGTCAAGAATGAGGTGACTTCAGTACAACACGGGGCATGATGGACCACTAACAGGAGCACATTTAAGCCACCCGTTAATGGCTTCCCAGTGTATTTCACACAAGTAGCTACTGGCAACATGTAAGCATTTCTGGTACATGGATCCAGGCCACATTGCAAGCACCAAATATGAACATAGGCCACAGTCACCTTCACAATCCCATGTCATGGAGTAATCTGGGCCTATAGAGTAATCCTGTCCAGTCAAACCAAAACTGCAATCAGAGAAGCGTCCCCAAGTACCCTTGAGTTCCAGGAACCATGGGAAGAGGTAGGGGAACCCCGAGGTTCGGGCTTCTGGCTACCATTCCTGACTGTCCTTCTCCATCCTACCCCCGCCTCCAGGATCTCCATTGCCCCTGCCCTGCCCCACTACTTTCAGCCTAGGTGTAGTTCGGAGCTCCATGGTGCCCTCCCTAGAGCGGCTGCCCCCTCGGGCCTCCCAAGAGCCCTCGAAGAGCCGAGTAAGGAACCGGGGCCCCGCCCGGGGCAGCAGATCCCCCGCAGTGAAGACGTAGAGCACCGGGTTGACGCTGGAACTGAAGAAAGCCAAGGCTGTAGTTCCAGCGCGCGCCGCCTGGCCCGCCCCGCCAAGCTTGGCCAGGGGCCCTTCGGGCGGAGCGAGCGCAGCCACCGCCTGCAAGACATTGACCGCGTGGTAGGGGGCCCAGAGCAAGCCGAAGGCCAGCACGATGGCGCTCACCAGACGACCCACCCGCGTGCCGTGTCGCCCCGAGCCCCAGCGCGCGCCCCGCAACCGCGCCAGCGTCACGCCGTAGCAGCCGAGGATTGTCCCGAAAGGCAGGACGAAGGCAGTCAGGGTCTCCAGGCTCAGATGAACAGCGGCGTGCACCGCCGACGGGTGGCACAGTTGACACACGCCATCGCCCCAGAGGTGGCGGTAGACGGCGGCCGGGACGGCGAGCACCAGGGCGGCCAGCCAGACCCCCAGCAGCAAGCGACGGGCCAGGGCCGGGCTGCGCAGTCGGGGAGCCAGGAAGGGCCGAGTGACAGCTAGGCAGCGCTGCAGGCTGAGCAGTCCGGTGAGCAGCACGCTGGCGTACATGCTGAGCGCGCACACGTAGTACACCGCCTTGCAGCCCACCTGGCCCAGGGGCCAGGCCCTGCCGCTCAGGAAAGCCACAAAGAGCGGGGTGAGCAGAAGCACCGCGCCGTCGGCCAGCGCCAGGTGCAGCACAAGTGTGGCCGCCAGCGGCCGCCCCGCGGTGGGCCGCCAGCCTGCCAAGCTCCACACTACGAAGCCGTTGCCCGGCAGTCCCAGCAACGCCGCCAGCAGCAGGAAGGCGGTGCCGGTGGCCCGCGAGGCCTTCCAGCTCAGCAGCGTCTCATTCCCGGGCGGACGATAGCAGACCGACATCCTCCGAGAAGGGGGCTGCAAGAATCCACCGGGTGGAGCCTTCAAGATTGGGGCCAAGACCCACATTGCCGCTGATGCTGGATGAGAAGGGACTGCTGTGCCCACCCCACCACCCCCACCCCCCAGCTTCTCTGCAGCTTGCCTGTGTCTTCTCTCCAGGAACCCAACTGAAACAACTCCTTAGGACCCGTGGCCCCTGTTCCCAGTCAGCTGTCCCTCCCTGCTCTTGGCATGTTCCCAGAGGCCGCTGCTTCTGAAACACTGGTGTTCCCCAGTCCTCACGGCAGACGGTCTCCGCCTCCGCATCTGACCTTCCGGCGCAGCCCCCTCTTTATCCAATCCCATTCTTTATGTCTCAGGGGGGAAAGTGGCCGGTGGGGAGTCAAGAGCAGATCTACTTACCTAGCTGGGAGAGAAGAGCGTTGGGGGTCGAGGGCGGTGTAGGGAGGCTGACAGGTGAAGCGGCGGGGGGGATGAGGTATCTAATCCTGCCCCAAGCCTGTCACATTTGCAGAGGATGAGGCGTGAATGAAGAGGGACAAGATGGTGCTCATCCCCGGCCTTTCCTGGGCCCTCCTTCAGCCTGCTCCTTCCCATCACTGACAGGCCCAGGCACGTGGAGGCCAGCCTCCCTAGGAAACAGGATAAGGCTGAGGAGGTGCAGGAAGGTGCTCGGGCCATGAGGAGAGAAGAGTTCCCTGCTGAAGGCTGCTCGCACATCTCCCCCACCGCTGGCCCCAGCCCTTCCAGCCCACCTTCTGCCATGTTTATGTTCTCTAGCCTCCTTGGCTCGCCTGGCCCGGCCCGGCCGGCCGGCAACGGAGAAGGCTGCCCAAGCAACCCTACTTTCCTAGCTGCTCTCTCCTGGCTGTTTTCAGCCTCCTGTCCCTTCTCTTCGGCTTCAGTCTCATTTTGAGTCTGCCCGGGTCCCTCCACCCTCCAGCTATGACCGAGTTGTCTGTGACAACTTTTCAGTGTAAGACATGACACCCAGTCCTGGGGGGGGGCTACACATGTAGGTATGAGGAGCTTGCAGTCTGTTTGGGGGTGATCATAGCACACGGGAGGGGGGGAGCATGTTGAGAGCAGGAAGAGGAGAGCCATTGGGTACATTTCATTTGTATTCCATCAGTAGCTGTCAGAACCCCAAGGCAGAAGACTGGGGGATGCTTCACTGCTGGAGCATTGTCCTTAGGCACTAATGCCCCTCCATCTGACCTTCATTAGTGCCTGAAAAGGCCCTGGCTGGGCCTCCAGCCTGCATGAGACATGAAGCCGGATAGGCCACAAAGCTGTCCAGGCACTTTGTGTTTCTCAGAACACAGGAAGCTGGGGGACTAGGAGAGTCTAGAAGACTCCCAGGCAGGAAAACAGGGACGGTGCCCACTTAAGGGCTTACTGCAGTGAACCTCAGTTACAACTGAAATCAGAGACGAAGCCTGGGACATCAAAACTAAAGCCCCTGGGCTGAGCAGAGCCTCAGCCGGCAAAGTCCTTGCCATCCAAGCACCAGGGCCTGAATTCAGTGTCCAGAAACCATGTTAAAGGGTTGCATGGTTTGGGGCTGGAGAGATGGCTCAGAGGTTAAGAGCACTGGCTGTTCCTCCAGAGGTCCTGAGTTCAATTCCCAGAAACCACATGGTGGCTCACAGTCATCTGTAATGTGATCTGGTGCCCTCTTCTGGCCTGCAGGGATACGTGCAGGCAGAACACTGTATACATAATAAGTAAGTTAAAAAAAAAAAAAAAGCGGGTGTGTGTGTGTGTGTGTGTGTGTGTAATCCTAGTGCTGGAAGATGGAAACAGGTGGATCTCTAGGACTCACTGACCAGAGAGAGAGAAAGTTCTGATACTCTGATGACTGTAGCAGGGATCACAGGTGGAGAGGATCATAGGTGGAGAGGATCATAGTGGAGAGGATCACAAGTGGAGGGGATCATAGGTGGAGAGGATCATAGGTGGGGGATCATAGGTGGGGGATCATAGGTGGAGAGGATCATAGGTGGAGAGGATCATAGGTGGAGAGGATCATAGGTGGGGGATCATAGGTGGGGGATCATAGGTGGAGAGGATCATAGGTGGAGAGGATCATAGGTGGAGAGGATCATAGGTGGGGGATCATAGGTGGGGGATCATAGGTGGAGGTACATAATTAGCAAAACAAAAAAGATTAGAGCAGTGTCTGCTCATGGCCACTGAAGCAGGCATTTCTGGAAAAAAAACGTTTAGCTAATCCTTCTCCAACCAACAAGCCAGAGTACCAGAGTACCAGAGAGAATCCTGACCATGCTGGTTCTGTAGATCAGAATCCAGCCTCTCCTCACACCATTCCCAGACACACTGCCCCACCTTTCATTTTCTCTGGGTCCCTTGGAAGGGTCCCTGCTTCTCCCCCGGCTAAGCTTGCAGGCTTCCCCAGCTAGCCCAGCCTTTTCCAAAAGCTGCAGTTTGTAACTTTCCAGTAGGTGGCAGCAGTCAGCAGGGCTCACGTGGCGTGCCCTCTCTGACACTGGGCCAGAAACTGGACTAGCATTCAGGAGCTGAGATATGAAGTTCAGGAGTTCAAATGGCCAGTCTAGACTACAAAGTAAAACTGTATTTGGATAAGGGGGAGGGGAGAATCAAATATCAAATTCTATCCTTCACAACACATCTCTAAAGAGAGACGCAAACAAGGCACTTCCACCACCCCACACAGGCTCCTCCTCCTAGACTTTGTTCCTATTACTTATCAGGCAAGGGGGGCAGAGTCCAGGCTTGACTCACCTCTCACTTCATCAGGGCTAAGATCTCAGCTTTATACAGAAACAAGATTTCAGCCTCAGAACAACAGAGAGAGACGCACACAGCCCCAACGCCACAGGGAGGCAGCTCACTTACTCCATCCCTCCACCATGGAGTACCTTTCAGCCTTGAACCCCAGTGGACTGCTGAGGTGATTTCTAACCCCTCTTTATACTTCAATGCTGGGGATATGGGCAGACGAGGCAAACATCAGCCTCTAGAAGGCTCACTTCCTGCCTCGACAGACTTCTCCAACTCTTAACTCCTCTTTTGTTCTTCCCATAGTCTCTCCTTTAGATCTGTAAACCTAGAACCTCTTAGCCACCCCACCCCATCATTATCACTAATTTTACCAACCCCCTCCTCGCCCCTTCTGGTGTTTTCTCCCTAACTACCAGGTCAGTATCCACTGTGGGCTCTGAAATCGGCCGTAGGGTCTGGAACTCAGCTCCACCACCTCAGCGACCCTTCCGAGTCTGTGACCACAAGCGGACGGTCCGGAAAGGACTGACTGCTGCCACCCGCCAGGAGCTACTAGATAAGGTAAGTGGTCGGGTTCCCGGAGCAGGGAAGCCAAGGGACTCAAGTCAAGGACGGTGGGACGGCAGGGCAGAAAGTGTGCGTATTACACGGTTGTCATCCCTCGGGAAACAGTCGGTAAGAAGGGGTGGAGAGCCGGGTTCAGAAGTAATCACGGCATTTGTGTGTTTTCTTGTGCTAGGAATCAAAACTCCAAACAAGGGCTCTGCCACTGGTCTGGGTTCCCAGCCCTTCGTTTCTATGAAAAGCCAGTTTCAAATTCTGACTTTGCTACTTCCTAGCTGTCAAGCCTTGGGAAGTCATTCAACCTGTCAAAACCAGTTTTTTGTTCGTCTTTCTATTGAAACAGGCTCTCACTTTTTAGCCCAGGCTGACCTTGAACTCAGAATCTTCCTGCTTCAGCCTTCTAAGTATTAAGACTACAGACACATGCCACAAAACCTAACTTGAAAAATGCTTTCAGTGTCAGGCATCAAACCCAGGTCGTTGCACATACTAGGTAAACAATTTACTTCTAAAGCACACCCCAGCCTTCAGTTTCTTCATCTACACAAGGGAATAATAAGCTACCTTTTAGGGTTTCTGAAAGGAATAAAGGAAAAGTCCTTATAGATATTTTGACAGATATCGGAGAGGGATGCCTCTTGGCTCTGGTCTTCTTGAAGGTATGAATTCAGTCAAGAGACAATTTGAAGCCGGGCGGTGGTGGCGCACGCCTTTAATCCCAGCACTCGGGAGGCAGAGCCAGGCGGATCTCTGTGAGTTCGAGGCCAGCCTGGTCTACAGAGCGAGATCCAGGACAGGCACCACAACTACATGGAGAAACCCTGTCTCGAAAAACAAAACAACAAAAAAAAAAAAAAACAAAAGAATATTATTCCAGTTTTCTCTTGACCCTATGATCTTTAAAAGTTGTGTTTATATAGTTTGCTTTTATATACAAGAACTATTCCTCTCCCACCTCATCCCAATCTAGCTAGTAAAGCTAGGCAGAATACCCCCAGAGACTGGAGTGGGCTGCCCACGGTGGGTGGAGAGATGGCTCAGCAGTTAAAAGCATGTAGTCCTTTTGCAGAGGACCAGAGTTGAGCTTCCAGCACCCACCTGGTGGCTCGCAAGCAATGTAACTCCAGCTCCAGAGGATCCAATGCCCCGTTCTGATCTCTGTGCACTCACATGCACATATCCACCCACCACACACACACAATTTTTAAAATATATAAAAATAATTTGTTAAAGGAAGGTGTGTCAACCCACACAGTAAGTGATATGAATATGAGGTTGTCCTTAGAAGATTCAGACCCTTTGTTAGTGTGCACATGCTGGTGGAAACCGTGGTACTCTAGTTCCTGATGTGGGGGAAACAACCTAAGTACGTCTTCAAAGATGTTTAACCACCATCACCAGAAGGCACCACTAAGATGTGGCTGTAGCTTTTTTTGGTGGTGGTGTTTTTGTTTTTCAAGACAAGGTTTCTCCATGTAGTTTTGGATCTCGCTCTGTAGCCCAGGCTGGCCTCGAACTCACAGAAATCCACCTGGCTCTGCCTCCCGAGTGCTGGGATTAAAGGCGTGTGCCACCACTGCCCGGTGGCTGTAGCTTTCTTTGGTTCCCTCATGTCCAGCTCCTTCTCTACAGGATGATCTAGAGTAACCTGATTCCTAGGATAGGTGGAGGCTTTCTCAGAAGCTAGCCTAAAACTGAGTCGGCTGCAGTCAGCGTTAGAATGAGTCAAAGGGAACAGCGCCAGTGTGTGCTCAAGAGGGCCTCAGAGGAGCGGCTCAGAGCCCTGCCCCTCCCGTCCCCTTGACTATATTATACCAGCTGAAGCCCTTTTATTTCTTATCACTATTACTAACTAGTTCAACCCTAACATTTCTTTTAACATTCACAAGTTTTCACTTGGCCTTAGAATGGTTAAACAATGCTAACATTGAAAACAGTTGTAGAGCAGGGTGGTGTTAGCACACACCTTTAATCCCAGCACGTGGGAGGCAAAGGCAGACGGATCTTGGTGAGTTCAAGGCCAGCCTGGTCTACATAGTGAGTTCCAAGACAGCAAGAGCTACACAGAGAAACTCTGTCCCAGAAAACTGAAAAACAAAAACAAAACAAACACTTTGTAGAGAACAGGAAGGATGACACGGGAGGACACTGTAGATAAAAGAACACAAGTAAGAGATTTCATCTGTTTAGATTTCATCTTCTTTTATCCATATTTGGAGTCATGGTCCAAATCTGTCGAAGTCTGGTATTAAACTTCTTGGCTCCAGTACCCTTCTCCCCCTCTCTGCCTCCTGAGCAGCTAAGATGGTGGGTATAACCACACCTGGCTATGACTGACTTGTCATTCAGTACCAGTGGGAGTGGCTTAGAGGGGAGCAAGGGTAGGTGAACAGAAGCAAAATGAAAAAAAAAAGGGTCTGCCTCTAGTGAAGGTCTATTAACAACTCAAAAAACCCAAACAAGAACTGCCATGTTTACAAAGGATGAGATGAAATGCTCACATCTACAATCCCAGGACCCAGGAGGCTAACACAGAATTGCTGAGTTTGGGAACATGCTGAACTCCACAAATACCGTCTCAAAAAAATACACAGGGAAGACGGCAAATCAGGAAGCAGAGCTGAGATACCAACCAGTGTCTAGGGCCAAAGGGCCAACTAAAGAGAGGAGGGGCAGAGGCTGACACCGCCCCTCTCCTCCTGCCACTGTCACTAACAGGTACTGGAGACCCTGCTCTTAAGCGGAGTGCTAACACTGGTACTGGAGGAGGATGGGACCGCCGTGGAGAATGAGGACTTCTTCCAGCTGCTCGAGGATGACACATGTCTGATGGTGCTAGAGCGAGGACAGAGCTGGAGTCCCAGGGTGAGGCCCACAGTGGGCTGCTGAGGTCACCAATCCTTTCTAGTTCTCCCAGTCCTCTTCCCTAGCCTATCACTGATCTTGGGGGCTGAGGTGCCGGGGAGGCAAAAGGGGCCTAATCCAGCACCGACAGGATTAGCAGATGTCAGGATATGAAGGAAGGCTCAATTCAATAATGGGGTGTCCCACAGAGTGGGATGTTGTCATACGGCCTAGGACGGGAGAAGCCAAAACACAGCAAGGACATCGCCCGAATCACCTTTGATGTGTACAAGCAAAATCCTCGAGACCTCTTCGGCAGCCTCAACGTCAAAGCTACCTTCTACGGGCTCTATTCCATGAGCTGTGATTTTCAAGGAGTTGGACCCAAAAAAGTGCTCAGGTCAGAAATCAACATGTCATACAACCCTATAGTTGGAGAGTCCCTCAAGTTCAATCAAGTGCCACCTCTTGTACCCCAGTATCCCATAAGTTCTCCTTTGTGAACCCCACCCCCACCCCAAGCTTTCAAACTCAAGGCCTCCCCTCAGCATCCCTTAACCATTTGGTTTCCTCTCACTCCTGCCCTTCAGGGAGCTCCTTCGCTGGACTTCCTCACTGCTGCAAGGCCTGGGTCATATGCTGCTGGGGATTTCATCTACCCTGCGCCACGTGGTGGAGGGCGCCGAGCGGTGGCAGTGGCACAAGCAGACTCACCTCCATTCATAATGAAAAAGGGACTGGAGCCGGTGCCCCGAGACTGCTCCCATGAGACACGTGAGAGCTATATGGCACCAACAGATTTGGGGTCTGCAGTGTACCTGACTCCATCGTAACAGAACCTTTCGGCACACTGCCTTGGTCCTGTAGCCTGCACATTCCTGAAGGATGCTGCCTATCTTACTCCATCTCCTGCCCTCTACTTATCCTGCAGAACCACAACCTTGTCCCCTGGCATGCCGATCCCACCGTAACTGCTGCTACATCCAGGTTCTCACTGATCCCTATCCCTAAGACCCTGCACACCAATGACAGTCCCCAGGTTCTCACTGATCCCTGTCCCTAAGACCCTGCACACCAATGACTCAGTCCCCAGGTTCTCACTGATCCCTATCCCTAAGACCCTGCACACCAATGACAGTCCCCAGGTTCTCACTGATCCCTGTCCCTAAGACCCTGCACACAATTGACTCAGTCCCCAGGTTCTCACTGATCCCTGTCCCTAAGACCCTGCACACCAATGACTCAGTCCCCAGGTTCTCACTGATCCCTATCCCTAAGACCCTGCACACCAATGACTCAGTCCCCAGGTTCTCACTGATCCCTATCCCTAAGACCCTGCACACAATTGACTCAGTCCCCAGGTTCTCACTGATCCCTGTCCCTAAGACCCTGCACACCAATGACTCAGTCCCCAGGTTCTCACTGATCCCTATCCCTAAGACCCTGCACACAATTGACTCAGTCCCCAGGTTCTCATTGATCCCTATCCCTAAGACCCTGCACACCAATGACTCAGTCCCTAGCTTTACCTTGAGCTACCTTTCCCCGGAAAATAAAAATATTACAAAGAAAAACACAAAAATGTTTACCAGTATGCCTGGGGAAGAAGGGGTATTGGTACAGACAGATGGACATGGGGATAAACAGGATCTGGCTGCCATAGCCCAGGCTAGCCTTGAATTCTTGGTTGTTGTGTTTTGTTTTTTTTTTTTTTTTTTTTTGCCTTGTTGGCACTCCTTTAATCCCAGTGAATTCTTGATATTCTTGTTTCAATTTTCTGAGGGCAGGCTTACAGTTTTGTTTATGTTACTACAGTTTTGTGTGTGTTGCTACATCTGCTCCAATAAGACTCTGGACTCCCGATTCAAAGCAGGAAGGACAAGCATGTCCTGTCCCCCCCATCGACACTATTCCCAGGCCGTGAGGTCTCAGTCTTCAAGTATAGAGTTCAATGCCCGTCTCCGCTTGGCCACAGCGCTCTGCTGCTGTTCCCAAGTCTGTCGCCGCTTCAAGAAGGTAGTCAGGGCCACATTTCGGGCCACATGGTGGCCAAAAGCATCCTGAATCAACTCCTGGTTCTGCTCTCCTGCAAAGAGAACCACTTGTGTTTATCACCACCCATGCTCAAAAACAAATTCTACTTGAAGTGAAGGCCCCTCCATTTCCCTCCAACCCTGGACTTGAAATGTACGCTGTTGTGGGATATCTGTACACTGTGTGAAGATATATTGCTGACAGGTTTAATAAAGAACTGAACAGACAATAACTAGACAGGAGGTATAGGTAGGACTTCTGGGCAGAGAGAGAAGTAGGAGATGAATCTAGGTTCGAGAGAGAGGCAAGGAGACATGGAGGAAACAGGATGGGCAGTATGTGACAGAACATAGATTAGTAAAAACGGGTTAATTTAAGTTATAAGAGCTAGTTAAAAACAAGCCTAAGCTAAGGTCAAGCTTTCATAATTAATAAGTCTCAGGTGTCATTATTTATAAACTGGTGGCCCCTCCAAAAAATCCAACTACAAAACACCTCACCCATTAAAAGCCAGATAAAGGGGTAAGGGTAGATAAAGAACTGCACAAGTCTGCAGAGAGGAGGCAAAAGCAGACCACTGAGACCTCAGAACCAGACTATGCTTCTGATATCTGCTGAACTAATCGGCTACTGGGTGCAGGAAAAGGCAGAGTTTGCAAACATCGCCCAGGGGCAGTGGTACTCACCCAATTCAGCAGCAATTTCCTTCCGAGCGCCCAAAGCTGCTCCACTCCAGATGGCATCTAAGACACGGCTGCCGTGGCGGCTACAGGCAAGAGCCACATACTGCCCCTGCATTGAGACAGCAAGTCAAGTCCCTCGGGAGAGGAACGCAACTGGGTCTTGGGAGTGGAGGGATAATTTCAGAAGGCTGGAGAGGCAAGGTTCAACCAGCACAGGAACTACGCATGTGCCCTGCCTCCAGCTCCCGGGTCCAGCCCTGAACAAACCCGTTTTCTCTAAAGCAGTGATGGAGGGACCAGAGCACAAGTCTAACCTTTAGGGTCTTCAGCACACGACGACGCTGCTTGTGTGTCACAGAGGGGCTGGTCAGGACGGCATCAAATACATGAGAGCCAGCAGGGCTTTGGGCCAGAGCCAGGAGCTGAGGTCCTGTCAAGGCGCTCAGACTCCGGAGTACAAGTCCAGGGTTGGAGAAATACAGCAAGTGCTGGAGCAGTAGAGACCCAAGCACTGTCACTTCCCTCAGAGCTCTGGCTGTGGCCATCTCTACCTGGGAGGACAGTAATAAGAAATGAGGAGGCTGTGACCAGGCCAGATGGATGAGCTCGTCCCTAGGGTACTGCCACCTTCTCTTCAAAAACCTAACCCAAGGGGCTAGTCAAGCACTGAGAAGCCTGGCCCCTCCCACCTTACCTGATGCTCTGCAGGCACCGCCCCCTCCTCCTCCGTCAGTTCATAGTATACCTCATAAGCCAACAGAGAGGCAAACAGAGGCACACAGGCGACTTGCCGGGATGAGGGCTCTGCACAGTGGAATGCCTACACAGCAAGACAAAACATAAAGACTCTCAAGAACTATCCCATCCCCAACACAAGGGTGTTCCAGACAGAATGTTCAAGAAGAGGGAGGTCTAACCCAACAGCAAAGGACACGAGGGAGAGCAGAATCTCATCAGCCTTGTTCTGTCTCCAGCCTCTGCACTTGTGGGGACTGAATCCACATTTACCTCTCCAAGTTCTCTAAGTTCTGGAGAATCAACTGCATTTCAGGGCTGTTCTTGGACTCATCTGTCTATCTATAACTCCCTCAACATTAAACCTCACATCCACATTAGACAAATTCTAACTAGCAGAATGAGATCAAGGAAGGGCATGGATAGGTTAACACCTCACCTCCATTAACAGCTGCAAGACCTGGGCTTGGTGAGTCCCAACCCTGCGGCAGGCTTCCACCAGAGCAACAACCACCCCTGGGTGGCCCTGGGCCAGCACAGCTTCCAAGGCAGGGCTCAGCTCCTCAAACACAAGGGACAGCTGAGAGGAAACAGGGATTGAAGAATCGTTGACCTTCAATTAATGGTTACTAAGTTAATCAGAACATTTTTCCTACTGAAAAAAAGCTAGATAAGACATAAAAACCATTGCCAACATCAGAACTTTCACTGTGCTGTGTAAAACCCAGAAGAGATGTCATAGATGTGTTATCCTATAGGGGAAGATTTTAAATGTTCCTTCTGCAGAAGTCAAGGAGAACCAAGGCAAAGCAAGTCTAGAATTAAATCCGCCATTCTACTCCATGTGTCAACCCAAGGGGCCACGGGACACCCTCCATCCCCCACCCCCATCATAGGCAAAAGGGGAAAAGAGAAGCTAAGCAATGGCTTCAGGGCCCCTGTGGGTTAACAGACAAGAAGCCACCGAACTTCTAGCTGTAAAATTCAATTAAGAGGACAGGTAATCAGACCTGAGAAGCTAAAACAAATCTCTAGAAGGGCACCTCCACCCTAATTTCTGGAAAAGTCCTGAGAATAACTTGACATGGGCAATGGGCAGTAAATTGCCAGAGAAGCACAGAGACAAGCACTCAATAAAATAAGGCCCAAAAGCTGGTTAGTGGTGATGCACGCCTTTAATCTCAGCACTCAGGAGACAGGCAGGCAGATCTCTGTGAATTTAAGGCCAGCCTGGTTTACAGAGCGAGTTCTAGGACAGCCAGGGCTACACAGAGAAACCCTAACCCGAAAAACCAAATAAATATGTAAATAAGTAAATCAGTCAATCAATAAGGCCCAATGATTAAGGATAGCAGAAAGAGACCAGGCCACATTTCCAACTCACCAGCTCAGGGGAAGTGACTGCATCCAGTAAGCGCTGCAGAGGGAAGTTAGCAATGGGATGAGCGGCCAAGGAGTGCAGCTGGCCCTGGAAGTGGTCCTCAAAGAGGCGCTGGAGCCGCACGGGCTCTAATACCAGCAGCACCTGCTCCAGGAGTCTGGAGCTCGTCTGGTCCCGAAGAAACAGGAGTAGAGGGCTGGAGGAGAGAAGAGCGAGACTGGGCTAGAGAGATGGCTCACTGCTTAAGAGTATCACTGTCCCTGCGGAGGGCCTGGACCAAGAGGCCCTCGCTGCCCGCCTGCCACTGGCTCCTACACAAACGTGGAACATGTGCATACACACAGGCAAAACGCTCATACAATAAAGCATTGTTGAAAAAGTTGGCCTTGGTGGTGCACATCTTTAATCTTAGATTCAAGAGGCAGAAGCAGGTGAGTTCAAGGCCAGCCTGGTCTAGATAGTGAGTTCCCAGCCAGCTGGGGCTACATAGTGAGACTGTGTCACACATGGATGAAGGAGGAGACTGGGGCCTGAGAGCTGGCTCAGCGGTTAAGAGCACATACTGCTCTTACAGAGGACCCAAGAAGTTCAGTTCCCAGCACCCACAAGGCAGCTTACAACTACCTCCAACTCCAGTTCCAGAGGTTCTGACACCCTCTTCCAGCCTCCGAGGGCCCTGCACGCACGTTGTGTACATATATACATGTAGGCACAACTTCATAAATATAAAATAAAAATAAATCTTAAAATAAAACTAAGTCAGGTATAGGTAATACAGGCCTTTAATCCCAATACCTGGGACACAGAGGCAGGAGGATCTCTGTGAGTTTGAGGCCAGCAGGAGTGAGACTGTGCCTCTCAGGTACTTGGGATTAAAGTCATGCATCACTGCCCAGCAAGAAATATTAACAAGACCAAAGAGTCTGAACTTCATCCAGAAATATAGCTACACTAACTACATCATCTCATTCATCACACATGACATTCCCAGCTTTGGTTACTCCTGAAGACTTGATCATACCTGCCACTTGCTGAAGAATTCCGAGAACTCAGGTAATCAATCACAGCATCACAGAGATGGGCACAATGCTGAGGTGATCTGCGGTGTAAGATCTGTAAGGCCACTTGAAGACAAAAGCTGGAGATCTTGTCGGTGATAAATACTATAGGAAAAGGCAGAGATAATTTAATAGCTTATTCCAAGCCCAGATTACCTGTACAATCCCCAAAACGCAAGTAACAAAGGGTCTATACACATGACAATGTCTATACAGAATGCTTTATAGCATTAAAGCAGGTGTTACAGAGGAAGGACCTGATACAAGGGTCCTGCTTGGGGAACCCCCAGAGAAGATCCTAGTCCCTCTCCTCCTTCCCTGCTGTGATGTTAACCTTGACTGTCCACTTGATGGGATATAAAATCACTACGAAAACCAACCTCTGGGCATGTCTGTGAGTTTCTGGAGTAGGTTAATACAGGTGGGAAGAACGCCCCTAAATGTGGGTGGCACTAGCCCAGGGGCTGGGATCCTAGGCCGAATAAAAAGGGAAAAACAAGCTGAGCCCAGCATTTACCTATCTACCTCTGCTCCCTGACTGGACAGTCTAGCTACAGCCATGATAATCCCAACACAATGCACTGCCCCCTCCAGCTGTGAGTCAAACGTTTTCTTCCTCCAGTCCCTTGGCCAGGGATCTGTCTCAGCAACATGGAAAGTAACTAATACATCTTTTTACCTGCAATGTCCTTCAGAAAGCAGGCGCTCAGGTCCTGAAGACGATTCAGGAAAGTTTTAGGAACTTCAAAATCAGTGGGCTTACATTCCCGAGCTGAGGTCCTTTGTGTTTCTAAAGAGAGATCAAGAACATGAACAATAGCAAAATGCAAGTGGCCAAATAGGAAGAGCTCCACAGTAGGGTAAGGGCTCGGAGTGAGATGCAGGACAGATGTGATACAACTCAATGCTGCTTGTGGATCTTCAGCTCCCTTCCCTGTGGTCCAGGGTTCATACTTCTCAGTCAGGTATTTAAAGTAGTCCAAAGTCAGCCCTCATTTATACTCTCTAACCATATTTTCCAGCATTTTTAAATGTAGGGCACATCCTGTATCATGAGACAAAGTTAGTGGTCTTAATTAGCATTTTTTAAATAGAGAATAAAATTTAAAAGGAAAGAAAACATCAGAAAAGGGGCTAGCAAGTGGAAAGGGCATTCCTGAACCTTCGCCTGAATCCAACACACACACACACACACAAACAGGTTAAAAACACATCGGGGAGCTGGGCCGTGGTGCATGCCTTAATCCCAGCATTTGGAAGGCAGAGGCAAGTGGACCTCAGTGACTTTGAGGCCAGCCTCAAACAAAGTGAGTTCCAGGACAGCCAGGGGTACAGAGGGAAACCCTGTCTCAACAAATAAATAAATAGATAAATAAAAATAAAAATTGGGGTTAAAAGCAATCTCCTGGCCAGGTGTAAAGTCACACATTCCAAAATCCAGTATCTGAGAGGCTGAGGCAGGACAACAGTGAATCTGAGGCCAGAATGGGCTTACACAGGGAATTCCAGACCAACACAGGCTACACAGTAAGACCTGTCCAGAAAACAAAAACAAAAACCTAACAACAAACAGTCCGGCATGGAAACACAGCCTGTAGTCCCAGCACCTGAAAGGCAGAAGCAAGCAAGAGGAAAAAGGGTCGAAGGCCAGCCTCCGCTATATCACAAGTCAAAAGCCAGCCTAGGTTATAGGGGAGACTCTGTCTCGGAATAAACTATCAGGGCCAAGGAGGCTGTGATAAAGGGGACTGTGACTAAGCCCGACAAGCTGAGTTCGAGATACAGAACCTGAACGGTGGAAGAACTGACCCCCCACAAGAGGTCTTCTCTCCTCCACACAAACACAGCAGAAGGCACGGACATTTGAGTGTGTGCACATGCACATACATGCACATATATATTTTTTAATTAAAAAAATTAACTTCTTACTGTGAGTTGTGGAAATAAAAATGTGAAATCCATTGCTTGTCTCCTCTCCCTGCCCCTACGCTAGTAGCCGGTCCCTAAATACATGTACACCCTTCCCTCTAGATGTCTAGACACACTATTCTTTGGTCAAGCTCCATCATGAAGATTAACTCTTCTGAACTCCCGAAACTCTCCTGCTCACCAGGCCCACTTGCCTTTTTTTATAATACTTACCAGACGACTGGGAACCCCGGGACCTGGCTCGCTCAGACTCCAGAAGAGTACCTCCTAAGACTTGCAGCAGAGTTCTGACCACGAAGCTGCCATGCGTGTCTCCACAGAAGAAAAGAAAATCATCACACACCTCAGCGGCTAGTCCCAGGACTAGCTCCTCCAGAGTCTGCAAGGGACCATGATTCCCATCCTCCTCCTCATCATCATCATCATCGTCCTCCTCTGCTTCTGCAGGACTCCTCAGCAACCGAGGCAGCTGCAGCAGAGCACTTTGCAAAACGTGGACCCCACATCGATGACAAGCCACGAAGCGCAAGTTGGGGCGCAGAGCAGCCCACACTCGACACAGAGGTTTCAAAGGACTGAACCCCAAAAGTTCCTGCAGCATTTCGCTACCAGTCCTGTTCGTGGCCAAGGCTAGGGCCTGAGACTCCACTTCCTTCAAAATATTGCGCGCCATCAACTCTGGAAACACGAGGAAAACAGACCGTTAGAGGGGGCGAGAGGGGGATAAGACTTGGCCATCACTTAGCCGAGAACTTCCCGGGAATCCCTCTGGAAGCTGCCCGCCTGGGTTTTACTGTTCATCCGCGGCGTAGCTGGCGCTTACCTCGTTCTTCCGCGGCGTCGGGAGCCACTTTCAACGCCGACAGCGCCCGTCGGAAATAGCCGAGCGCCTCCGGGCTCAGGTGCGGGAGGGCCTCGGGGGCCTGCTCCGCGCGCGAGGCCGCCGCCGCCGGCAGCCGGGGACGCTCATCGCGGCCCGGAGGGGGGCGCCCCGAACCCCGGGCCGCGCGTCCCCGACGGCCGGCGCCCACGAACTGGCGGCGCCCCTTGTGAGCCGAACGCGGACCCAGCCCCATGCGTGCTTCGGGACCGATCCCCCCCGCACGCTTCCCGGCTGGCGGCTCCCACGGCCGCCGGCGCACTCCTGACGCACGGAGACGTCATGATTCGGCGACGGCGAGGGCGAGCATGGTGGGCGTGTCTATGGGTTGCCGTTCCCTATTAGCAGGTTCCACTGGTAGCTGCTGCCCAGGATCTCCCGGGCTAGCCTCGTCTCGCCTCGCTCTAGCTCATCCCCACCCGCTCTGGATTTCTACCCCGGTCAGGGCACACACTCTAACTCCGACGTAGCCATTATCAAGGTTCTCGAGCTCTAGGTCCCGTTCCCGGCAGGATAAAAGTGGGTCTGGCGAGCTGGGCAGAAAGAACCCCAGAGGAGCGTCCGCCGCAGGTAAGGCGCATAGGCTCTGTCCGCTTCAAGTTCAAGGCTTCGCGGTTCTCTGGGGGGTCTGGAGCGGTAGCCAGAACTCCAGAAGGCCCAGGACTCTTCGTGGACATACCTTGTTGGACTGCCTCGCCAAATGCCCCCACCAAGATAGCCCCACTATCAGAGAATCGCTGTATGTGTGTGGCCCCGGAGAGTCTCCACCCAGCCCTGTGCCTCCGAAAAGGACAGGCTGGCCGGAGACTTGCACTCAGTGACCCTCCTGTGAAATTTCTCTCCCCTCAAAATAGTCCAAGCTTAGCTGCCCCTCCTAGCCCTCACAGAGACCTGCCTTCAAAGCGACTCTTTACTCCACAGATGCCCCCCACCCGCCTTTGATGTGAGTCATGGTAGCGCCTATGAAGGGGCAAGTGTGTGTGGTAACTGGGGCCTCCAGAGGCATTGGCCGTGGCATTGCCTTACAGCTCTGCAAAGCCGGAGCCACGGTTTACATCACCGGCCGCCATCTGGACACCCTTAGAGCTACGGCCCAGGAGGTGAGTGACCACCTGAATTAATCATCCTGATTACTACTAACCACTTGCCTGGCCATGATACTCCCCCTACCAAATCATTAATATTTACAGCGTACAACAAACAAATAAGACAGTTGAATTTTTCTACCAAGTGAGTTTAATGAGAAGAAAAATCTTTCTGTTTGAGAGTTTGAGATTTTGCAAAGAAAAAAACTTGGAGCCGGCAGCGTCCTGTGATTTAGGCAAGACTTGCTGAACTGTGCGTGTTTACTTCTTTTTGTTTGTTTGTTTTTGAGACAGTCTCTTAACATCTCTACATAGCCCTGGCTGGCCTGGAACTCACCATGTAGACCCAGGCTGGCCTGGAACTCACAGAGATCCACTTGCCTCTGGCTCCTGAATTCTGGGATTAAAGGCCAGTGCCACCACACCCTGATAAGAGTTTGTATCTTGACTGGATTCTAATAAAAGCAATACTCAAGTACCTATGATTTGCTAGGCATGGAATTACCCAAGTGATAAGATGCAATTTCTGTTCTTACAAGATACGAGTCTTAACAGGAAGTCAGATTTATTAACCAGTCGTTTTATGTGCACAGAATGCTTGCTCTGGGGCATTGGAGGGGCATCTAGATGATAAAGGTAGTTATGTCTTTAGACAGGCTTAGCTAGAACTCGCTGTTTAGACCACAGTGCCCTCAAATACACAGACATCTCTTGAGTGCTGGGATTAAAGGTGTGTACCACCACATGTGACTTAAGAGAAAGCATTCTTGAGGTGGTTTTTATTTTATGTGTATTGGTGTTTTCCCTGCGTGTATGTCTGTGTGATGGTGCCAGATCTCTCTGGAACTGAAATTACAGATGGTTGTGAGCTGCCATGTAGGGGCTGGGAATTGAACCTGGGTCCTCTAGAAGAGCAGCCAGTACTCTTTTAACTACTGAGTCATCTCTCTTGAGATGATCTTTGAACAAGTCTTGAATAGGAATTAGGTAAAGGGAGTTATGAAAAAGCAAAGGGAGATGGTAGAGAGGCCAGAAAGGGAACAGTGGTTGTTAGAAGGCCATCACGAGGGGCGGGGGGTGCAGTTTAGTGGAAAAGTACTTACCCAGGAGGCGCAAGGCCCTGGGTTTGATCCTGGGCACTGAAAACAAACAAAAAGCCACCCTGTCAAAGGTTTGGGTTTTACATACCTTTAATCCCAGCACTCAGGAACCAGAGGAGGGAGCTACACAATAAGACACACACACACACACACACACACACACACACACACACACACCATGGTAGACAGGTCTATATCACCCAGAACTGGAGAAGTCGTGTGAGGGGAATTGGGAGTTAAGGCCAGCTTGGGCTGTATAGCGAGACCTTATCAAAAAAACTTCTAGGCTTTAGTTGCTTAGATTGGTGATCCAGTTAGAAGAGTTTTTAAAATTCCTGCGTTTTAGATAGTTCATACTGACTAGATTATGAGGAATTCACTTAAGAACAAAGCACTTGAGTTCCAATGAGCATTAGGAGGCGTCGCTGCAGTTTGAGCAAAGAAGTGATAGGACAGGACCCTGAGCTTGCCCCTGGAGACTGGGTGCTCTTCTTCCTCTGAAGTTGGTGGGGACACGCTTTCAGAAGGCAAGAAGAATAGGAGGGGGCAATAATTTATGCCTAATGGCTCTGGTTTCCGGCGACCAAGCCAGAGCATTGGTTGAGTGAAGGAAAGAACCAGGACTGAGTAAGAATTCCAAGGTAAAGGGGAGGCGTGAGAGCTGGAAAGGAAAAAGAGGATAGGTGCGTGTTTCTAAGAGTGAGTGCCATGCCTTGGAGTTGCGGAGTGTTTCCTGAGGTCTGGCATGGGATGGCCCTCAGTGAATGTTGAGGTCCCATCTCTTCTGCCGGCGGTCCTACTGTGGTGTAATTCCTAAAACAGACACCAGAGGGAGCCGTTGCCTGCCATGTTTTCCCAGCTGTTGGCTGAGTCCTGTGATTCCCTTCTCAGTTAGGGAAGTGATACTAGTGTGAACTCATAGTCCCTGTCCCTCCTCAGGCACAGTCCCTCGGGGGCCGGTGTGTGCCAGTGGTGTGTGATTCAAGCCAGGAGAGTGAAGTGAAAAGCCTGTTTGAGCAAGTCGATCGGGAACAGCACGGGCGGCTAGATGTGCTGGTCAATAATGCCTATGCTGGTGTCCAGGTAACCTTTGCACTTGATCCAATTGGACATCCCAGAAATCCCCCAAACCCACCCTTGAGTCTTGACCTCCGTTTGTTCTCCCATTATCCAGCCCTTCACACTTTCCTGCCCTCGGGTCACCCTGTCAGTCCCCTCCCTGTCTTCTAGGCGATTCTGAACACCGGCAATAAGTCATTCTGGGAAGTGCCTGCCTCCATCTGGGATGATATAAACAACGTTGGACTCAGGTATGTGCTTCACTGCCGGAGCCTGGGTTCCTCTCACTTAGGTCCCCCCAGACCCAGCAACTTTTTAAAAGGACTTCTTTTCCCCCTGGCCTCCTTTAGAAAGAGAAAAAGAGCGCGTGCGTGGTGTGTGTGTGTGTGTGTGTGTGTGTGTGTGTGTGTGTGTGTGTGTGTGTGTGTGTGCAGAAATCAGAAACAACTTAAGAGAGTCATTTCTCTCTGCATCTTTCTGTAGGATCTGGGCATTGCACTCAGCCTGCCTGGCTTGCTTAGGAAGCATGTTTTTACCTACTGAGCCATCTCAGCCAGCCTGGGAATGTCAACTTTTTTTGTTTGTTTGTTTGTTTGTTTTGTTTTTCGAGAAAGGGTTTCTCTGTGTAGCTTTGCACCTTTCCTGGATCTCACTCACTCTGTAGACCAGGCTGGCCTCGAACTCACAGAGATCCGCCTGCCTCTACCTACCAAGTGCTGGGATTAAAGGTGTCCGCATCAACTTTTGCTTTGTTTCAATTTGCCTTTTTTTTTTTTTTCCTTTCTTTCTCTGTGTATCCCTGGCTGTCCTGGAACTCACTCTGTAGAGCAGACTGACCTCAAACTTGGAGATCTGCCTGCCTCTGCCTCCCGAGTGCTGGGATTAAAGGCGTGGGCCACCACCTCCGAACTCAGTTTTTCCCAACAAGACCACAGCCTTGTTCCTGCCTCTGTCTGTGCCCATCCAAGTACAAGTCCCAGAAGGGAGTGTTCTCTCAGTGTTGCATGAAGACCATGCAACTGTTTTTAAAAATAGTTAGAAGGGCTGGGTGGTGGTGGAGCATGACTTTAATCCCAGCATTCCGGAGCAGAGGCCAGTGGATCTCTGTGAGTGTGAGGCCAGCATGATCTACTAATGAATATCAGGACATCCAAGGCTATGTATTGAGACCCTGTCTCAAAAATAATAATTATTATGTTTTCCAGTTGTATACATTTTCCTGCAGATGCCATGGTTTCATTTTTCTTTACAGCTGTATAAAATTCCATTTTGTATATATGCCACATTTTTTTATCCACTCATTAGTTGATGGACATCTATGTTGGTTCCATTTCCGGACTACTGTGAGTGGGTCAGCTGTAGAAATGCAAATCTCTGTGATTTGTTGGCATAGAGTCCTACCCAAGTGTAGAATAGCTGGACATATTGTATTTTCGGTTTTTGAGAAATCCCCATACGGACTTCCATAGTAGCCGCACATGTTTACATCCTCACCAGCAGTGGACAGGGCTGTTCTTCCCTGCATCCTCACCAGCAGTGGACAGGGCTGTTCTTCCCCACATCCTCACCAGCAGTGGACAGGGCTGTTCTTCCCCACATCCTCACCAGCAGTGGACAGGGCTGTTCTTCCCCACAGCCTCACCAGCAGTGGACAGGGCTGTTCTTCCCCACAGCCTCACCGGCACTTGTGAATTGTTTCTTGATGACAGCCATTCTGACCAGGATGAGATGGAATCTCAAAGTAATTTTAATTTGCATCCCTCCAGTGGCTGTGGTTATTGAACATTTTTCAGGTACTTATTTGGCCATCTGAATTTCTTCTCTTTTTTTTTTTTTTCTCTTGAGAACTTTATATTCAGGTCATTTGCTCATTTACTGACTGGCTGATTTGGTTTTTGTGTGTTGGGTTTTGTGTGGGGGGGGGGGTTTTTTGTTTGTTTGTTTGTTTTGTGATAAGGTCTCACCTGACTCTGGCTGGCATCAAACTCACTATGTAGCCAAGGATGTCCTTGAATTCCCAATTCTCCTGCCTCCACCCCAGAGTGCTGAGATTAGAAGTCTGTCCCATTAACCCAGCTGACCCGATCCATGGCTTAATTCACTGCCGAACTGTTGTATGTTCACAGTGCAAGAGCCCCTTCCCTGAGCCTGTCACGTGTGGATCGCTTTCTCATCTGCCGTCAGTTGTATCCGTTTTCTCCTTGGAATGGCCTCTGCCTCTCCCCAGCCTTCACCGGCTGCCATGCAGCCTCCTGTGCTAACAGTGGCCACTGAGGACTCAGCGTTCACTCACTTCACTCCTTCTCCTCCTTCTCTGTCCCACTTCCAGAGGCCACTACTTGTGCTCTGTGTATGGGGCACGGCTGATGGTCCCTGCTGGCAAAGGACTCATCGTGGTTGTCTCCTCCCCTGGGGGCATGCAGCATATGTTCAATGTCGCTTACGGTGTGGGCAAAGCTGCGGTAAGGGCCAGTGCCCAGGCGTTGGGGAGGCACACAGCAGTGTCGGTGGTTGGTATGGTCCCCAGTTGTCAGAATAGTGAGTCCGGTGACCTTCACTTCCCTCCCTGCCCCGCCCACTGATAGTTCCTCTGCTTGGACCTCCCTCCATGTGCCAGAGCAGCTACTCCTGTGGGAAGATGAGTACCAGAGATAGCAGGGCTCAAGAAGGCTGGGGCCTGGGAAAGCCTCTCGGATCGGGAGAGCAGAAGGGGAAGCCGAGTTGGGCAAGCCTCCTGGTTCTCATCCCGCCTTCCCTCCCTCCAGTGTGACAAGCTGGCTGCTGACTGTGCCCACGAGCTGCGGCGTCACGGAGTCAGCTACGTATCTCTGTGGCCAGGGCTAGTGCAGACGGAACTGGTGAAGGAGTTTGTGGCAAAGGAGGAGGAGGTTCCTGAGGATTCCATGTTTAAGAAGGTTGGCATGGGGGCCAGGGAAGCAGAAAACAAAAGGCAGGCTCCAGACAGTAACAATTGTAAGCATCCCATGGTGGCAGGCCGTCTGTAATCCCCGCACTCAGGAGGCAGAGGCAAGGGCATCTGCAGCTTCAAGGCCAGCCTGACGGAGTTCTGGGCCAGCCAGTGCCACACAGTGAGACTCTGGCTAAAAAGAGAAAGAGTAATTGTCCCCCCTCGTCAGGTGCTTACTAGGGCAGACACAGGCTGAGCGTGTACTCACATTGTGTCTTCAAGTCTTGTAAAGCAGTTACTAACTCCATTTTTCAGAGAGTGGAGCAGAAACCCAGAGAAGTTAAGACACTTGATCCAGGGCTTGGAAGTGTAGCTCAAAGGCAGAGCGTTTGCTTAGGTGTGCTGCTGTGGGCACAGCAGCCCCTAGCCGTGACAATGGAAGGAAGGATGGAAAGAAACACGTTCCGTGGTACATGTCACAGCAGGAAAGGCTGTCTGTCTGACAGCAAAGCCCATGCACTTGACCTCGCCCTGACCTGCCCTAGAAGGTCCGGGCACTAGTTGGAACGATCTGATCCTTCCATTTAGGAGAGGCAACTGGTCCTGGGGCCGGGGTGCAGGGCTCACACGAACATGGGCAAGGTAGCCTGGTGTCTTCTAAGACGTGGCCCTGCAAGTCCTGCTGAGACCTGTAGCCTTCTGGGGCAGAAGGTGAGGATGGGGATAGGCACAGGCCGTGCTCTTGGGAATTAACCCCTAATTTCTCCACCCGTTTTCTAGATCAAACCAGCTTTCTCCTCAGCAGAAAGCCCAGAAATGAGTGGCAAGTGTGTGGTGGCCTTGGCAACAGGTGAGGATAGTGGAGTGGCAGTGCATCTGCAGGGCGCTGACACCCAGTTCCTAGTTTGGGTTTGGGAGATGACTGGACGTTCTTGTCATCTCTGGCTTTTGGAGGCTCAAAGGGTCAGGATTCCTGGCTTCGGGGAGGTGTGGCCAAGAGCCTTTGTATGAACACCGAGAGCTGCTACTCCGTGCAGTGTGTGCCTCGGTGGTGCCCTGTCCCGTTCAGCCAAACTGTGTCACGCTACACCACTCCCAGTGCCCACCGTCTCTGAGCATGTGTGTGCCCACAGACCCCAATATCCTGAACTTGAGTGGGAAGGTGCTGCCGTCCTGTGACCTCGCTCGGCGCTATGGCCTTCGGGATATAGATGGTAAGCACTCCCTCCCGGCCAGCTTTACCTGATGACTCTGTTCCTTGCCCCTTTCCCTCAGGTGTTCAGCCAGAGTTGGGGTGTCTGAGGAATAGGAAAGAGGGTCTAGTTGTCCTCCTGTTGTTCCCAGGCCGCCCTGTCCAAGACTATTTTTCCTTGGGTTATGCCCTCTCACATGTCTCCGGCCTGGGATGGCTGACCTCCTACCTGCCTGGCTTCCTCCGTGTGCCCAAGTGGATTGTTACCCTCTACACCAGCAAATTCTAAGCTGGCCCGCTGGCCCCGCCCTCCCAGGTCCTCTTCCTACTGAGGCTCGGGTGGGTGGGGCTGTCTCGAGGGAACAAAGCGGCCTTCTCACACACACACACACACACACACACACACACACACACACACAGCCGTGACCTCCCATGAAGAGCAGGGGGCTGCTGGGCGCCTAGTGAGTTCTGGGGACTGGGAGGTTCTTTGTGCCTTGGTTTCCCCTGTCCCTACAGCCTAATACTTTGCTTCAGTATTGAAAAATACTTATAAATAGAAGCTAATAAAGGTCTTGTCTCCCTTTAATGTGTTTGTGAGTTCCGATTCTGTATTAAATCAGAGTGGTAAATATTTGAGAGAAAGAGTCAAGGATGTAAAAATGTGTAGCTTCTCAAACTAAGATGATTGATTCAGGGGACACAGCTCTTGCTGAGTAAGCATGAAGATCAGGGTTCAAATCCCAGAAACTATGTAAAACTGGGTGCAATGGCAGCATGCATCTGTAATTCCACCATGATCCTGCCTAAACAAGGTAGGTGAGCACCAACGGCCAGGCTTGACCAGCACGTGGGGTATGTACCCTAATTCATATGCACATGTAAACACACACCAGGTCCTCCTCACATGCATAAATTTTTAAAAATTAAAAATTTTAGGGGGCTGGAGAGATGGCTCAGAGGTTAAGGGCACTGGCTGTTCTTTCGGAGGTCCTGAGTTCAATTCCCAGCACCCACATGGTGGCTCACAGCCATCTCTAGTGTAATCTATTGCCCTCTTCTGGCATAAAGGTGTGCATGCAGATAGAACACTCAAATCCATAAAACAAATCAATCTTTTTTTTTTCTCCTAAGACAGGGTTTCTCCATGTAGTGTTGGTGTCTTTCCTTGATCTCGCTCTGTAGACCAGGCTGGTCTCGAACTCACAGAGATCCACCTGGTTCTGCCTTCCAAGTGCTGGGATTAAAGGCATGGGCCACTGCTGCCCAGCAATAAATCTTAAAAAAAAAAAAAAAAAAAAAAAAAAAAAAAAAACTTTTAGCTGGGTGTGGTGGTGCACGCCTTTAATCCCATCACTGGGGAAGCAGAACCAGGAGGACCTCTGTGAGTTCCAGAACAGCTAGGGCTACACAATGAGACCCTGTCTCCAAATAAATAAATAAAAATTTTAAAAAGTAGGGCCAGGCATAATGTGTGGCACACACTTAATCTCAGCATTCAAGAAGCAGAGAAGGGTGAATCTCTTAAGTTTAAGGCCAGCCTGCTCTACATAGAGAGTTCCAGGCCAGCCAAGGATACACAGTGCAGTCCTGTCTCAAAAAAAATAAAATAAAATAAAATAAAATAAAATAAAAATAAAAAGTATAGATTCTAAAAGGGCTCCAGCCCCTATCATGAGGCTCTTTCCTTCAGAACTCTTGCTACCTTTCCTCACAAGACCCCTTCCTCAGGCTTGGGGCAGGGTCTCTCCCTAAGCAGAACAACTGTTCTCTATTTTCACCCTCTTTCCATCAATAGCCTGCTGCTTTCTACTGGGCTGTCTCCGCCCAACACAGGCAGATCTCTTGGTGTCTTTAACTTCCTGGAACTGGGAGAGAGGATGCTTCCTGGTTCCACGTACAAGACAGAGAAGCAGCTGGTGGTGCTGGCACACTCACCCTTCCTCTTGGGACTGAGTCGCCTGAGTGAGTTGCCTCCTGCAGAACTGACTGCCTGAACCATTCCGGGATGCCTTCCAGAGCACAGCATTTGGAGGAGGCCCAGGGCGGTTCTCCAGGAGTGACAGGTGTCAGCGGTGGAAGCACACTGAAGACAGTGTCAGGCCCAAAAATAGGAGAGCATGCATGGGATGTGGGCAAACCCGTGCCAGCTCCAGGAAGACTGGCGTGCTCAGACTTGCCGCAGAGGAAGCTCCCAGGAGCTGAGGTGTGGGCAGAGGAAGAATAGGTTGTACGCCTAAGAGGCTGGCACAGTTTCAATCTCACCAGGAAGATGATGATAACACAGGTGTGCACTGAGAAGAACTTAGAGAAGGCAGTGTCTCCAGACGGGACCTGAGTCAGAACAAGACTGCCTCTGTGTTCTCCCTGACGGGGGGCGGACAATACACCAGCAGCAGGCATAGAGAAAGAACGTTTTGAGAAGTCAGCTTGCCTGAGGCCAACCCTGACAGGACACCAAGCAGCTAGTTGAGATTGGGCCTACCCTTACTAAAGATAGACCGTGGGGTCCAAAGATGAGGGGTGGGAAAGAGATTGATTGTCAGAGGCAATATTCATGGCCCAGAATTCAAAAGTTTTTGAAGAGTGTGCACTGGAAAGTTTCCTATCCCTGTCCCTTAAGTGCCCAGTCCAGGCCTGAATTTGTACCCTGCCTTTCTAAACTAGGTACCAGCCCTAGGCCCAGATCCCACCCCTCCATTCCTTCTGGGTCTTAAGGCTGTCACCAGAAATTCCCTGTCCTGCCAGCAGGGGGCGAGAGAGAGTGAAGACAGGAGAGAAAAGAGCAATGGGGGGGTCTTGACAAACCTAAAGAGATCCACCAGACCTTGTCCTGGTCTCCTCACCAGCAGCTCATATCATGGATATGGATCACACCTGAAGTGGCCTTCCTTTTTCTAGAGTGGAGACCCACAGGGGTCTCAAAAATTAGCAATTCAGGCCCAGCAGTGGTGGTGCACGCCTTTAATCCCAGCGCTCGGGAGGCAGAGGCAGGCGGATCTCTGTGAGTTCGAGGCCAGCCTGGGCTACCAAGTGAGTTCCAGGAAAGGCGCAAAGCTGCACAGAGAAACCCTGTCTCGGAAAAAAAAAAAAAAAAAAAAAAAAATTAGCAATTCAGTACTCGAGATGACTTAGCCATTAAGAGTACTTGATGGCTGGGCAGCGGTGGCACACGCCTTTAATCCCAGCACTTGGGAGGCAGAGCCAGGTGGATCTCTGTGAGTTCAAGGTCAACCTGGTCTACAGAGTGAGATCCAGGACAGACACCAAAACTACACGGAGAAACCCTGTCTCAGAAAATAAATAGATAGATAGATAGATAGATAGATAGATAGATAGATAGATAGATAGATAGATAGATAGATAGATAGATAAAAGGAATGCTATGGGGCTTTGATGCCAGTCATGGGATAGCCACATCCTAAAGGCTGCACTAAAGGATCGAGAGTCCCAAGGTTGCTATTTGTATTTTTTTCTTGCTTTTTTTTTTTTTTTTTAAGAAGGATTGAAGGGAGTGGTACATGCCATTGTGTCTGAGAACATATGTTATCCATGCGCATGTGCAAACCAGAGGAAACCCTCCGGTGTTACTCAGAAGCTTTCCACCGTGTTCCTTGAGAGTCTCCTACTAAGATCCGGGGCTCACCTATTCAGCGAGGCTATTGGCTAGCTCTAGAGACCACGCCCCCCGCCCCCCCCCCTCCCCCCAGCAGCAGGACTGTGAGCCCAGCCACTCCAGGCTCCTTCCTTGGGTGCTGCGGACTGAACTCAGGTGCTCATGCTCGCTCGCACAGCAAGCGCATTACGGACTCTGCCCTTCTGAGAGTCCAGTCTGGGGGACATGTCATTGTCACCCAGTTTCCATCACCTGCTGAAGGCCCCTTTGGGCCCATGGATAGGAAAGGGGACCTCTGGGAGCCAAGGGAAGCCATGGGGTGAGTGGCAGTGGGTGAGGCACAGTAAAGGAAGCCATGGCTTAGAAGAGTTGGGTAACTTGACCAAGAGTCCAGATTCAACCAAGTGTGTGTAGTCCCGGAATGGAAGCCTTTCCCCTGCGCTGGGCGGCCCTGCTGTTCAGCTTCCTGTTTGGCTTGGACTTTGGAGAGCTCTTTTGGTTTTCTGCAGAGGGAGTCTTGGGGTTGGTAGAAAGCTGAACTTCCAGGCCAAATTCAGTCTTTTCTCTAAGCCCCACCACACTTCCTTCCTCCAGACCTTTGTTTGGGCAAGTCTGACCTCTGCACCACCACTCACTCCCCAGCCCCCCAGGCCTCCAGAGCAAGTCTGACCTCTGCACCACCACTCACTCCCCAGCCTCCCAGGCCTCCAGAGCAAGTCTGACCTCTGCACCACCACTCACTCCCCAGCCCTGAGTCCCCCAGCCCCCTCAGCCCCCCAGCCTCCCACTCCCAGCACCCCAGGCCCTCACCCCCCAGCCCGTCAGCCCCCCAGAATCTCAGCCCAGATCCCAGACCCATCACTGCCTGCCAGAATTCATCCCACAAAGTCTATCTCAGTCTTCTAGAAGCTTCTGGGTTTTTTTCTGACCTTGCTTTTGCCCCCCCTGCTGGGGAACTTTTCCCTGGGTCTTGACTAGTATGAGAGATATGGATAGCCTTATCCATTTCCTAGGTGAGACTGAGAAACACTACCCCAAGCCAGCACTGAGTTTGGGGGCTCTCATCCCTTTTTCCCTGGTTGTTATCTTCCCTGAAAAACAGAGCTGAATAGTGCCAAGCCACCCAGAGTGTGGCTAAATTCACAGGTCCAGTGAGACCCACTGATGAGAGGCCCTCCCTCCCCCGCCAGGGGCAGGTGGGTTGGCATCCTTCCCCAGGTACTAGCCTTCTGAGAACCCCTGCCCCCTAGAAAACATCAACTCTTCTTGCTGCTCGGGGACCTGGGGATTGGGAGACTACCTCCCAGTCAATAGGGGTATCAGCTGCGGGAGCCATGAGTGTCTCTTGGGGTCCTTCGGGTCTCCCCTCTCTCAGGGCCAAAGCCCCAGCCTGACTCATTGATTACAGGGGAGACATGGCAGGACAGCCTCGCTCCGGTCAGCAATTCGGAGCGTTCTCCTTCTTTACTGGGAGTCCTAAGCTTTCACACCACTCCCTGGGTGCTGCCTCTCAGTGTTCCTGTAAGAACTAGACAGTACCCACCCTTCCTGACTCACCTGGCCCATGCTCCCCGTCATCACTTCCGATATGCCCAGCTTCTCTCTTAAGTCCTCACCAGTCCAGTGAGGTACAGCCTGCCTTGCTCTAGCCGCCATGGCTCATCAAATATTCATTCATCTTTGGGGGTTTTTATTTAATTTTTTTATTTTTTGAGAATTTCATACAAAAATACTATAGTTACATCATTTCCACTCTTCCCTCCCCCCACTAATTCCTCCCCTGTGCCCCACCAACTCCCTCTCAAATTCAACTATTCCCTATCTTCTTTAAAATAGATATATCACCTGCTCAGTCCATTTAATGTTCCTCTTACGCACACGGGTTTAGGGATGACCACTTGGGATTGAATAACCTCATCTCTGAAGAAGGTTGGCTCTCCCTCCCTCAGCAGCCACTGAGTCCCTGTAGCTCTTCAGCTGGGGGTGGGACCTTGTGAGATTCCCCCTATGGTTGACTGGTGTTATCATGCAGGTCTTATGTAGGTAGCCATGTTGCTGAGATTTCATGGGTGCAGCTTCGCCGTCATGTGTAGTAGACACCACCTCACAGCAGGTGTCCCGGTCCTCTGGCTCTTAGAACCTTCCTGCTCCCTCTTCCATGATTTTTCCTGAGCCTTAGGTGGAGGGGGCATGCACTGTAAATGTATCAATGGTCACTTATTCTCTGTATCTGACCAGATGTGGATCTCAATAGGACCCCCTGTCTACTGAAATAAAATGAAGCTTCTTTGAGGAGGGGTAAGAGCTACAGCTTACCTGTGGTTATAAGGATAAGCATTTAGAATACTGGTAGAAATTGTGTTTGTTTAGGGAAATGGCAGTAATAAGTTCTCTTCTATGGTCTATGACCCTCCAGCCAGTGGACTGGGTTTACGATACCTGGATGAATTCCCAGTTAGACATTTGTAACTACCCCCAAGATTAAAACGCCGCTATTGCACCATTGGGGATATCTTGCCAGGCTGGCCATTGTTGTGGTTCATAGGCGCCACAGCTGGGTAGGACAATGGATTACTTCTCTCCATTGGCAGCTTGCATCATACCTTCAGACACCAGGAGATCTGGTCCTCAGGAGGGGGCTTCTAGGTCAGTTCCAGCTTGATTTCTCCAGGTCCCAGGTCTGAAACGTGTGATAGCGCAACAATAAAATCTTACCTTTGAGTTCTGGGAGGCAACCAGAGGCAATGGGAATAGCCTATGTTGTTTGGGGAGTCTCTTGGGCCCTCCCTGATGAACAACTCAAAGTAAGGTTTTTCCATAACTGGCACTGAGGTTTTGTTAGTCTATGGCTCTCTTGTGGGGAGTATTATCACCCTTGCGGTATAACTCCATTTGAAAATGTATATGTATATATTTACACACACACACACACACACACACACACACACACACGCACACGCACACGCACACGCACACGCACACACACGCACACACACGCACGCATACACGCATATACACACAAATATATTTGTATGTATGTAGCACATACACATATATATGTAATTGTATTTTCTTTTATTTTTACATGAATGGGTGTTGTGACTGGATAAATGTCTGTTTAGCACAGGCATACGGGAGACATGGAAACCAGAAGAGGGAGTCAGACGCCCTGGGACCAGAGTTTCAGATGGTTTGAACCCTCTGGGTACTGAGAATTGAACCTGGGTCCTTTGGAAGAGCAGCCAGGACTCTTAACCGTGAAACATCTCTCCAGCCCCTTATGTATTTTTAAGTAAGCTTATAAAATAATGTCTCCCTGAGGCCTTTTCAGACATCCTTAATCGCATTTATCTTTCTTTTTTTTAAATAAAGACTTGTTTTATTTATGTGCCTGTGTCTGTGTGAGTATATGCCATGAATGTGCAGGTCCCCACAGGTGCTGGGAGCATTGGATCCCCTGGAGCTAGAGTTACAGGCCCCGCAACCATGGGTGCTGAGAACTGAATCAAGGTCATCTGGAAGAACAGTAAGTGCTCTGAACCACTGGACTTTCTTTCCATTCTTTCCCAAGACCCCCAGTGCTCTGCAGCGTTACAGAGCCGAGCTAGCTCTGTTTCAGTACAGGGTTTGATTTCCTCAGGGTGTTTATGATACTCTGAAGTCACCTGTTGAATACATTTCCTCCTACAAGGCCTGCTTCCCCAACCAGAATGTAGAGCTATGAGAGACGGCCTCTTATCTCTCTTGGGTCACTTTGTGGAATTGTGCTGGTTCCCAGTCTTTGTGGTTGATGAATGACTAGCTGAACTATATGTTTACCAAGTAACTGTCATGGTCAAAGGACCTTGATGGGTGAAGGGAAATGCAGTTCACAGCAGGAATGGAAGTGGGGTGCTGATGAACCCACATGATGAACTAGAAGGTAGTCACACCACTATAGGACCTGGTGCCAAGAGGCCCAGAGAAGGTGCAAGCAAACCCCAAGCAAGCCCACTTTTGGGCTCTCTTCTTCTAAGAAGCCCACTTTATTCCTAAAGAGCACAGTCCCCAACTTGGTGCACACTCAGCACCACACACCTTTGCTTATGTATTATTTCCATCATCCAGAAGGTTCAATTGGACAGCCCTGCTCTAGGCCATACAGTCAGAAGGGCAGGGATTATATCCATTTGTCTCATGGCCATAGCCCCTGTGCCATAGGTCCAGCAGAGAGGCACTCAGTTGCTATCGTACAAAGAAGGTACGGGCCAGGGAAAGAGTAAGCACTTATCCTCTGAGCTCACCTGCCCATCAAAGCATCTCACACTCCCCCAACCACCCGTAGTCTCTCAGCCTGTTCCTTGGCTCACATCTCATCTGGCACAGAACCTCTGGGTTCTGCTTCCTGGTACTAACGTTATGTGTGCCTAACTCAACTAAATTCAATAGTGCCACCCTGGCTTTGCCAGGCTACCAGGCAGTAGGCATCTTGGTCATATTCCCAACCCTACCAGTGCCATTTAAAGGCAAGCCGACAGTTTTACCAACCACAATGCGGTGCCTAGCTCCCATAACACAAGCTCAAGTTCCAGCTCAAGGAGGTTTGTTTGTTTGTTTGTTTGTTTTCAGCTTTTCAGTCTTATTTCCTGGTTGTTTTTCCTTGAGCTCTTCATCAATGACATCAACCTGAGTCAGCCCCTACCACTTCCTAGGTGAGAGAGGAGTCTCTGCCACAGGGACTTTCCTTGTAGGATCCTTTTGTCTTTTAGGCCCAGCCCTTGGGCTGGGCCCTTCCATTCACTGGCTAGCCCGTTCCCTCTCCTTCCCTAGCCAGGATGTATGCTGTGTGCACAGAGTAATACCACTGGCCATCAAGAGATTTCGCCAGGCTGACTCAGAAGGAACTGGGGTGTCAGGGAGCTAGAGAGAATCCAAGCACTCAAGGAACCTCCGGCCTCTGGTGGAATGAGTAAAATAAGGACATTCTAAAGCTTTGAGTCATTCCTTCCCCTTGTCCAGATCAGCGACAAGAATCTTGGAAAGTTCAGGAGGCACAAACACTTGCCCTTGAATGTCTTCTATTACTCTTTCTTTCTTTCTTTCTTTCTTTCTTTCTTTCTTTCTTTCTTTCTTTCTTTCTTTCTTTCTTTCTTTCTTTCTTTTTTGGTTTTTCCAGACAGGATTTCTCTGTGTAGCCCTGACTGTCCTGGAACTCACTCAGTAGTCCAGAATGGCCTCGAATTCAGGGATCTGCTTGCCTCTGTCTCCCAGGTGCTGGGATTAAAGGTGTGCACCACCACTGCCTGTGCCCGGCCCTATTATCTTTTTTCAAAGTGGTTGAGTAACAGGTGTTTCATGACCTCATGTAACAGTACATTGACCACCATTCACGGAGGCCCAGTCCGCCTTTGACCAGCTCTGATGATTAGAAAGCCCTTCCCAATGAGTCTGCATACTCATTGGTCTTTGTTCTTTTTGCTCTAGAGATACGGGATTGAGCTAGAAGGATGGCTCAGCAGTTAAGAATGTGGCCCCTCCTGCAGAGCTCAGTTCAGTTCCCAGCATCCACTTCAGGCAGCTCACAGCTGCCTGCAACTCCAGCTCCAGGGGATCCAACACACCTGTGGCACTCAGCGCGCGCGCGCGCGCGCGCGCGCGCGCACACACACACACACACACACACACACACACACACACACACACACGGGGAGGGGAGGAGGGAGGGGGGATCAGTGTAACTTCTATACCAGGATTTTGAAAACTATTACCTTCGGCCTCCTGAGTCTTCTCTTCCATGGAGTTCAGCCTCCGTGGTCATGGGCTCTCCTCACCATCCTCGTCTCCCTCCTGACTACAGTGTGTCTCTGTGCCTCTTAAAACGGACCACTTGAACCCGGGCTTCTGCTAAGCAACACACGGCGTCTACTCTTCCCAATTCTGAGCCAGCCAGATTCCCTGTCCTCTCATACTGTTATAATTCCACCTCCCACATGTTTCTTCTTATGCAGACCACTACTTGAGGACCAAAGAATCTGACTTTGAAATTGTTCAGTGTACGAAGTCCACCCCAACAAACTGGCCATCCCATAACCCAGTATTTATCCATCATTGAAAAAAAAATGTCACCACCACGGGCCTGCCACAAAGCTGCCAAACACTTGATGCCCACCAGCTGTGGCTGTATTACTGCCTGTGACACAAACCCCAGGTCAGCACTTTGAGGCTGATGTGTGCTGATCATGTTTTGGATGGCTACAAAAGCGTGGAGATTCAGAGACCTGGCTCCAACCCTAGCCCCCACCCCCAGCACGTGAGGCGTGCGGACTTTCTTCACTGAGTATCTCTGGGATCCTGGGGACTCATTGCCCCCCCCCCCTTTGACATCTTGTTCTGTAGAGACCGGGGTTAGAAAGAAAGAATTCAGAAGCTGGCGGAGGTGGGGGGGGGGATCAAAGTCACAGAAGACCCACTTCTTCCCCAGCGCCTTGAGATCGCTCCAGTTCATCCCTGGCTGCTGCACAGCAGGTAGACCGATTCAGATCTTCCCCTTCCGTCTCCTTTCCTGGGGCTTGGTCTGAGCCTCACACTTCCCAGCATTTGATTTCTCCTCAAGTCCCCGGGCGCCTCCTTATTCAGATTTCGAAGTACCTATCCCTGAGACCTGCTGAGCTACGTCAGGCCGGGGTCCCCCTTCTTGCTCCTTCCCCAGCAGGTAGGAAGGAACTCTCCAGCACGCCCACCTCAGCTTCCCAGAAACCTCCAGCACATCCTTCAGACTTCCTCCCACATTTCCTGCCGTAGTCGGTTTAATGGAGTGCGGTCTGCAAGGCCGAGCTGGAGAGAATGGGAAAAGGCAGTGAGTGTCTTCTGGAATCTGACAGCCTGACTAGGCTGTCGTCTCTGAGCAGAGTGCATCTTCTTCCACACTGGCTCCAGCACCCAGCCAGGAAGGATCACGGCCCGTGAATAATGGCTTTGGGAACACAGGGCATTCTTTCTCTTTCCAGTGTTCACTTCCCTCTGCTCCCCCACGAAGCCTGCTCCATCCAGCACGCCCAGGCCAGCCCTAACCGCGACTCTCCCGAAGCTTGTTTGTGGGTTCCCTCCTCTTCCCTCTCCCCGGCTGGCACATTCCCTGTCCCGGTGTAATTACCGTGTGCACTTGCCTGCCGCCCACGCTGACCTCTTCTGCTCTGACCTCTCGGCCTCTCTCCAGGCAACTGTTCCTTGCTGCCTCGGGACATCTCCACATCAAACCCAGCAGTGTGGAAGTGGCCCTTTCCCTTCCTACGCGGCCTTCCCTCCTTCTCCCAGCCAGATTCCAACAGCTCTGTGGAAGCCGCACATTATTATTTTATTATTATTATATCATCATCTTTTTTTTATAAAAGACTTATTTATTATGTATACAGTATTCTGCCTGCAGGCCAGAAGAGGGCACCAGATGAAATTATAGATGGTTGTGAGTCACCATGTGGGTGCTGGGAATTAAACTCAGGATCTCTGTTTTTTGTTTTGTTTTTTGTTTTTCGAGACAGTGTTTCTCTGTGTAGCTTTGCACCTTTCCTGGAACTCACTCTGTAGACCAGGCTGGCCTCGAACTCACAGAGATCCGCCTGGTTCTGTCTCCCGAGTGCTGGGATCAAAGGCGTGCGCCACTACTGCCCAGTGAACTCAGGATCTCTGAAGAGTAACCAGTGCTCTTAACCTCTGAGCCATCTCTCCAGCCCTCATCATCATCATCATTATTATTATTATTATTATTTGGGGTTTTTTTTTTGTTTTTTTGTTTTTTTGTTTTTGTTTTTTTTTAAGACAGGGTTTCTCTGTGTAGCTTTGCGCCTTTCCTGGAACTCACTTGGTAGCCCAGTCTGGCCTCGAACTCACAAAGATCCGCCTGGCTCTGCCTCCCAAGTGCTGGGATTAAAGGTGTGTGCCACCACCGCCCGGCTATTATTTGGTTTTTTGAGACAGGGTTTCTCTGTGTAGACCTGGACATCCTGGACCAGGCTTTAGTCTCGAACTCAGAGATTTGCCTGCCTCTGCCTCCCAAGTGCTGGGATTAAAGACATGTGCCACCACCACCTGGCAGCGACAGAAACCACAAATTCTCAAATCTTGCCTCCATAATCTGATCTACTGAGTCATCTCTGGAGTAGCCTGACCCCTGACCCCATCGACTTCCAAGCCTGCTTGTTATTTCCCAGAGCCAGAGCCCTTCCCCATCCTCAAGGCACAGCATTACTGGCTGGATTGGGTTCGTTTTCTCCACCGGTTAAAGAATTAAAAGGTGAGGGAAGGGTGCTGGAGAGATGGCTCAGAGGTTAAGAGCACTGACCTCTTTTCCAGAGGTCCTGAGTTCAATTCCCAGCAACCACATGGTGGCTCACAACCATCTGTAATGAGATCTGGTGCCCTCTTCTGACATGCAGGCAGAACACTGTATACATAAATAAATGGTTTTTTTTTTTGTTTTGTTTTGTTTTGTTTTTTGTTTTTTTTTTTAAGATGAGAAAAAATCTTGAGCACAACAGAAAGCAGCAGGCAGAATCTCAGACACAGCAGACAGCAGGCAGAACCAGCCAGTAAAGGAAAAAAGACCCTCTGCAAAGTCAAAGCCAGGCGGGGTAGGGGTGGTGTCTTCCTCCCCAAGTTTGGAGTCGGTCAGTTTGAATAAAAGCAGAAAGGCTGACAGGCCCAGGAATCAGGAGTAAACACATCCTGGCCTGGCCCTGAACTTGTCAGATTGTTCATCAGGCAGGGAGTTTTGTTTTAAGGCCTTTGTTTTAAGTTGCCAGGGTTTTGTCTCAGGAGAGGAGGGTGAAGAAGAAGCCAGCCATCTTGGAAGGTCACCATCTTTAATATCCGGCCATGGCCCCTCTCCCCATCTGTCTGCCTACCAGGGAACTGGTCTAACTTCTAGTTCTTCTCGCCCACCCACATGGCTCGGATGGACATGTTCTGCCTGTATACCGCTGAAAAAGATTTCTACTGGCCATCCCATGCTCACCCTCCTCCCTATATTCCTAATTCCTCACTAACCTGCTCTCACCTCTGTGGCTGGGAGAATTTTAAAACAGGAGGAGCAGATCTGCAACTATATGATGTGTGTATTCTTAAGATATGTGCCGTCGGGCGGTGGTGGCGCACGCCTTTAATCTCAGCACTCGGGAGGCAGAGCCAGGCGGATCTCTGTGAGTTCGAGGCCAGCCTGGGCTACAGATAGAGTTCCAGGAAAGGTGCAAAGCTACACAGAGAAACCCTGTCTCGAAAAACAAAAAAAGAAGAAAAAAAAAGATATGTGCCTATTTTACAATAAATAAAAGATAGGAAGAATAAGATAAATAAATAAAAGTAGGAAGAATAAAAGAAACACCAGAAGTTTAAGGGGAAAAACACTACTACATATCAGCAATGAGATCTAGTGCTTTTAGCTTAAAATGAGTCCAGGAAACACAACTGGAGTTTCAGGTTCAAAGCCTGGGCTCAGCCACCTGTCCACAGTATACCAAGAAACAAGTAATATATCTTCTTTCCGGCCAGGAAAGCTATTTGGGGTCCTTTCCGTAGGCTCCCATGGAACCCTATCTCACTCCAAAACCTAAGACTCACTCAAGAGATCTGACCTTTCCAATTCTTGCTAAGACTTTCCAGTGACTATTTAAATTTTATCAAAAATTTAAGAAAATAACAATTCAGCTGGGTGGTGGTACACACTTTTAATCCCAGCACTCAGGAGGCAGAGGCAGTCAGATCTCTGTGAGTTCAAGGCCAGCCTGGTCTACAGAGGAAGTTCCAGGACAGTCATGGCTACACAAAGAGTCCCTGTCTCAAAAACAAAACAACAAATCAACGCCTCATTGGCATTAGCCACATTTCAGCATGGGACTAACGATCACTGCATTGGACAATGCAGAAAGCAAACATTTTTCATTGTCCAGAAAGTTAGAGGGCTAAGGGTACTGTTTGCTTAGTACCAACAAGGCTCTATGATCTCCAGTGCTTAAAAGAAATGGGAGGTGGGGGTCACAGGCTGGGGACACACCTCCGTGGGTAAAGGGCTTGCTATACAAGTGAGAGAGTCTGAGTTCAAATCTCCAGCACCCACCTAAGAGCCTAGATGTGTCTGTAAGCCCAGCAGTGGGGGAAGGGGGTAGTGACAGGGAGAGCCCAGGAGCTTGGGGACAGCTTGGAGGTGGCAAGCTCCAGGCTTAGTGGAAGACCCTTCCTCCTTTTGTTTGTTTGGCTGTTTTTGTTTTGAGACAGGGTCTCACTATGGAGCCTTGACCGGCCTGGAACTCACTGTGTAAAGCAGGCCTCAAACTCATAAAGATCCGCCTGCCTCTGCTCCCCGAGTCCTGAGTGCTGGGATTAAAGCTGTGCACCACCTTGCCCTGCCACAGAGAGTTAGTTCTAGTACACAGGGTTTCACTAACCATAACCTCCAAAGGAGTAGAATTTTTTTTTTTTTTTTTGTCTAGCATTGGATCCCTGGAGCCTAGCACTCTGTGGCAGCCCACCCTGATGCTAAAAATCAGGTGACTGAAAACACAAACACACACACACACACACACACACACACTGCCTTATGTTGCAGACGACCCCAACTTCAGTACCTGCCTCTTCCTTACTCCCCCTACCTCTGGACCATGGCTGCCAGCCCAACTTTGACGGTGGCTCATGGTCTCTTCCTTCCTTCCAAACTATATTTCGTCTCTGACTGTGCGGGACCCTGGAAGTACTGTGTGTGCGCTCACCGGCTGCTCCACCCACCCCCACCCCGCTTTCCTCACTATGGGATACGGATGATGATACCTACAGATGTCCAGGGTGCCTTAAGCTTGCTGACTCGTCACTACTGATGCTCACATCACTGCTTTCACAAGCAGAAACAAATCTCTTCAAATATCAGAGCACAGCCCTCAACCAGCTGCCTGCTTCCCACTGCCTCACAGAGAAATCCAAATATAACTCATGACAGTGCCTCTAGCCATCAAGAGGCGTGTCACCATCCTATTGTCCTTATCTGTGAGGGCACCTGGTTTAACTTCTCTCTGCCAGCCAGCTAAGTCTGTTTGGTTTCTAACCCCATCTTCACGTCACACGTGTCTGAAATGCCCTTCCTGCCTTCTCTTTCCAAAACACAGGCCCCACCTTTTTGAATGCAGATGTTTTTCACAAGACTCACTTCCTCTCAAGCCCGCCTGACTCAGCTTTGCCGGTTTCAAGATCGCTAATTATTAAATACTCTTTCGTGCTTCCCTCGACCTTCGCCCACCTCCTCCCCTCCTCCCTTAGCGACTGTGATGTAATGCTGTGTTTGGTAATCCTGCGCCAGTTGGCATCGGTGTTCCTGGTATCTGGTGGAATGTCTGAGTACCTACAGAACAAGAGACGCGATCCGGAAGTAGCCAAACAAACAGCAACAACCAAAAATGGATGAGGTGAGACTAGATCAGAATCACATCTGAGTCTTATCTAGCTACTTACCACATGGGTGGCCCTCAGCAAGCTACTCATCTTTTTGGACCTCGGCTTCATGCATGTTTGTCAGGAAAATTAAAAATAATAACTATATTTACTGAGCATTTATTCAGTATAGTCATTATTCAAAGAGCTTCACATAGTTCATTTAATCTTAATGTCAACACAAGCATCTAGATAAAATTTTTCTTCTGTTACTGGGTTTTTTGAGACTATGTAGCAGAAACTAACCTGGAACTCCTTTTCTAACCCCGGCTGGCCTCAAACTTGAGATTCTTCCTCTCCTCCCAAGTACTGACTGGGGTTACAGGTGTTTTCCAAGACATCCAACATTTTAATGTTTTTCATTTTGAAATAGTAGCTTACTACATAGCACAGGCTGACCTCAAACTCAGGATCCTCCTGCCTCAACCTCCCAAGCACTGCAATTCAAGGTGTGAGCCACCGTGTTAGGATGAGTCATGTTTTCAGTCATGTGCTTCTGCCTTTACTTGTGGGCCTGTGTGTGTGTGTGTGTGTGTGTGTGTGTGTGTGTGTGTGTGTGTGTGAATTCACATGCCTCACATATATACAGAGCTCCCATCACAGTGGCCAGGAGCAAACATAAATATGTTTTCCCCATTGGGGCCGAAGTACCCAAGGTCAGGAAAATCATCTCTTTTCCTCTAAAATATGTTACAGGACCTAGAAAAAGACTAGGTCTATAGTCTAGAAAAGGCCATACAGTGGGCACTTTAAGTACATTTCCAGGCACAAAAGATGAATTGATAGTAGAGGGGACATGGTTGGGATGAAGAACATTTCAACAACCTTCGTGGCAACTGGAATGGAGAGGATATTAACAGGGAGACTAAAAAGCAGAGAGAAAACAGTGCCATTCCATACAAGAATGAAAATAAAGCCAGCATTCAGGTGTGATAGGCAAAGCAGTATCTTTTAGCTTTTATAGTTTAAAATACCTCTAGGACATATAGGTTATACTCAGTTGTCCTAAAAATTAGAAATCTCACGATTACCTCAACCTGCCTTAAACTCTAAAATCTAGAGTTTAAGTGGTTCTCAGCCTGTGGATCTCAAACCCTTTGGGGGTCACATATCAGCTGTTCTGCATATCAGATATTTATATTACAATTCATAACAGTAGCAAAATTACAGCTGTGAAGTAGCAATGAAGTAATTTCATGGCTGGGGGTCACCACACGGGGAACTGTGTTAACGCGTTAGGAAGGCTGAGAACCACTGCTCTAGAACCTTCCTCATCAACCTCCTGAGACCCTGACGTTACAAGCACCACCACTGGCTTTTTCCAATGGGCTTTTGAATATGTCAACGCATATGTAACTGGTAATATAATTATTATTATCGTTATCATTATGCTTGTGGACATCTAGGCCAGAGATTTGGGTACCATCACCTTCCCGATAAGGAACCATTAATGTGGATGAAATTAAGAGAACAGGAGGGAACCTGAGACATTTTGACAGCCAGAATTCGCTGGCGTCAGGCTGTTGGGGAAACTTCTTCAACTAGGCTGCAGTTTGAGTGGCTAACTGGAAGAGCATGTCATTCCCACGTTCAACTCAAGAACTTGATGACACGCACGCAGCGCCCTCCCCGAGCCTGCAGGGGGCGCGGCGCCTCGCGCTCACACGGCACGGAGCCTCTCTAGCCAGGCTGGGACTCGGTGGCGGCGCCGGGCTGCACGTCCGGACACCTCTGCCCAGAGCAGGTGGGTTCGCCCGCGGGGGACGGGGTGCTGGGATCTGCGGGACGGGCGGGCACTGCTCTCTCTCCGGGAGCCGTGTGTGCGGCGGCTCGGCCCGGCGTACCGAGGCTCGGGTCGGGGTGAGCGCCTCCTCCTGACCTCGCAGCACCAGCCGCAGCGCCTCTTTACACCCGGGGATCCTTCGCTCAGGCCCGCTGGCAGCTTCCGGGAAACACCTGGGGGCGGGGCTGTGTGGGCGGGGTTCCGTGATTGACACCTTTCTCCGCAGACGGAACGGGCTACCTCTGGACCCCTCCCCTGCCCCCAACGCTGAGCCGACACCATGGTGAGACCCCTGAGTCCAGCCCCTTGCCCCTGCATGCCCATGCCCTCACCCCACGTGGCCGTCTCTGTGGGGCTTCTGCAAGTCTGCCCTTGCAAGGCAGCAGCGTGCATTCGTATCCCCCTACCCATCCCTGTAGCATGGGCGCCTGAAGGTGAAGACGTCCGAAGAGCAGGCAGAAGCCAAAAGGCTAGAACGAGAGCAGAAGTTGAAGCTCTACCAGTCAGCCACTCAAGCTGTCTTCCAGAAGGTGGGGCCCTCAGAGGGGGACCCAACCCCCAAGTAAAACACAGAGACCAAAAGCTTGACCCTGGAGTCAAACTGCAGGGATCCAAATCAGAATACAGCTGTCTGTTGCTGCTGTGTTGCCTTTGGCGAGTCACTGAAACTCTTACGTCTTCAGTTTGTGCAGCTGTAAAAGGAGCTAATAATTGTCCATCCTGCATAAGACTGCAAAGATTCATTGAGAAAATACCAGTGAGACTGCAGAAGGATTTTTTGCATAGGGTGGTTCTGATTTATGATGTTTAGCCTAGAGCTGGGAAATGGCTGTGGTCTCTGACCCTGTTAACCTGGCTTCTTAGCGGCAGGCTGGCGAGCTGGACGAGTCGGTACTAGAACTGACAAGCCAGATTCTGGGAGCCAACCCTGATTTTGCCACCCTCTGGAACTGTCGCCGAGAAGTGATCCAGCAGCTAGAAACCCAGAAGTACGTAGTGGTTCAGGTCCCTGCCCTGGTCCTGCCTGGGCGCAGAACTGGAGGAGGAGGAACGGGGTGGGGGTGGGGGGCATGGAGATACGATGAGGGGGGGGTACCAGATGCAGGAAGGGAGGGAGAAGTTACGATTGGGTGTTGAAAGGCGCTAACCTGCCTTTCTCTTGTGGTACAGGTCCCCTGAAGAGTTGGATGCCCTTGTGAAGGCAGAGCTCGGCTTCCTAGAGAGCTGTCTGCGTGTGAACCCCAAGTCCTATGGCACCTGGCACCACCGCTGCTGGCTGCTAGGCCGCCTGCCTGAGCCCAATTGGGCCCGGGAGCTGGAACTCTGTGCTCGCTTCCTCGAAGTCGATGAGCGGAACTGTAAGCGTCCACAGTCCTGTCCCCACATCCTCACGGGCCCCACATCCTGACGCTGGGTCTTCATTAAGGCCCAGAGTCGGGAGGGAAGGACAGGATCCAGCCCCGACGACATCCACTGTGGTAGTGCTGGAAGGGGTGGCGGGCCGGATGCCCGCCTTTGTGGTTTGCATCGACACATTTCTAGGGCTCTCTGAGGGAATCCTGCGGCCTCTCAGGGGGAGTAGCTCCTCTTCGTCCTGCTTCTGAGGTGGGTTCCCGCTCTCGACCCCTCTAGTTCATTGCTGGGACTATCGGCGCTTTGTAGCTGCGCGGGCTGCTGTAGCCCCCGCGGAGGAGCTGGCCTTCACTGATAGCCTCATCACCCGGAACTTCTCCAACTATTCCTCCTGGCATTACCGCTCCTGCCTTCTGCCCCAGCTGCACCCTCAGCCGGACTTGGGCCCCCAGGGGCGCCTCCCTGAAAATGTACTGCTGAAAGGTAAGTGGGCCTGGGACATTGGCTCTCAACCCATGGGTCGGGACCCGCCTTGGGAGGTCAAAAGACCCTTTCTCGGGGGTCGCCTAAGACCTCCAGAAAACACAGATGTTTACATGACGATTCTTAGCAGTAGCAAAATTACACTTAATAAAGTAGCAGTGAAAATAATTTTGTGGTGGCGGGGGAGCGGTCCCCACACCATGAGGAACTGTATTAAAGGGTGGCAGCATTCGGAAGGTTGAGAACCACTGGCCTAGAGGATCCTGAAAAGGATTCTGCAGCTCCACCCCAGTCCTGATGCCTGTCCAACCCTGTTCTGAGTGGGCCTTACTGAGCTCCTTGCTGGTCTTTGGGTGTCTATATCCCTCAGTTCCTGGCTTCAAGGAGCTCGGGTATCTGATGGGAAAAATAAAACTGACATTGATTCCTGTGTGAGGCCAGGGTACAAGTGGAACGTGGGGCCGGAGAGACAGACGTTGGGATGACTAGAATCCTCCCTGCATGCTGACATCACCCCGTGCCTCCCTGGTCCCCACAGAGCTGGAGCTGGTGCAGAACGCCTTCTTTACCGACCCCAATGATCAGAGTGCCTGGTTCTATCACCGCTGGCTCCTGGGTCGGGGTAAGCGGCGGGGAGGGGGGAGAGGGGAGGATGTTTGAGACCAAGAAGGAAGGGAAGACTGGAGGTGAGCCGAGGCTGTCTCTCTCCCAGCGGAGCCCCAGGATGTCCTGCGCTGCCTGCACGTGAGCCGGGACGAGGCCTGTCTGTCCGTCTGCTTTTCTCGGCCCCTAAGAGTGAGTCACATGGTTTTCCTAAAAGCGTCATGGGACTCTGAGGCTGAGGCTGTTAGCGCTAATGCGTCTCTCCTTGTCCCCCATGGCAGGTGGGCTCCGGAGTGGGGACCTTGCTCCTCATGGTGGATGAGGCCCCTCTGAGGGTAGAGTGGAGGACTCCAGATGGCAGGAACCGGCCCAGCCACGTCTGGGTATCCCACAGTTGGCGGGGCAGAGATGAGGGCGGGGCCAGGGTGGGATAGTCGGGAGGGCAGTGAGGCCACACATTTCCTTAACCCGGCACCCCCAGCTCTGTGACCTGCCCGCCGCCTCCCTCAACGACCAGCTGCCACAGCACACATTTCGTGTCATCTGGACAGCGAGTGACGCCCAGAAGGAGTGCGTGCTCTTCAAAGGTGATGCTGTCTAAAGCTCCACGCGCTGGACCAGTTCCCCGGCGGCCGCCTCTCCCCGCACTGTCCCATCCTACTACTTACCCTTTCCCTTAGGTCACCAGGAGTGCTGGTGCCGAGACTCGGCCACGGAGGAGCAGCTGTTCAGGTGACTGAGAAGGAACCCACGCGCGGGCGATTGGGGCAGGAGGCCTGGGCCTGGGGGAGGGGGGTGGCAGCATGCCCTCCCTAACCTGCCCACTCTCAGGTGTGAGCTGTCGGTGGAAAAGTCCACAGTGCTACAGTCTGAGCTGGAATCCTGTAAGGAGCTACAGGAGCTGGAACCGGAGAATAAATGTGAGGATGTCCCCTGAGCCGGCGCCCAAGAACCAACCACACCGAGAAAGCCTGTCCAGGGAACCTTCTTGAGGAGAGGGTCTCAGGAGACTGCAAAGATTTCTCTGCCCTCCCCCCCAGGGTGCCTGCTGACCATCATCCTGCTGATGCGGGCCCTGGACCCCCTCCTCTATGAGAAAGAGACACTGCAATACTTCCACACCCTGAAAGCAAGTTGGGCCTAGGGAAACAGACCGGGGACGCCCAGTGGGCAGCTGGAAGACAGCTGACCCACATAACTCTGCTGCTTCCCCACCAGGCTGTGGACCCCATGAGAGCAGCCTACTTGGATGACCTGCGCAGCAAGTTCCTGCTGGAAAACAGCGTCCTCAGGATGGAGTACGCGGACGTGCGTGTAGTGTACCTGGCCCACAAGGTAAGGGCTCAGCACGTGCTCCTTCTCTAGGCCTCTGCCTGCTGCCTCCACCTTTATCACCGGTGTCTTCCTCCCTGCCAGGTTGAATCCATCACCTTTCTTTTGGCCTACTCCTTTGCTAGGTCTTGCTTTTTTTCTTTTTTCCAATCAGTCAGTTCATCATCCTGTATATTCCCTGGTTCTGAATCCTGAGTCATCAGAGCTGTACTAGGGACCTAGCTCATTGGTAGGTCACTTGCCTAACATGTAAGGTCCTGGGTTCAATTCCTACTACTGGAAAACAAAAAAATGTATAAGAAAAGAAAGGCCCTTCGTTACCCATGCTGTGCCTTCCCATACTTCTCACCCTGGATCAGGGCCCCCAAAACCTAAAACCTAAATAGTTTCTAGAGACTTCTGGAAGCCTTCCAGGCTCTACTTTTACTGTTTCTAGTCCTTCCTAGTCATGAATGTTTGTTTGTTTGTTTGTTTTTGTTTGAGACAGGGTTTCTCTGTGTAGCCCTGGCTGTCCTGGAACTCACTCTGTAGACCAGGCTGGCCTCAAACTCACTGGCCTCGATCCTCCTGCCTCTGCCTCCTGAATCTGGGTTTAAAGGCGTGCACCACCACCACCACCGCCACCACCGCCCGGCCTTCCTAGTCATCTCAATAAATCCGTTTTACCTCATCACTGCAGCCCACCACAGGCCCGCTCCTACCTGTTCTGTGTGCTGGAGGACATGCCACTATGCTGTCCCTTCCGCACGCGCTCTCCTCTCCGGTCCACCCCCACTAGCCACCGCACCATAACCGCTGATCTGTCCCGTCTCTAACATGGCGAATGCTCCTGCGCTGTCTGTTTCTCACGTGCTGCTAGCCTCCAGCCAGAGTCTTCTGAGGTCCATATGGACCACACAGCAGGTGGCTGAAGACCTCCTCGCGCCGGCTGAGTTGTTCACCCCCTCCCCCCCACCGCAGGATCTGACCGTGCTCTGCCATCTGGACCAGCTGCTCTTGGTCACCCATCTCGACCTGTCACATAATCGTCTCCGAGCCCTGCCCCCAGCCCTGGGTGCTCTGCGCTGTCTCGAGGTAAAGTGCTCATCCTCCCTTGTAGTCTGGGGTGGCCCTGTTCCTCTTTTTCCACTCAGAAGCTTGCCTGTGTCACGGCAGTGTCCGGGACCTCCTGGCCCCTGTAGGTAACTGCTTTCCCAGCCCGCTCTACCCCCCAGCCTGGCCCTGTGAGCTTTTTCCACACACCTAAGCTGGTCACTCTGGGCTCCTCCGTGACTTGTACCAGTCCCCGGCTGCCTGTCTGACCTCGTGCCTCCCCAATCCCTGCTCCCCAGGTGCTGCAGGCCAGTGATAACGCCCTCGAGTCCTTGGACGGCGTGGCTAACCTTCCCCGGTTACAGGAGCTGTCGCTATGCAATAACCGTATCCTTCTGTCTGTCTGCAGACAGCTCAGAGGGTGAGGAGCAGGCCACAGAGGGACAAACCGCAGACACAGACAGGGTCATCTCAAGGCAGGCCAGGAAACAGGGCTTGGGCAGGGTGAGCCGGGGGGAGATGATAGCCTGGGACTGTCAGGGGTGGTTATTAGCTTTTGCTCTGGGCTTCTGTGAAGTATGACTTTCTCAAGCCAAGGTCCACAGATAGGAGCCTGTAGGATTCTCACAGACCACACAGGAGTCTAGAAATCAGGAAGTTCGGTGTTTTTTTAAACATCGTGAACTCTGATTCCTCTGGAAAACGAGAGGTTAGAGCTCCTCTGACCCACGTTCCACTTCTAAGCCCCTTGTGAGTAGTAAGTGCCACTTGACGGCCGCCGTCCATCTCCTGATGATCCCACAAGGACCTGCTTCCCACAGCCCCCTCTTTAGCCAGCCACTTACACTCTGCTAAGAGCTTTATTTTTTCCAGGAACGTGAGTAAGAGACCATCAAACGTGCTTCCAAGCAACAGCCTCCAGTTTTAGGGGTGTCCAGGAGCAGACCGTGGGGCGGGGTAGAACTACTGAGCTTTCCTTGACTCTCCTGCCCCAGGCCTCCATCAGCCTGCAGCACTTCAGCCTCTTGCCTCTTGCCCCAGACTAGTCCTCCTCAACCTCCAGGGCAACTCGCTGTGCCAGGAAGGGGGCATCTTGGAGCGTTTGACTGAAATGCTGCCCTCTGTTAGCAGTATCCTCACCTAGGAGGCCCCGCCCTCGCCCTTACCTCTTAACTTATTGGGACTGAATAAAGAATGGAGAGGCCCCTCTAGGCTGCCAGGCTCCATTACTGCTGCCCGGATCCACCTCCTCCATTACCACCACCGTGCACCTTGAGAGACGGGAGGGAAGGACCTTGGGGTGTGGCTCTGCCAGAACCTCAGTGTTACAGCTGAAGTCGGGCCCAGAACTGGATGGGCGCCTGCCTCCAGGTTCGGGGCTGGGATGGAAGTTGGGGTCAGGTTCTGGTTTGGGCTGAGCTTCAGAACAGCTGTGTCCAGCTGGAAGAGATGGTGAAAACTTCTCCCGTGACTCCTGCGGCTTTCAGACCGTCTCTACCCCGACTCATTTTATTCACAGCTGAGTAGGCTCAGAGCCTCAGTTTCCAGAAAGAATGTGTCAGGGCACCTTGCCCCACCCCATTAAAACAACACTGTTGGTCCCTGTGAATTATATATTCTATGGTTGAAAGGCCTTTGGGAATACCTGATCCCATCTGATCCTCACATGCTCCCAGGGATGAGAGATTCGAACATTCCAACTGAAGAAGAAATGTTCCAACTTGCCCCAGGTTACTGAGCTGCGTGCTGAAGCCAGATACTAAACACCTTGCTTTAGCGGTTTAGCTGCTTTTCTTGTTTCTGTATTAATACGAAATGATTAAACAGAGGCTAGGCCATGGTATTAAGATGGGATTCTAGTGAGGTGAGCGCACCGAGTTCTGGCTTTGAAAGCTGCCGGGTACAATCAGGGGTTAGGGCACTGAGCCAGACTTGGCTTAGTGGGGAGAGAGGATGATTGATGAGGAATTTGGCAAACCCGGCATTTTCCTGGTTCTTTGGGACCTGCTTGGGCTCATGTGTACTCACAAACCCTGCCCTTGACACCCTGCCTCTTCTCGTATCCAGAGTGATACACAAAACAACCTCACAGCGAAGCCCTCTGGCTGACCTGTCACATACCAGCCTTGAATTTTGATTTCCACCGGTGTGTACTGGAAGTGTTGGAAGTGGCGTAAAACCTCTGCTAGGTTCCAGGGCTTGCCAGCTCAACGGGGAAAAACCCACAGGATGCTTGGTCTGTTGGTCCTCTTCTGTAATCCCAGCACTTGGGAGGCTAACGCAGGAAGATTGCTGAGTTCAACATCTGCCTTGGGGCTCTCTGTGAAACCATTTCAAAACAAACCAAAAAGGCAGCGTGGGTGGAGGAGACCTTGGAGCGTCCGTTCCTACTCCTGAAATGCCTCTGCGTTTCCAGGATGCATTTCCAAAGCCATTGTTGCTGCATCTGCTCCTGGGTCTCTTTTGTCAACCCTGTTTTCACTGTTTTCTGATTGGTGGCCCATCGATAGAGCTGGAATACCAGTGGAATAGAGTAAGAGGTTCTGGCCGGGGACCCAAGCAGATTCTCCCTATAGATTCCTGGCCCCTCTTTGCCTTGGGGTGGTCTTAATGACATCTGGCATTTCCTCCCAGAGCCTGAGCTAGAGTCAGGAAGTACAGAAGGTAGGTTCCTGGAGCCGGTTGGTCGGGATTCCCAAGAATTCCAGACTGGAAATGAGGGGAAATGCTCACCTCCAGCTGCCAAGATGCTCTCAGTGAAAGAAGGGGATACCACATAGCCTGGAGAGGACACCCCGCGCACTCAGACCTAAACCATACCTAAAAAACTTCCCAGCTGGGAGGGGGAAACAAGATCGTTCCTCTTTTGACCACCTTAATCTCAAACTTAGGAGACAGAAAAAACTAGAGGACAGCTCACTCATCCTGGGGGATGTGGAGCAGCTGGATGGAGAGACAGACGGGGGTGCAGTGTGCCTTGGGATGTGAGAAGATCTGGTAGAGCTGGCTGGTCAGGGACGGGCAGGTGGAGCCAGTTTGAGGGCCTGACTGCTGATGTCATCTGTCTGCACCCTGGGGTACTGGGATCTTCCTGGCAAAAATGAATTCCAAGCTCAGGGACCCGTTCCACTGGTGGATACTACAAGAGAGCTTGGCAGCAGGAGCCTAAGTAAGCGTCTCCAGCTTGGAAATAAATCTGCCCTACAGGGAGGGCTGTGAGTGGAAGAGGATCCCACTTTGCTATCGCTCTCTGAACGTGCAGTGTGGCAAGATTCTCACCTCAGCCCCAGGTCTGACACGACTTGGCCCGACCCCCCTCCTTAGCATGACCTCAGTTCCTAGAAAGGAGAAAGTCCCGCCCCTCCTCGGGGACAGCCCCCAGAGACTGGCCTCTTGACCGACGAGGGATGAAGCAACCACACTACCCCTTTTCCCAGAAGCTCAGCCCCGCCCACCCTCCCCTCATAAACCACCTACCCGGCCCGCCCTACACCTTCCACTCGCGTGGCTGCATCCAGCCTGTTGGTCCCGTCCCATACGCCTGACCTGCTCCACCCCCGGCCCGGGACCCAGTGGTGCCATCACCATCACCGCTGCCAGGTGAGAGGCTCCAGCGTCCACCCCAGGGCTGAGCCGCTGCAGGTCGTGGCTCTTGGGACACACAGCCCAGGCTCAGGAAGGAACGCTCTTCGGGGGTATCTGCTGTGGGCTGATGAGACCCGGTTTTCGTGGGGCGACTCTCTGCTTACGCCTGCTGTGCCCTCTCCACAGCTCTGCCTGAAGTTTGCCTTGACGTGAGGAATGTGGGGGACCCTGCCACCTACCTGTCTTTATGGGGAGAACTCTGTTACATGGTCCTGAGGCTGGACCTCTAAACTGAGAAGCCAGCAGGTGGAGGGACCAGTACAGTGTTTGGGGTTTGGGGCCGGGACAGGTGTACACTTAGGGAACAGAGTGTACACCTTAGGGATCCACCTCAGATGGATCCTCAAGGGTTTCTCCACTGGACATTGTTTTTGGCTGTGATTTGGGAGTGCTTATAGCAAGGTGAACAGAAGGTTTTTTTTCTCTGCAGCATGGGGTGCTCTTTCTGGGTGACTGAATGCAGTCTTTGGGGCATCTCAGGGTTAGAATAAGATTATCTCGGTCACCTAGCTGGTACTGAACCAATTTCTCTGAATAGAGTTTCTGGGTGGGTAGGATGGGCATCCTGGGCACAGGAGATCTGAGTGGGTTAGAGCATCCCCTGCCTTGTCTTTGTAGGCACAATGGAAGGTCCTCGCTCAGACGTGGGCCGCTGGGGTGGGAATCCCTGGCAGCCCCCTACCACGCCGTCCCCAGAGCCGGAGCCAGAGCCAGACAGACGCTCGCGTTCCCGCCGAGGAGGAGGCCGCTCCTTCTGGGCTCGCTGCTGTAGCTGCTGTTCCTGCGGGAACAGAGCTGATGATGACTGGGGGCCTGAGCCTTCTGGCTCCAGAAGCCGAGGGTCCAGCTCTCGGGGTGGCCGGAGACCTGAGTCTCGGGGCAGCGCTGTGAACGCCGCTGGAGATGGTACCATCCGAGGTGAGGCCGTCCCCCTTAGCGGAGAGGCAAACAGCCTTGGTGGGGTCTAAGATTTATCCTGGCATCTCTAGGGGGCTAAATGACTTCCGGCGCGGGGGGGGGGGGGGTCTGGGCTCCTTGTGGACTCGTCACTGACCCGGGACTGTGGCTTGACAGAGGGCATGCTGGTTGTGACTGGCGTGGATCTGCTGTGCTCACGCTCGGACCAGAACCGCCGAGAGCACCACACGGATGAGTTTGAGTACGATGAGCTGATTGTGCGCCGTGGGCAGCCCTTCCACATGGTCCTCATCCTGAACCGAGAATATGAGTCCTCTGATCGCATCGCCCTGGAGCTGCTCATCGGTGAGTGGGGCCTGGAAGGAGAGGGGTAAAAGCCCTGGACTTGGAGGAAGGGCTGCTGCTAGGTGAAGAGAGGTCTTTAAGCTCCTCCCTGGCACCTCTGCCAAAAGAGGCAGGTGCAAGATTCTTAGTGTTCCCCTAGTGGTGATCTCAAGGAGGCCTTGGTGCTGCTGCGCTTGCCCCAAGCTGGCTGTCCTCCAGTCTCCGGGGGCATCTAGCTCACAGCACTTCCTCTTTGCGCTGGCCTGTGTCTTCCAGCATCGTTGGCTCTGTGTACCCTTCCTTCTGGGTCTTGCTTGTTCATTCCCCTAGACCCCATGTGTGTCTATCTCTCTGCCTCCCCATGCCATGGCCCAAGGCAGGTGCCTCCCTCACCATGTTGCTGGGTGACCGTTGACTGCCCAGGCTGGTGATTATGCAGCTGCTGGGGGCGGGTGACTCTTCTTACCCTCTGATTACAGCCCAGCCATGCACACCCCAGCCTCTAATTTCCCAGGTACCCCTACCACCTCCAGAAATGCTCTGGGCTCTAGAAGCTGTGACCCCAGGGAGCCGGCCACACTACCCTTTGGTATCTGGGGTGTTCTTTCCTATGGGGCAAATGAACTCAACTTAATTTCCCTTCAGTCCAGTGGAACAGCGAGGGAGTCAGTGGGTGACAGCGGCCTCAGTCTCCCCTCCCTACTTGAGTTCATTGTCAGGGGAACAGGTTTGGGATGTTGGACCGGGGCTCTGCCCTGACACGCAGGAGAGCATGGGGCGGCCACCATGCTGCTCTGAGAAGATTGTCACAGACTGGTGTGGTAACCCCACTTAGGGACACGCAAATTGGCTCATAGACATTTTGGGTGGGGCTGAAGGAAGTCTTAGTGTCTCTCCCATTTCCAGAGCAGCTCTCTCACTACCTGAATGCTGATCCTTGTTCCTCTAGGAAACAGTCCTGAGGTGGGCAAGGGTACCCACGTGATCATCCCGGTGGGCAGGGGGGGCAGCGACGGCTGGAAGGCCCAAGTGACCAAGGCCAGTGGGCACAACCTCAACCTCCGCGTCCATACCTCCCCTAACGCCATCATCGGCAAATTTCAATTCACTGTCCGCACACGCTCAGAAGCTGGAGAGTTCCAGTTGCCCTTCGACCCTCGCAATGAGATCTACATCCTCTTCAACCCCTGGTGCCCAGGTAAACCAGCTGAGGTCAAGAGCAGGGGGCAAGTAGGTCAGGGCTTCCTTTCCTGCGATCCAGGTGGGTGCCTGAACATCTGGTCATAGGAAAAGACTCACATACCCCAGGGGAGGAGATGGAGGCCCCCTGTAGAAGAGAGACCCACCTCACTTCTGATGAAGGGCCCTGGCCACAGCCATCCTTCCTTAGAGGGAGTGAGCAGTCAGGCTAGAAGAACCCACACCCCACTTTCTTCTGTGGATATGAGTTCTGCAGACCTGGTTAAGGGGAAGGCAGGGCCCAGGAAGAAAATGGATAGAATTTGCCATGTGCTTTTTGGGGGTACAGAGGACTTGGTGTATGTGGACCATGAAGACTGGCGTCAAGAATATGTGCTTAACGAGTCTGGACGAATCTACTACGGAACAGAAGCACAGATTGGTGAACGGACCTGGAATTATGGCCAGGTACAGCTGGGCTGGCTCTTGTGCACTCAAGGGAGATGGAAGTGACTGAGCAGGATGCTAGCCTATGGCTTGAGCATCACTTTGAGGGGCTGTGGTCACCTCTGCCCTTGTCCCTTCCAGTTTGATCATGGGGTGCTGGATGCCTGTCTGTACATCCTGGATCGGAGAGGGATGCCCTATGGAGGTCGTGGGGACCCAGTCAGCGTCTGCCGGGTCATCTCTGCCATGGTGAGCATCCTTGTGTCTTCCTGCCCTGCCCTTTATGGGTTTGCCATCCCTGTCCCTACAGAGAGTGTTGAGGGAAAGGGGTTTCATTCTCCTTCTCCCCGCCCCCCGCCCCTCCACCTGTAACCCACCCCACTTTTCATGCGTTCTGTTCCAGCTCCTTTGGAATGCGGAGCCAAACCCCAAACTTGGCACACCCAGTATTCACATTCCAGTGTCACAGCAAGGGGTGTGGGGGGCGGGTGTGTTGGAGGAGAGGTGGGTGGGGTGTAGGTTGATGTCTAGTTCCTGAGGTTGTAGGGTTAGGGGCTGGGGAATCCAGAAGATCCTGAGCACCTCCCCAAAGCCAGCCACACCCTGTCTTTTCCCGGGCAGGTGAACTCCCTGGATGACAATGGAGTCCTGATTGGGAACTGGACTGGAGATTACTCTCGAGGCACCAACCCCTCCGCGTGGGTGGGCAGCGTGGAGATCCTGCTTAGCTACCTGCGCACGGGCTATTCTGTCCCCTATGGCCAGTGCTGGGTCTTTGCTGGTGTTACCACCACAGGTAGTGGAGGGGATGGGTCGGGAGCGGCCCGGTCTGTGTAAGGAGGGGAGGGTTCCATTTCTGCCCAGCCCAGCTGTGGCTACAGGATAGGGTGCCACTAAGGGTGGATGATAGAATGGCCTTAATTATCGTTAATTAGTGTTAACAACCGAGAGAGGCCTAAGGGAGAGAAAGAAGAAGCAATGGCCAGGGCCTGAGCCAAGCAGGTGGCTCTGTAACCCCAAAGGCCACCTGGGTCTCCTGACCCCTGACCCCGGTGGTCCCTCCAAGCTTGTCCTCCTGGCTGAGGCCACACCTGCCGCTGAGCTCTGCCCCCGCCCTTAACCCCGGCTCCTCCACAGTGCTGCGATGCCTGGGCCTTGCCACCAGGACTGTCACCAACTTCAACTCTGCCCACGACACCGACACGTCCCTCACTATGGACATCTACTTCGACGAAAACATGAAGCCACTTGAGCATCTGAACCACGATTCTGTCTGGTGAGCACAGGGCGAGGGGTGGCCTGCCACTTGTCCTAAAGATGACCTGAGGCTTGATGCCGAGCCGTGTCAGGGGTGAGAGCTGGGGGGGGGGGGTGGACCTGAATGGGAAACTGAGGCCCAGAGCTCCCTCCACACCCCCTCTAGGAACTTCCATGTGTGGAATGACTGCTGGATGAAGAGGCCAGACCTGCCCTCAGGCTTTGATGGGTGGCAGGTGGTGGATGCCACACCCCAGGAGACCAGCAGTGGTAAGGCAGGCCTCGCCTGGACCCTATCCGGACACCTCCTCAAATTCCTGAGTGTTAACCCAGGACATGGCCAGAGAGCCAAATCCCTTAACCCTGCAGTTACCAACTGAACCACCATGCGGCCATTAGTTTATTTTCCTCTTTATTTAGCTACTTGACTTAATTTTATTTTTAAAGTTAATTTTATTTTATAATTTATCATGATTAATATACTCAGTTCAAAAGTTAAAAAAAGATTCAAGAATATTCAGTAAGAGGTTTCCTTCCCCCTGAAAAGCCAATTATTCTTACTTGCTTTTTAACTTACATATTCCAGATATAATTAATTAAAGGATACATACACACATACACATACATACACACACACACACACACACACACGAAGAAAAGATTGTAAGTAATAAATCTGCACATGGAAGGAGAAAACAGAATAGAATTGAATAACATAAGGTGTAAGTTATTTATTTCTATGTTGGGGGATTCTCATCCCAAAACCTGATCATCAAAATGGATCCATTGGAATTTCCAAGGATGGGTGTATCTCTTTCTTCCCAGTCCTGGTTTTGTTTTTATTTTTGTTGTTGTTTTTGTTTGTTTGTTTGTTTGTTTTTTGAGACAGGGTTTCTCTGTGTAGCTTTGGAGCCTGTCCTGGAACTCACTTTGTAGACCAGGCTGGCCTCCAACTCACAGAGATCTGCCTGGCTCTGCCTCTGAGTGCTGGGATTAAAGGCATGCACCACCACCGCCCGGCCCCAGTCCTGGTTTTGAACCCGGGGCCTTGAGCATGCTCAGGAAATCTCTACTACTGAGCTACACCCTGTGTTTTTCAATTTCTATTTAAAAAATTCCCTTGGTGATTCTTAAGGCCACTCATCCTTGGGACCCATTCTGTGCCAATGGGCCACATGGTACACGGAGACTCTTGGAGGTGGATAACTTTGTCTGGGTCCCCAGAAGAATGAACCCTGGCTCTCCTTCCCTTTGTTCCCCTGCTCACTGCATTCATGTACAGTATACAGAAATCGGGGCTCAGACAGGTTTCAAAGGACAAATCTCTGTATCATCCCTGCCATGACCTGGGCTGCCATGACCTGTCAGCTGCTTATCTCTCCTCTGTACCTACATACACCTCTCCATAGAAGTGAGAGCTGGTGTCCACTCTGCCCTCACACAGGCTCCTCTCCCTCTGGCTTTGGGTCTACCTCCAGGTAACTTGGCCTGTCCCACCAGCTGCCCCCTCCTCACCTCCACCTTCCTAGAGTAGATAGCCTCGACCTAACTTCCATTCTTCTTCCGGCCACCCCCCAGACCACTCTCTGTCCATCATCTATGTAAAAAGGGTCCTAGGTTGCATAACCCAGCAACGCTTGCAGTGTGCTGGAAGACTTGATCTCTGGTCCAGCTCTAAGAAGTAATGGGTGTCAGGCTCTGGGCAGGATGGCCAGGACCTAAGTCTACCTTGGATACTTCTAGACGAGTGATATTGGCAAGGAAGCATCTCACACCTTTGTGTGCTGGGTTCTTTTTTTTTTTTTTTTTTTTTTTTTTTTTGGTTTTTCGAGACAGGGTTTCTCTGCGTAGCTTTGCGCCTTTCCTGGAGCTCACTTGGTAGCCCAGGCTGGCCTCGAACTCACAGAGATCCGCCTGGCTCTGCCTCCCGAGTGCTGGGATTAAAGGCGTGCGCCACCACCGCCCGGCGTGTGCTGGGTTCTTTATAGAATACTCTGTGTGTGTGTGTGTGTGTGTGTGTGTGTGTGTGTGTGTGTGTGTGTGTGCCATAGGATGTGGTTGGGAGGATTAAATAGACACCATGTATCAAAGAGGTCTAGTAGCATGCCTACAACATCCAGCCCCTGGGTAAATGGAAGCCTTTCCCAGCTGTCTATAAGATGCTGGCAGCTACCTCACTGGCTGAGCCTGTTTCCCCATATAGAAAAGGAGGCCAGAGCGTTAGGTGTTAAGACTCCTTCCTGTTGGATAGCGCTCACTTCCTGTTTACACTTTCGGTCCCAGCCAGCCTATTCCAGCCAGCTCATCCTCTCTCAGAAGCCGGCCCGAGTATCCTAAGGACAGTCTCTTCTTTCCCACCATCCTTCTCACTTTGCCATAAAGAGGTCAGAGTGTGCTGCACAGCTGAGCTGTTTCTGAAATAGTAATGGCGGCATCACAGCCAACCAGAACCCTTGTGGGCCCTGAACTGCTTGTGATGAAAGATTGGGGAAGGATGTCCTGAACTCTGAGAACTGTGAACAGAGCAGCCAGCCAGTGCAGAAGAGTGGGCTGACAGTGGGCTTGTTAGGCTGTCTGTCTACTCAGCCGGGCTATCCACAGGCCCCTCCCACTCCCACCCTGCCCCGCCCTCTGGGCCTCCTTAGACCCACCACCCGCCTCACTTCCCAGGCATCTTCTGCTGTGGCCCCTGCTCCGTGGAGTCCATCAAGAACGGCTTAGTCTACATGAAGTACGACACACCCTTCATTTTCGCCGAGGTGAGGGCTGGGCTCCAGGTGCCTCCTCCAGCAAATAGTCTGAAGCAGCCAGAGCTCTGGCTTTAGTCCTGAGTGCCCTGGTCCTGACTTCGCCGCTGACTGACTAGCTGTGTGACCTTGGGCACGTCACTCCTTCTCGAGTCTTGGTTTCCTCGACCGTAAAAGGGAGATAATAATGGCTGCCTTGCTTCCTGTACTCAGGATCAAAAGAGATAATGGATATGGGGCCGCTTCCTACGTTGTAAAGCCAGCGAATAAGCATAAGGGAAAACTGTTATTAATGCCAAAATGGGCTACAAGGAGCCTCCTAGACCAGCTTCCTCTCTGCTCTCTGACTATGGCTGGTTCAGTTTAGAAACTCTCCCAGCTGGGCCCTGCCTGCAGCTCCTGGGGTTGAGGGAGGAGGGCTCTGGGGGTCCAGCCTGCCTTGCTGGCCCACTCAGCTCTGCTGGTCTTTGCTCTCCCACAGGTGAATAGTGACAAGGTCTACTGGCAGCGGCAGGACGATGGCAGCTTCAAGATCGTGTACGTGGAGGAGAAGGCCATCGGCACACTCATTGTCACAAAGGCCATCAGCTCCAACATGCGCGAGGACATCACCCACACCTATAAGCACCCCGAAGGTGACCCTCTCCCCGCCCAGCCAGCTCCGGGCTGAGGGTTCCGGCAGAGCACTGGCTTACCCCCAGCAATGGCCTAAGCTCACCTTTGACCTCAACCCCCCAGGCTCAGAAGCAGAGCGGAGAGCTGTGGAGAAGGCTGCCGCCCATGGCAGCAAGCCCAATGTGTATGCCACCCGGGACTCGGCTGAGGACGTGGCCATGCAGGTGGAGGCCCAGGACGCTGTGATGGGACAGGATCTGGCAGTCTCCGTGGTGCTGACCAATCGTGGCAGCAGCCGCCGCACTGTGAAGCTACACCTCTACCTCTCTGTCACCTACTACACTGGTGTCACTGGGTCTACCTTCAAGGAGGCCAAGAAGGAAGTGGTACTGGCCCCAGGAGCCTGTAAGTGCTCCCTCCCCAGCCCTGCCCCTGGATGGTGCTCCCTCCCTAGTCCTGCCCCTGGATGGTGCTCCCTCCCTAGTCCTGCCCCTGGATGGTGCTCCCTCCCCAGCCCTGCCCCTGGATGGTGCTCCCTCCCTAGTCCTGCCCCTAGATGGTGCTCCCTCCCTAGCAATGTCCCTAGATGGTGCTCCCTACCCAGCCATGCCCCTAGATGGTGCTCCCTCCCCAGCCATGCCCCTAGATGGTGCTCCCTCTCCAGCCATGCCCCTCGATGGTGCTCCCTCCCCAGCCCTGCCCCTGGATGGTGCTCCCTCCCCAGCCCTGCCCCTGGATGGTGCTCCCTCCCCAGCCCTGCCCCTGGATGGTGCTCCCTCCCTAGTCCTGTCCCTAGATGGTGCTCCCTCCCTAGTCCTGTCCCTAGATGGTGCTCCCTCCCCAGCCATGTCCCTGGATGGTGCTCCCTCCCTAGTCCTGTCCCTGGATGGTGCTCCCTCCCTAGTCCTGTCCCTAGATGGTGCTCCCTCCCTAGTCCTGTCCCTAGATGGTGCTCCCTCCCTAGTCCTGCCCCTGGATGGTGCTCCCTCCCCAGCCATGCCCCTGGATGGTGCTCCCTCCCTAGCCATGCCCCTAGATGGTGCTCCCTCCCCAGCCATGCCCCTGGATGGTGCTCCCTCCCCAGCCCTGCCCCTGGATGGTGCTCCCTCCCCAGCCCTGCCCCTGGATGTCCAAGCACCTTGGCTTTGGACATGGAGGCCCTATAGCACAGGGGGGTGTATCTGGGGAAGGCCTGTGATTGTTACGCGTTTTCTTCCCAGCGGACTCTGTGACCATGCCTGTGGCCTACAAGGAATACAGGCCCCACCTTGTGGACCAGGGGGCAATGCTGCTCAATGTCTCAGGCCACGTCAAGGAGAGTGGGCAGGTACTAGCCAAGCAGCACACCTTCCGTTTGCGCACCCCAGACCTCTCTCTTACGGTGAGTGTGGCTTTCTTGTACCCAAGGGTACCAGAATAGAATAGAGTAGGAGCCTGAGGCTAAGGAGAATCATGGGCAAGGGGAGAGCACTAAGACTGAAACAAGATCCCCTGATGAGCCTTCTAGGAGAAGGTTAAGGACCAGACCCAGGCCTTAGTCTCCTCATCTGTAAAATGGGTTCTCAGGCCTGATTCTGTGGCTACCTCACATTGTAGAATCGATATGAGTTTCCCCTCTGGTTTTTGAGGTGGTTTTTCTCAGGGACAGAATGTAGGACTTGGCAAGATTTCAATTCTAACATGTTTCTCCTTTGGGTGCGAAGTATGGGCCCTACATGTCTGGCCAGGGTCTCTGATAAGGGGCGGATTTCTGTTTCCCTCAGTTACTGGGAGCAGCAGTCGTTGGCCAGGAATGTGAAGTACAGATCGTGTTCAAGAACCCCCTGCCCGTCACCCTCACCAACGTTGTCTTCCGGCTCGAAGGTTCTGGGTTACAGAGACCCAAGGTCCTCAACGTTGGGTGAGTCTGATCCTCTGACTGTGGCCACCCTCCCTTCCTCCCGGGCTGCCCTGAGCCTGGGTTCTGCTTCTCCTTTTGGCCAGGACCCCACAGAGCAGCTTGAGGCCAGAAGGCAATCTCTGGCGACTCAAGCCAACTCAGCCCAAACCCTGCTCAAGACCTGCTGAGTACCTCGTGTTTCGCTAAGTCCCTGCCCTGCCTCAACTAATTAGGGAGCTGAAGCTCACATGGGAACCATTAGTTGGCCCAACCCTAGCATCTGCCAAACATGCAAGTGTTGACCATGCACTTCCAGGAATGTTATCTCATTTGGAGATCACACAGGCCCTTTAAAGTACATTAGAGACCACGGTGTAATTAGAAGGAGAGTTGTGATCTCTAAGTTCAAGCCCCTGCATCCCCTGCTCCCGACTAGGTCCCCTTGGCCAGGTGTCTTCATTGCTCTAAGCCCGTGGGGGCTCACTTGCACAGTGACAATATCAAAAGCCCCTGGGCTGTTTGGCCCAGCATGTGGTAGAGTTCGTCTCCACTACTAGTCAGTTTGGAGTTGTTGCCCTCATCACCCCATGGGGAAGCGTCACAGCTCCGCAGGGCAGGCTCTGTTTCCCCTTCGGTGGCACAGACAACCCAGACGATTAGCTTGCTGCATGGTCTGGGCCGTGAGGACTGAGGCTGGGCCCAGAGAGAGGTGAGCCCTGACTCTCAGGCCCTCTGATCTCCGCTGGGTGAGGCTCAGGGCCCAGTGAGGGCACAGGGCACTCACGTTCCTGCGCCTGTTGCTGTCGTCCTCCGGTACAGACACTTGCGGCCCACCCCTCCCAGGAAAAGCAGGAAGGGAAGGAGAAGGCCGAGGACCTTCTAAGCCAGCTTTCTCCTGACAGGAGTGGGCATCCTGTTCTAAAAGAGGCTAGGAGAGGACCTAGGGTAGGGCGTCCATCTAGCCTGCCTTTCCCTCATACCGTATGCTGGTAGCCACTGTTTCTGTTATCATGCCAAAGAGGAAGTTCACTGTCTCGTTCTTTGGCCTAGCCTGGAACTCAGGGGCTTTGCTATCACAAAGTAGACCCTACAAGGGTTCCTGGCAGCTCAGATGACAGAGTGTGACATGGGTCCTGGGACATCACTCAGCTGCATTCGCACCACAATGGCGTCTCTTGCCTTAGGCTCCCTAGAGGCGTACACCCTTGCCAGGTTCACCAAGGTCTCTGACTCTTGGGCTGCTCCCACTAGAAGGGCAGGACCACGGTGCTAGGAGAGCTGGCCTTTCTTGTGTGCGGGGCTTGAATGGCTGCCTGGCCCCACCCTCTCAATCAAGGTCTCCATTGCAAGAGCGGGGTGATGCCTGGCCTGGCAGCCTTCCTGGAACTCTGCTGCTTCTTGATTGCTATGATCCTAGAGCAGAGAGCCTCCAGGACACTCGGTAGCCTCGAGGGGACATAGCAGATTCCAAGATGGGTGTCGCTTTGCCTCTCAAGTACAGATCAAAGACTGTGGTATGGGACCCAATTACACCACAAGGTGTGCCAGCCTGGTGACTGGCCACTTAATAAACATTCCAGGACTCACTCCTCCGGGTGACTGTGTCACCAGGGAGGCTGGAAGTTCTTGGGAATTTCCCCCAGGACCGGAATCACACTCTCTCTAAACCTTTGGCTGGTGTCCATTCTGGAAGGGTAGGTTTGACTTTAGGGGAAAAGGCTGGAGCAATTTAGAGTTAAAATTCATTACCAAGGAGAACCAACAAGTGGACAATAATGTCAGCATCATTTAGAAATTATGCATGCCACAAAGGAGACAGAGATGTGTGTACCTGCCTGTGAGCGATGGAGGGGGATGGAGGAGGAGAGCGAGCTCTGGGATGTCTGTTGCTGAGGAGAGTTTCAGTACCAACCGGCAGGTAAGGGACAGCCCAGCTTTTACAGCTGACTTGCTCTCAGCTTAAACTCAAGTACAGGGGGGTGGCAAGGGCCTCACCTGGGCTGTAAGAACAGTCCAGGGGAGAGTCTGACATTCCCACCTGGAAGCTGGCTAGCAGGGTCTTCTTTTAGGAGTGGGGAGATAATGTTAGTGGTCGTAATTTAAAGGTTAACTTCTGGAATATTACAACTCAATAATAGTAGACTTTCAAAGGGTACGGTAAGGCTAAGTAACCTTTCACCTCCCGACTATAGAGAACCGGGAAAAACTAAGAGCTCAAATGTATAGGCAGTCAATGCATGACCTGTGGAATTATGGATTCATTTTTTTCCTTCCTATCATGACACCCACTCACCTCATCTCACTCATTCTGTCTCATGAACCAGCAAGTGAGGACACCGGTCCAGGGGACCCTCAGAAGCAGGCTCCACGCTAAGTGCTTCAGCCCAGGGGACCCTCACTTTCAGAATTAGAGAGCTGGCTCACTCCCTTGGGGGCTAGTATCCAAAACGTGGACCCCCAAGGCAAGCTTGGGTTGGAATGGGACTCAGAAGTACAGGTTTATGAAGAATCAGGAGATATTCTAACAGGCGTGAACTGACTCCACATAAATGAGCCATGAACATATTTAAAATGCAGTGTGTCAGGTGGGATGGTAAATACCTGTAATTGCAGTGCTTGAGAGGCAGAGGTTCAAGGGTTCAGAGTTCAAGGCCAGCCTCAGCCACATCATAGTGAATTTGAGTCTGGGCTACATGAGACCCTTTCTAAAAGAATCCAATAAGTAAAAGAATAAAGTGTGTAGGTTGAAGGAAGAGCCCCGAAAAAAAAAAAGACCCGTTTCCTTGGGGACAGGAGGTACTGAGGGGAGCCCTTGCTGAGGCAGTGGTGTGAGCAGGACTTGGAGAAAGAGTAGTGATGAAGTTGGCAGAGCTAGGAGCTCAGGGCAGGTGCGCTCAACACCGCAGAACATGACGACGGTGAGTTGGGGAGAGATAAGCCATGGGGCTGCTCCAGAGGCAGAATGGTGGGTGACACAGCTGTGCCAGGGTGGGAGCTGAGTCAGAAGGAGCCTGTATGTCAGGTTAGGGAGTTGACGTCTCCGTCAGTAAGGAAGCCCAACCCTTGAGGGATTTAGCTCACTTCCCCATGATTAGTGGACTGGAGAAAGGCGAGATGGCCAGTGAGTCTGGTGAAATCCTGATTTCCAGAGCTCTCTGAGGAGAGGAGGTCACTGGGGTTTGGGTCACACACAGAGAAATGGGAGAACCTGTCATCTTAAAAGTGTCAACTGTCCATGCTTGGGACGACCTTTTCCCTGGATGACATCCTTCTGTTAATTCGGTACCGGAAGCTCTCCCCTCTTTGTGAGGACAGCTGTGGCCCATTTCTTTAGCTTGCTCTTCTGGCAAAAACTGAAAGCATTTGGGATCCCTGCTGGGCCTCCGTGTCTTGCTCTAAAGTGCCCGTGGCCTTGAAACCCTGGTGAGATGGGGTGGCTTAGAGCAGTGGCGGCGGGAAGAGGGCAGTGGATGCCTCTGCCTGTGGAGAGCGTCAGCAATCTCTGTCCAGGTGGGAGCAGGAATGGAGGAGGCCAGGTGCTGGCAGCTGGGTGTGGAGGTGGCCTGGGGTGGAGGCTCTATCGGGGTTGTGGGTGTAGATTCCAGGTGAACCCAGGGATGCCTGGATGCCTCTCGTTCTTTGCTTCCTGGCCACTCTGGGTCAGTCTTTGCTCTTGACTTGACCCTGAGGCACTCAAGGCTCACTGATACTGTCTCTGTCTACAGGGACATCGGGGGTAACGAGACAGTCACCCTGCGCCAGACATTTGTGCCTGTGCGACCAGGCCCCCGCCAGCTCATTGCCAGCCTGGACAGCCCACAGCTCTCCCAAGTACATGGTGTCATCCAAGTGGATGTGGCCCCAGCCTCTGGAGGTGGAGTTTTCTCAGATGCTGGAGGTGACAGTCGCTTGGAGGAAAGCATACCTATGGCCTCTCGAGGTGGAGCTTAGCCCCGGGCCAGGAGCAATGAGACTGGAATCAGATGAATAAGGACATTGCCCCAACATGGGGGACCACCACAAAGTAGCTCCCCAGGCTCAGGCAGGAAGGCTGGGCACTTGGGGAGGCAGTGGATCTTCACCTGTGCTGATAATAAACGGTTTGTTTGTTTTTTTAAATGAAGATGCTATTTAGTATACCTACCTGTCAATCTAGGCCAAGAAGTATGGAGTCACACTGTGCCGGAGATTTATGTGGCATTTTTTGAAGCCCTGGTTCAAAATTGTGGCCGGAAGGTAATAGTGCCATGTCAGCCACTCTTGAGATAAAGCTTGCTGAGTGTCATGGCCACCACACCCAAACTGTATTTTCAAATATTCTTGAATAAATTGGGCCTGAGAGCACAGGCCTGTGATCCCAGTTACTTGGGAATTAGGAGGATGTAAAGTTTAAGAGCTGCCTGAGTGACAGCGTGAGTTCAAGGTCAGCCTAGGTAACTTGGGGAGACCCTGTCTCAAAAGTGAAAAGAGCACTGGGAATATAGCTCGGGAATATGGGCGCAGTATTTGCCTGGTATGCTTAAAGCCCCTGTGCTAGAAAAAAGATCTTGTAGAATTTTTATAGAGGTGATTATGTTCATTGTTGAGAGTTAGCCAATAACAGGGCCTTCAGGGTGGGTCGGTAGGTGAAGATGCTGTTATCAAGACTGACGACGACCTAAGTTCCATCCCAGGACCCACCGGGTAGAAGGAGGGAGCCCGTTCCAGCTCCCACGAGTCATCCCCTGACCCCACATATGCGCCACCTGGCAGCATTCAGAAGCCTGAGGCAGGAGAATCATGAGCTTGGGCTGCACATCAAGATCCTACCTCAGAAAAGCCAGCAAGCAGCCAAGCATGATGCCACAGCACGTTCGATCCCAGTACTTCAGGGGACAGAGGCAGGTAGATTTATGGGCCAGCCTGGTCTACAGAGTTGCAGAGCAGCAAGAGATACATAGTGGAAACCCTGTCTCAACAAAAAAAACCTCCCCCATCAAAAAAAAAAAAAAAAAAAGACAAGGTGATAGTCTTGCTCCCAAGCCACTTTCAGGTTCTCCTGAATCTCAGTGGCTGCAGCCTCCTCTCCGCTCAGGCACGGGGTGCTGGGTAAGTGACTCGGAGCTCCCCTGAAATGCCGCTTCTCATCCAGCTATACCTTCCTACACAATCTTAACCATTCCCTGATTTTAGGGACCACTAGCTCTCCAACTTGCTTCTCTGCTGCCTTCTTAGACCTCTACCAGATGTCCGATGGACACCCAGGTGTGGCTCCCTCCATGACATCCTCCTGCAGCTACTTCTGTCTTGGTAAATGACAGCTCTGCTTCCCCCAAATCCTTGCACTTGCTTTTTTTTTTTTTTTTGAGACAGGGTTTCAGTTTTGGTGCCTGTCCTGGAACTCACTCTGTAGTGGACCAGGCTGGCCTCGAACTCACAGAGATCCACCTGGCTCTGCCTCCAGAGTGCTGGAATCAAAGGCGTGCGCCACCACCGCCTGGCCTCTTCTTTCCATTCTTCTACGTCCCACAGCCAGTCTGTGGGCGAGTCTGATGGTTCTGTCTTTCCACACCTATGCCCAGGAGTTGGCTGTTCCCACTTCATCCTTTCCCTGCATCATTGCCTGGAGCTTTCTGGCTGTTCTCCCCACTTGCCTCTTCTTTACCCCTCACTCAGCCACCCCCAGAATGCAGTGGATGATCACATCAACCCTCTGCTCAAATCCGGGCTAAGCCGGTGCTTATGACTTGTTACTTTGTTTTGTTTGTTTGTTTTTGACACAGGGTTTCTCTGTGTAGCTTTGGAGCCTGCCCTGGATCTCGCTCTGTAGACCAGGCTGGTCTCGAACTCACAGAGATCCCCCTGCCTCTGTCTCTCAAGTGCTGGGATTAAAGGCGTGGATCAACCCTGCCCTGACTTGTTACTTCCTCGCCTCCAGTCTCGGCCCTTGTCTGGCCTTCACCTTTTGGCTTTCTTGGTTGTGCTTCTGTTTCAGGAACTCTGTGACTTCATCCTCTCCTGGAGAAGCCCTTCACCAGGTACCTCACAGTATATATCTAATTCTTTGTATGACTGGCTTGTTAGCAAATTCTCTTTCCCAATCTGCCCATCAGAGTCCAAGTTTCAAACTTGCAATCCTCCTGCCCCAGACCCCCAAGTGCTATATTAAAAACTCACATATCTGGCTCAATTTTTCCTTTTAAATTTATTTTATGTATGTGTGTGTGTGTGTTCTGCATATATGTGTGTGTGTGTGTGTGTGTGTGTGTGTGTGTGTGTGTGTGTTTTCTGCACGTATGTATGTGTACCGTGTGTATGCCTGGTGCCTGTGGAGGTCAGAAGAGGTCATCAGATGCCCTAGAACTGAAGCTGAGGCTGTGAATCACTATGTGATGCTGGGAACTGAACATTGATCCTCTGCTGAAGCAACAGGTGCTCTCAACCACTGAACCATCTCTCCAGCCCCCATGTATTTTTCATGGAATGTTATGTATTCGTGGCATCAGGCTTTTCATATTGTTTCAATTTGTAAGTGGATGGGGGAAAAAAAGAAATAAAAAAGGAGGACATGACTCCTCCTAGGTGTGGAGGAGGAAGAACTTTTTTTTTTTTTTTTTTTTGGTTTTTTCGAGACAGGGTTTCTCTGTGTAGCTTTGCGCCTTTCCTGGAACTAACTTGGTAGCCCAGGCTGGCCTCGAACTCACAGAGATCCGCCTGCCTCTGCCTCCCGAGTGCTGGGATTAAAGGCGTGCGCCACCAATGCCCGGCTGAAGGAAGAACTTTTTTGTAGATATGAGGGAGAACATAGCCAGAGGTAGAGACACGTGGGAGAGTCCAGAGTGAACGTGACCCTGAGCCAGGCCTTGTGAGGAGTGGGGTATAGGAGAGGGGAGAGGCAGACCAAGAGGCCGGGAGGGTAAAGGGTGAAAAGGGCTGGCATAGCCAAAGTGGCTGGATTGTACGGGGAAGAGCTGCTGGGGGAAGGGCAGCCCAACTCCGGGGCTGGAGGGGACAGGGTAGAGGGTGGGGTGTGCCAGCCAGCCATGCCTTGTAACAGGTAGGGACTGAGGGGTCCTGGGACAGCCTGGTGGTCAGGTCCACTTTGATACGTTAAGTAGGCACCTCAGCCTTTGTCCCAGCTTTGAGACCTAAGCTTGCTCTAAATTAGCAGCTTTCATACGACTTTAAAAGTAACGGACACAGCCGGGTGAGGCGGCCATCGCTTTAAACCCCTACCCAGAAGCAGAAACAGGCAGATCTCCACGCTGAAGGCCAGGGCTACATAGTGATACATGTTTTTTGTTTTATTTTGTTTTTCCGAGACAGGGTTTCTCTGTGTAACAGTCCTGGCTGTCCTGGAACTCACTCTGTAGACCAGGCTGGTCTCGAACTCACAGAGGGCAAATTCACCTGCCCCTGCCTCTGCCATACCTAGCTGGGTTTTTTTGTTTGTTTTGTTTTAAAGCAGCTAATTTTTAAAATGTAACAGGCTTGTTTTCTGTTGCTTTTTTATGCTAAGTAATCTTGAACTGCTTAAAAATGTCCAAAAAAACGACAGCTAGATGGCTTTCTGGGTAAGCCTGACAACCGAGTTTGATTCCTTGGACCCTCCCATGGTGGAAAGAGAGAGTTGACACCAGCAAGCTGTCCTCTGACATCCATGCAAGTGCTATAGTATGCACATGACCCTCCCTTACACATACTCACAAATAAATAAATGTAGACAAAAATGGAAGTATCCAGAAGATTGGGTGGTATAGCAGCACATGCCTGTAATTCCTAACAATTGGCAGGCAGAGGCAGGCAGATTTCAAATTTGAGCCCAGCCTTGGCTACCTAGAAACACTATCTCAAAAAAATAAATAATAAAGTATATGGGAGAATGAATGATTATGTGCATGTACTAAGCTTATTTTTAAGATTATTTTATGTGTATGGGAGTTTTGCCTACATGTATATATGTGTACCACGTGTGCATATACCTGGTGCCCCTAGAGATCAGAAGATGGCACTGGGTCCCCTGGAACTGGAGTCACAGATGGTTGTGAGCCACCATGTGGGTGCTGTGAACCAAACCTGGGTCCTCTGCATTCTTTGCATGATTGACGTGTTAGCAAATTCTCCTTTCCCAATCTGTCCGTCACAGTCCAAGCTTTATGCGCTCTTAATCACTGAGCTATCTCTCCAGCCCCCAACTACTAAGAGATATTTTTTTTTCAAGACTGCAACCCCCAGATCCAGGGAGGCTACCTAGCAGGGAGGACCCTAGGATGACTGTGGCTTATAATAAGTTTTGGTTTTGTCCAATCACTGGGCAAGCTTTAGTGAAACATTTCATATTAGGATAAGAATTTGTACCGTTATCAAGCTGATGAAAGAAAATGCTGACTGTACTTTCAGGAGGGGAGGCTAAAATCTTTTTAGAATATGGATTAGCCTGCAGAAAAATGTCTGCCATAAATCAAACAGTGAAGGGGAAGATGAATAGGAATCTCACTCACACAACTTAAGTAAAACATAGCTCTCTGAAAAAATAAAATAATAAAAGAAAATACATATTTACTTTAAACTGATTCCTTTATCGTTTTCTGATGTAGCTGGTATTCGGTTTTAATTGGTTTTGTAAACTAACTGCTCACTGTCAGGTTCATCTTGTGACAGTCAAACAGCCTGGGATGGTGTTGCTCTAGAAGACAGTGTGAATGTTAAGGTTCTCAATGCAGCAGCTAGCTTGTCTTTTGTGATTGCTTAGGAGAATGTATCCTCAAACTGCAGAATTATAGGCCATGGAGATACCTTTGTTGAGAATTCTTTTCTCTATTTTATCTGTTTTTTACTGGATGGTGGTGGTGCATGCCTTTAATCTGGAGGCAGAGGCAAGTGGATCTCTGAGTTCAAGGCCAGCCTGGTCTACAGAGCGAGTTCCAGGACAGCCAGGGCTACACAAAGAAACCTTGTCTCGGAAAATGAAAAATAAATAAAATGACTTTTATTTGAAAAAAAAAAAAAAGACAGGGTTTCTCTGTGTAGCTTTGGACCCTGTCCTGGAACTCACTCTAGACCAGGCTGGCCTTGAGCTCATAGAGATCCACCTGCTCTGCCTCCTGAATGCACCACCACTGCCCTGCTTCCAGCCCCATTCCACTCTTAATAAGGCCTGCCCTCAAAAGTAACTAACTCTTGGGTTGGAGAGATTGTTCAGTGGTTAAGAGCACTGGGTGCTTTTCCAGAGGACTGGGCTGAGCCAGTTATAACTTCCGGTTTAGGAGATCACAAACCCTCTTCTGACCTCTGCAGACTAGACTAGGCTCACACTTGGTGCACATACATACATGCAAAGCACTCATACACATAAGATAACCAAATCTTTAAAAAGAAAGAAAAACAGGCGGGGGAAGTAAACTGACTAGCTGGGGTCACTAAAAGCCCAGTTAATCTGGAAAAGGGGAAGTTCCTCCCTCTGGTTCCTCCCACCTTTCACAAGGGGCACTCAACTCCAGCTTACTCTGGCTCGCCTGTGTTCCCTGGAAGAAGACAAAGATATATGGTCCTAAGAAACATGTGTGAGAGTCACAGCTCTTAGCACAAACTCTAAAAGACACCTACCTAATGTAGGACAATAGAATACTCCCACCACCCCACCCCCTCAGCCTCCCCCTCAATCACAAGAGCTCTTGGAGGGCTGGTGAGATGACCCAGCAGGCAAAAGCTGTGGACGGATCCCGGGGACCCATGTAAAAGTGGCTGGAAAGCACGGGTTCCCCAAATGTGTCTTCTCACCTCTGTATGTGCATCATGGCACATGGGCACCCAAGAAAAAATAAAAAATTTAAAAAGAAAAAAAAAACACAAGAGCTCTTGTATAACAACAGGAACATAAGGGAAAGAATGGCACATCGTGCATGTTAAGAAGTTTCTAGAAGCCAGACATCGTGATGCACATCTAAAGCCTCAGCATTTGGGAGACAGAAATACGAGGGTGCAAAGTTCAAGGCTATCCTCAGTACATAGCTAGTTCCAGGGTAGCCTGAACTACATGAGATTCTGTCTCAAGAAAAAAAAATGAGGAGAGATGGTTTGTCTTAGTTAGGGTTTCTACTGATGTGAAGAGACACCATGACCATGGCACCAAAAAGGAATACATTTAATTGGGTGGCTTACAGTTCAGAGGTTCAGTCCATTATCACCATGGTGCCACATACCATGGAGCTGAGAGTCCTACATCTTGATCCAAAGGCAACAAGAAGTCAACTGAGACACTGGGTGGTATCTTGAGCATATATGAGACCTCAAAGCCCACCGCTACAGTGATAGACTTCCTCCAATAAGACCACACCCACTCCAGTGAGGCCACACCTCTTAAAGTAGTGCCACTCCCTCTGGGGGCCATCTTCTTTCAAACTGCCATGGATGGCTCAGCAGCTAAGAGCACTTGCTGCTCTTGCAGAGGACCAAGATTTGGTTCCCAGCACCCACATGTCAGCTCACAAGAGTCTGTAGCTCCAGTTCCAAAGAATGAGACACCCTCTTTCGGCTCCATGGACACTAGACACGCACACAGTGTACACACATACATGCAGGCAGAACACTCATAGACATAAAATAGAAAGAAATAGTTGAAGAGAAAAAAACAACAACAAAAGCAAAATCTAAGAACTTCAAAGACAAGAGATGTGCCAATAATAAAAAGTACTGGAGGAATTTTAGTCTGTAACCTCTACAGCTGCAGTCAACAGTAAACACAGCGTAACCTCTAGCCAAATAAACACAAAAACCTTGCCAAAGGTTTCCTCAATTCCTTTAATCCACACATCTGAAGTTTCATAAAAAAAATTATTTGGCACGCTAAAAGGAAAACAAAACCTACACACAGTTTGAATTGGCAGAGCAAGCACCAGAACCAGACTCAGATATGGCAGACATAATGGAATATTATACCCAATATTTCAAAGCTATGGCCAATATAATCCGGCTTCTGGCAGGAAATGTGGACGACAAGGAAGAACAGGTAGGTGATAGGAACAGAGAGAGGAAATTCTAAGAATGAACCAAAAGGAAACAACATCGTTACAGGAACAAAGAGTTCCCAGGCTCCTCAACTGACTGAACCATCACTGAGTGTGAAGAAATAATCGTCAATGGAAAATAATCGTCAATGGAATTACCCAAAATTAGGGCTCAGGATGTAGCTCTGGTGGCTGAGTACTTACCCAGCATGCACAGAGCACCTGCACTGCATAAGTTACAGAAGTAGTGGTGCACACCTGTAACCTCAGCACTTGGGAAGCAGAGGGCAGGGGCAGGAGTTCAAGGACATCCTTGGCTACATAGCAAGTTGTAGCCAGAAGTTTCTTTGGTCCCACCCATCCCCACGGTCCCACAGCCACTTATACAATAATCACTCAGAGGCTTATATTAATTACAAACTGTATGGCCAATGGCTTAAGTTTCTTGCTGGCTAGCTCTATCATCTTAAATCAACCCATTTCTATTCATCTATGTTTTGCCACATGGTTGTGACATTACCAGTCTGCTGGCGTCTTGCTCCTTGGGCTGCAGGCTGGCATCTCTCCCACCTCTCTCTGCCTTTCTTCTTCCTGTCTCTCTCTTGGATTTCCCACCTGGCTATAACCTGAATTGCCATAGGCCAGAGCAGCTTCTTTATTAACCAATCATAGCAATACATATTCACAGCATACAGAAAGACATCCCACAACAGCAAGTTTGAGGCTACTTTGGGATATATATATATATATATATATATATATATATATATATAAACTTGTCTAAAAGCTGGGCTATGGGGGCACATGCCTTTAGTCCCAGCACTTGGGAGGCAGAGGCAGGAGAATCTCTGTGAGTTCAAGGCCAGCCTGGTCTACAAAGTGAGTTCCAGGGCAGCCAGGGCTACACAGAGAAATCCTGTCTTGAAAACCAAAACCAAACAACACAAAAAAACTTGTCTAAAAAGCTAAAATGTTTCTAAAATGAAATGCAAACAATAAGCAAAGGTGGAAAAGATATAATACCCAAGAAGTGTTACACTACAAAGGTGTAGCATAATACTGTGGAATTTTGTCCCCTGAGAACAGCCATTGTTATTTTAACCAGAGCAACTTCCTATAAGAGCCACCTGGATGGCTGTTCATACTCCTCCAGGGAATAAAGTGGTGGAAAGAGGCCCGAGACCCTCACCAGAGTCCCGCCCACTCTCCCATGCCTCCATCCTAGCAGTGTGGAATTCTGCCCCAGCTGCATGTGGTCTTTAGAGATGACAATATAGAATGTGGAAGGTTAAGTGAAAAGAGACTTCCATCTGCACAGCTGTGGAGAAGCTGTCCTTCATGCCAGGGTGAGTCTTTTCGGTGACGTGCTGTTTGGGGGTCACCTCCACTCCTGTGAGTAAACACCCAGAGTCAGCAAACTAGACTTGGACAGAATCATTACTTTGCTCTGTCTCTGTTGTCCGATTTGGGATCAGCAAGTGGTGTATTGTCTCCCAGAAGGCCATGCAGCACACATAACCAGTGAAAACAAATGATGAAGGAATCTTGGAAGCAATGACTGAGAACTATCCAAAAACAATGACAGACATAAACACAGATCCAGAAAACTCAGACTAGCAAGCGGAATAAATACAAACACAAACAGATCTAAATGATACTCAGACTGCACATACACAAAATCAAAGACACACACACACACACACACACACACACACACACACACACACACACACCATACAGAAACAAGCAGAGAAGAGAGGAGAAAAGCAGGCCAGAGAACACTGTCTAATGACCATCAAGGTTAAGAATTAAATTAACTCATACATAAAACAGAAATAAATAAAACAGAAAAGAAATTAAGGGGAACTGGAGAGGAGGCTCAGCAGTTAAGAGCACTGACTGGTCTGACAGAGGACAGAGGTTCAATTCCAAGCATCCATGTGATGGCTCACAACCATCTGTACCTCCAGTCCCAGGGGGCCTAATATCCTGTCCTCTGTGGACACTGCACACCCCTGGTACACAGACACACATTCAGACAAAACACTGGCATTCATTAAATAAAAATAAATAACCTCAAAAGAAAGAATTAAGTTAACATGTACTAATTTTAAAAAGGAAATTAACTTCTCAGGGTTAAAAACAACGGATAACTAGAATGGACTTCCACTCAGAACCGTGCAAGCAACAAGGTAGTATATAGTGAAATATTTGCAGTACTGTAGGAAAAGCCCACCAACCTATAATTGTATTCAGAGGAATTCTCTTCCAAAGTGAAATACTTTCTGAAACAATAATTAAGGAAATTTGTCACCAGAAAGGTTGCCTGGAAGATGTTAGAATTTTTTTTTTTCTCCGAAGGCCGGGAAGGTCTTTCTATGTAGCACAAGTCGGCCTTTGAACTCCTAGAAAGATGTCTGTCCTCATCTCCCCTCACGCTGGGATTCATAGGTGTGCGCCACCAGACCACGAGGAAAATTCTTTGGAGAAATAGGGAAATGAGGTCAGAAATTCAGATTTGCATAAATAAAAGACAGAGAAGGATGAAAGAAATCAACTACAACTTTACTATCCAATGTGTACTTTGGTACTAGGTCTGGCTGAGCTCAGAACACTGCTCTGGAGGATGCAGGCAACGCGTGAGCCTTGAGTGTGGGAATGGAAGAAACCATCGGAAGAGCGCAGGTTTCCTGAACTGCCTGTAAGGCGGGCAAAGCAGGCAATGAATGCAATCAACAAAGTAAGAGTGTCGACAGGGACAGCATGACCGGTCCTGTCTTTGGGGATGGCAATCAGAGGCACCAGGGACTGTGACAAGGAGACGGACAAGGAAAACAGTCAATCCACTGAAGGACTCAAGTTAGCGCTCAAAGAAACTCGGAAGAGGAAACTTTAAATACTCGAAACCACGCGGAACAGCGAAGATGTGGCACAGAAAAGCACAAAAGCGCCCAGGAACCCCCTGGCTAACTGCGGTATTTCGGACGGGCGAGCACTCGGCGGCCGAACGCCCCTCCAGCGGTGTATTTGGTTTCTTGAACGCGAGCGCCCTCTTCTGTTTGGCGAAATGAATGACCGAATTCCTTGAGGGAGCGGCTTGCCGCCCAGGAAAGGCTCCGCGGGTGCCGGTTCCGGCGGCTGGGTTTGCGGAACCCCCGGGGATCCGCGTGAACGGCGAGAGCGGCGCCACAGACGTCGGTTCAGGGCCGGGGGTCCCCGCTGACGTCACAGGTGCCTCCGCGGCCCCTTCCGGGGCGGGAAAGCGGGGCGCTCGGTCGGAAGTGACGCACCCGCGCGGTCCGTCGAGTGGCGCCGTTTTAAGCTTAGCGGTCTGGGTCGGTTCGTCCGTCTACCTAGTCACCGGCTTTGGGGGGAGACCCCAGAATTCCAGGACTTTGCCGAAAGGATCCCAGCCAGTCCGCCGATCTTCCGGTGCCGACGAGAGAACCGAAGCTCCGCCTGCGGGGGAGGCCGGGCAGGGCGAGAGGGGCGCAGGGGGAGAGGGTGCCCGGGCCATGGCTCCACCCCCCGGGGTGGGTCCCGCGTCCCTGCGGTTTGCAGCGGCCGCCAGCTGGCTGGTCGTCCGCCGCCGCCGCGTCGAGCACTTCCCCAGAGTGCTGGAGTTTCTGCAGTCCCTGCGCGCTGCTGCCCCCGGCTTGGTTTGCTACCGACACCATGAACGCCTGTGTATGGGCCTAAAAGCCAAGGTACTAGAAAGAGAAGAACGTAAAGGGGCGGGCGGGATGCGAGGACCCGAGGAAGGCCCGCTAAGGTTGGGATGAAGACCGCTTGGAAAAAGGGTGGGAATTCTGAGCGCAGTACCGTGCAGGTGGTGGTGGAGTTGATCCTGCAGGAGCAACCCTGGGCCCAGGTCCTGGATGCCCTGAATCATCACTTCCCAGAGACCCATCCCCAGAGACCAGTACCACTGGACCCCGCAGCTGTGAGTAATCCCTCCACAACCCACACTCATTAGGCGGGATGCAACCAAGTTGCCCCTGGATCCTGATGACACCCCCGCCTCCCAATTTTTCTGTCTTCCATCTCAACAGACAAAGCAAGATAGAAAGATTTGGGAGGCACGGGAAAGTTTTTGCCTGCATGTGAAGCAGCTGGCAGAGACTGAGGATTTGGCCTTGAGCCTGCAGGTGAGAACGGTTGGCTCAGAGGATGTTATGTGATGTCTGTTTTTCCTAAAACTCATCTGACCTGCTGCTTCTCTTTCCCACATAAAGGAACTCAAACAAGACTATGGGGAACCCTTTCTGGTTGCCATAGAGAAGCTATTCTTTGAATACTTGTGTCAGCTAGAAAAAGCACTGCCTGCAGTCAAAGAACAAGAGGTTGTTGAGACAAGACACCTTACGGGCGGAACGTGGGGTGGCCTTGCCGAGAACTGTGATGCTCATAGCTGTCGCCTCTCTTGCCCACAGCTTCAGGATGCTCTAAGTTGGGTTCAGCCTGGCTGTCTGGTCACCTCTTCTGTTGCTTTGCGCCAGTATGGTATGGACATGGGATGGCCATTTCCAGGTAAGAGAACCATCGGGATAACTGGAAATTTGGAGGTTAGTGTTTAGCTTGACCAAACCTGAGTCAGCCGATTAGAAATTATGTGGACCTGAGACACGAACCTGACTGGGTTAACCTATTACTAATTTTATAAGGCGTCTTATTTTCTCATTCAGAGAGCTCTGCTTCTGACTCAGTGACTCTGGCAGAACCCATGGAACAGAGGCCTCACCAGCAAATGAAACCAGCACTCCACAGTCCTCCGCCTCAAGCTAAGCTCCGCCTTCACCAACCAGCTTCACGGGAGCACCCAGAACATTTAGCTGGCAGCCGCTTTAATCTGGCCCCTCTAGGACAGCGAAAATTCCGATCACAGTGGACCTCTGCAAAGGGAAGCCATAAAGAGCGGCCTACAGTCATGCTGCTCCCCTTCAGGAGTATGGACTTACCAGCCCAAGACAGAGCTAACTCTAAAAGCAGAGAAGAGCATGGAGTGGACACAGCAGGTTCCGTGGGCACAAAAACCGTTTCCGGCGGGAAGTCTAAGCCGGCGTCTCAGGGCCTGGGGAAAAGGGTTCCAGAGGAGAGCCCGCCTGCCTCACCCAATGCACAGCCAAAGGAGTAAGGATTGCTTCTCCTTCCTTAGGAGCGCCCCTCGCCTACTTCCCTCCTTCACCCCACCTTCTCCCTTGTTTCCACCTCAGGAACTGTGTGGATTGCTACATGGACCCTCTAAGTCTCTCCCTATCACCTCCTAGAGCCAAGAAACCAGGTAAGTGGGCCAAGTCAGGACTGGGTCAGCCTGCCTGCCTTTGGGAATTTTGGGGGCCTGTATTCACAGAAAAGAATGGTTTGGGTTTAATTGTGGCTTCTTCCCTGCAGTCCAGTCCCCATCTCTGTGTAGCTCCGCCATTACCATAGGGGACTTGGTGTTGGACTCTGAAGAGGAAGAAAGTGACCAGAGGGAAGGAAAGGTGAGTAGGAAGAAACCGAAAGCTGAGCTAGAGGAGGGCAGAGCGAGGCAGGACTCCATGGTAGGGGTCCCCAGTTACAGGAATTATGCTTCCTTCTCTATAGGAGTCTCTGAAAAACTATCAGAAGACAAAGTTTGACACCTTTATCCCCATGTTTTGTGACTACATGCCAAGTCCTGCCTGTTCATTCCTGGCCAGATAAACAGTTCTAGGGGCCTGTAACAGTACTGGAATGTCCTCTGCACTGTCCATCTGCCTCTGCAGCCCTGCATGCAGTTTAGTGGAAATGAAGAGGAAGCCCAGACCTGAGCTGCCTGGCTACGTTGCTAAAGCTTTGTAAATGCTTGAAAATTAAAACTTGAATGTGTTGCTCTGTCATGATGAGAAGAAGGGGAATTAAGACTTAGGTCTGTGTAGACCTAAGTTCATTCATTCATTCATTCCTATGTTCATTCATCAGGAACATAACTGGCTTGTTGAAGCCCTTCCTGTTCAGATTTATCTAGAAGGGTTACCAGAATTGAGAGAGCCTAGAAATCATTAATGCTGTTCTAACAACATTCCCTAATGCCAGGACATACTTTGTAAGTGCTCATGCTACTAAGTTATCTTGAGTTGGTGACACCAGAATGTGGATGCTTCATGAGAATAACACTCCTTGTTCTTGATTCCACTGGGTCGGGGTCACTCCCACCTCTGCCCAGGAGGAGCGTCCAGATACCAGCCCGTGCAGAAAGCCCTGCACCTCTTCTTACCATCAATAGGATCTATCTTTATTAGGGTTATTTCAAATATTTAGGTACTTCTAAACTGTTTAGGTATTTGATGATCTCATTTAATGAAGCTGATTAACATGATTCCAAAAGCCTGCCTTTTCCAGACCAAGGCCTGTCATTTATGTATCAATCAGCATCTTTCCTCCTAACCTTCAGGATGCTGTCCCGGGTTCCCATCTGTTGATCTCGCATCTTCTTCCTTGCCTCTTCCCCAGTGAGTGCCCTTAGCATTTCGTGTGTGCAGAAAGCGTAAGTGACTGCAGGAGCACTCAGGAGTGAGATGATAGGGACTGGGTTAAGGAACACACAGCCACGGTAGCTGGGAGGGGGGAGAAGCCCCTCTGGAAGGCCCCAGTGGTAGAGCGTTGCTGCCTTGGGAAAGGAGACTTCTCGAGTCTATCGGGAATCGCTGAAGATTGGATTCACTTGCTGGGTGACTCGGATAAAGGTAGTTCTCCGACTCAATTCCTTCAGCTTAGCAGCGCCTACGTATGTGCATGTAGACCTGATGCCTCCTAGGATGTCACGAATAGTGTGTTCCACATCTCCTTTAAAGGGAACTTCCACTGTCTTTCCCTCTGAGGCCCTTAGAAAAGAGAAACTTTTATTACCTACTTGGTGATAGAACTCCTTAAGCCCAGTGACTCTTCCTGTCTCTAACATTTATAACCCCTTCACCATTTTTCTCCCAAGAATGGTGCCCTGCATTTCCCAGGAGGTGTGACACCATTTTCCATAGTCCCATTTACCAACAACACTCACGTGCTAGCCTTCCATACATACCTGTACTCAGCCACACCTCCTGAATATTTCTTCATCGCCATTTCAGAACTCATTCCATAGAAGAGCTTGTACTTCTTGCCATCCCTTTCAATGAGTTCGCCACCTGATTCACTGTGCCCAGCCAGCATGCCACCCAGCATCACAAAGTCAGCCCCTGCCCCTGCCAAAGTCAAGGAGTTGGAAAAGATGCATCTGGCCCAGGTACCCTATAGCCACCTTCAAAGTCAGCTGTGTTTTCTATAGACCAGCAGCTTCTTGGGGCTGTTGGCATAGCTGACCCACAATTCCTTGGGGCTGTTCTGCCCTTGCCTCTGCTCCCCAGTGGGACTAACTTCCTCAAGGTTTTTACAGACCCAGAAGTTCCCTGACTGGTTTCTGCTTTTCCTATCTTCCCGTGATATCATTTTACTGCTCCCCAGCTCAGGGTGACTTTAGTCCCAAGGGGATAGTCTCCAATCTTATGGATCACCTGGGAAACAGACAAATGAAGATTTGCAGTTTTGTTCCTCGGGGTGATTTTGGAGGTTGGATGTGGGGCTCAGAAGTCTACATTGGCCAACAATCTATGGCATGGCTTAGGTGGCCCTGGATCATGCTTGGGAGAGTCAAAACCTCAGGATTTCCTCTGCTAGCTTGTCACAGGTGACACTTTAGGTTTTAGAGTCACTAGTTCACATTATGAATCCGAATGGCTTCCCGAGCTGCCTCTAGCCTGACCCTAGACCCTCAGAGGTGACTTACAGGACCCTCCTGTGCTCTCCCAGTCTCCTTACCAAAAGCCTTTGCCACATCTCCAGGACAGCTGCAGCCTCCATCCTACAAAGTAACAAGCACTGTGAGAGACAGCATGGACTCCTCCAGGCTTCACAACTGCCCATGTCGAAATGGACAAGAGTTCAGGTCCTGAGCAGGACTTGGCTGGAGCCCCACGCTACAGAAAACACAGCTGCTAAGCAGCTGTAAACCGCCCCCAGCTTTTGGGTCTTACTGAAATGATATGGCCTCTGAGGCCATGAGCAGCATCTGCACACTCCATCACCGCACTGAGCTGTGGATACCCCACTCCAGTTTTCTTCCGAGTTGTACAAACAGAGCCTGGGAAGAGCATGACGGGTGAGAGCAGTGTTCTATGGTCTCCACCAAAGGGGTAAATAAAACAGTGGCCCCAGGGAACCAGCTTACCAGGACCAATTCCCACTTTGATGATGTCGGCCCCAGAAAGGATTAGCTCTTCTACCATCTCTCCTGTTACCACATTTCCTGCCTGAGACACAATCAAAACAGACCATCCTTAGGGTCAGCGGTGGAGAGCAGCCTTTGTGCCCAGACACCTTGACTCCGACTGTCCTGTTACAAATAAAGGGTACTGGAGCCCCTCTACAGGACCCTTCACCAACTTCAAGGGACCTAGATGCCCACTCACCCCTCCCCCCACATGCAGACTTTCCCTTAGTGTGAAGTATGGCCAGTGTCGTCGTTGACCTTTGAGGCAGTAAAGCTGACCAATGAGAAGACAAGGTGGCATTAAAGAGCTATTGGCGGGGCAGAGAAGCCACTCAGATCGGACAGTGGTCGCTTTCACTACCGGGTCACTCCTCCCCAGTCCTTCAGAGAAAACGGAAAGACTGAAACGGGGGCTAAAACATCCATCTGCCTAACTACTGGGACAGTGCAGGCATTCCATTCCTTTCAATGCTGTGAAGAAAAGGAAGCCTTGGGTTTTGTCTCTAATAAGCCTCCAAAAAAATAAAACATGGTTTTATGTGATCCTTTTTGCTGTTAATTTGAGACAGGACCTCAGGGCTGGCCTTGAACTCCTGCTTCTACCTCCCAAATACTTGGATTATAGGTATGTGTCACAATGCCAGGCTTTCATGTAACACTATATTATTGCAGCGCATGTTCATTTCAGTAGGCAGACATACATGTGCCACAGGCATACACAATGTATAAATGTTCCGTCATGTTTTGTTGGGGTTTTTCCCCCTTTGGTTTTTTGAGACAGCTTCTCTCTGTAGCCCTTGCTATCCTGGAACTCACTCTGTAGTCCAGCTGGCCTCGAACTCAGATCTACCTGCCTCTGCCTCCCAAGGTGTGTACCACCACACCTGCTTCCATCATGTTTTTATATATATATATATATATATATATATATATATATATATATATATATACACACATATATACACATATATATATATATTAAATTTATTTATTATATATACAGTGTTCTGCCTGCATGCCAGTAGAGGGCGCCAGATCTCATTACGGGTGGTTGTGAGCCACCATGTGGCTGCCGGGAATTGAACTCAGGACCTCTGGAAGAACAGTCAGTGCTCTTAACCTCTGAGCCATCTCTCCAGCCCCTCCATCATGTTTAAGTGACGTCAGAGTCACTGGGTTGATGGACTGTGAATTAAGGGTCCGAGATTGCACTGATTAAGACACATATAAAACTTTGAGCCGTGACAATAATGTGTAGAACAGAAACAAGGTGCAGCAGAGGACAAAACTGAATGTCACAAAGGAGTAGGGTGACAAACACCCAGCCGAGGGGGATGGCACATGCTTTTAATTGCAGCACTCGGAAGGCAGCAGATCTCTGAGTTTGAGGCCAGCCCGGTTTAGAGAGTGAGTTCCAGGGTGGCCAGGGCCACACAAAGAAACCTTGTCTGGGAAAAAAAAAAAAAAAGAGAGAGAAACATACCATGATGGTGTGTTGGGGGAAGCGCTTCCGTACATCCTTTACAAATTCAACAAAATGTTCAGAATAGCCATTAGCCACATCCAGGCATATGTATTTCACTTGGGGAATAGCTTCCAGGATCTGTTCCAGCTGCTCAAAGTCAGCAGAGCCTGTGCCAGAGCTGGCGGCCAGGTGCTGTGGAGAAAGCGTTAGACCAGCCTGTGGCATTGCGTCAGAAGTGACCCACCTCGTAAGCAGTCAATAACAGTGGGGGCTGATGTCTAAGAGCCAAAAAAGGGTTCCTGGGAAACTGATAAGGGAGCGGGGTGGGCCCTGAGTTACCTCAAGACAGTCAGGGTTCTGGCTGGCAAACTCTTCCCACTGACGGATGCTGTAGTGCTTATGGACGGCAGTGAAAAGGGAGAACTGAGGAGGAGAGAGAACCATCAAAAGGGCAAAGGCTTCATCAGGCTATTTCCAGATCTACCTTTATACTGTCCCGAGAGAAGATGATGCATTTGAGAGAGAAACAGCGCGAAGTCCGTGACCGAGCTGCTTCAACCACTGTTCTTGCTACAGATCCCAGTATAGCTTTTTACCCAAAATTAGCACTTGTCAAGTATTCCTATCCGAGTCCTGTGAGCTGGGTTGGATTTAACTTGCTAGCACATACATTGCTTGTGACCTAGAGAGTGACAGGAACATGCTGCTGCTGGTACAGCAGGACAAGGGGCAGGCATGGAAGAACTATGAGGAGGCTAGCTGGAGCTAGTGTTTGTCTACACTTGGCTCTAAGGCAATCCAGTACTAAAAAATCTCTCTTTTTCTAAACTCTTCTGGTTTACTTGCTGGCAGTAATCCAACTATAGATCTACACAAAGTTAAAGACTTAAGACCAGTGGAGCAACAAAATACTATTCCATCCCTTTTTCTGCTGGAGTTGGGGACAAAAACATGCAAAGATCAATTTCATCTATCTTAGGTAAATTCAAAAATGCAATGGCTCGATGGGTGGTGGTGTCTGTCACAAGCCTTTAATCCCAGCACTCTGGCGGAGGCAGGCGGACCTTTGATTCAACAGCCGGTGCTACAGAGAAACCCTGTCTCAGGAAAACAAAACAAAACAACAAAAAGACTCATCAGGCTCAAAACCTCTGGCTCAGCCGGGCGGTGGTGGCGCACGCCTTTAATCCCAGCACTCGGAAGGCAGAGGCAGGCGGATCTCTGTGAGTTCGAGGCCAGCCTGGTCTCCAAAGTGAGTTCCAGGAAAGGCGCAAAGCTACACAGAGAAACCCTGTCTCGAAAAATCAAAAAAAAAAAAAAAAAAAACCTCTGGCTCATGGAACTGCAAACAATATCCCCTGAGAAAGGCATTCAGAAGACACTTCATGCTGGTGTTTGTGCTTTCTGAAAGCACAAACATGCAACCACACAAGAGTCAGGAGTTGGCTGAAACAGCACAAATCTTGCAAATGAGGAGAGACCCAAGGAAGTCATGTATCAGCAACAGGAAGTTCTATGCTTAAAAGCCAGTATTCTGCTTTCTCAGTAACACTCCAAGTCAACATGTTGATAAACAAAAGCTCTAGGTAGTCAGCAGATCTTGGAGATATTTGGCCTAATAAACACACCCAACACATACCAACCCTAAGAAAAAGTTGGCTTGTAGCTGACCTTTTTTTTTTTTTTTTTATCATTACTGAGACTTGGCTATTTTTCTAAAATTTGATTATTTTTTTGGTTTTTTTGAGACAGGGTTTCTCTAAAAGCTCTGGATGTCCTGGAACTTGATTTATAGACCAGGCTAGCCTCCAACTCACAGAGATCCACTTCCCGAGTGCTGAGATTAAATGTGTGTGCCACCTCTGCCTGGCTAACGTTTTATTTCTGTAGCACTTATCCACAGTATTGAGATCCAATCCCCAGTAAAGTTCATATATTACAGCATGTCTTTCAACAGACTTACCGTTCCCCAAATCTACCTGTCAGAGAAGGCAGACAACAGACAAGAGGAGTCCTGAACAATTAGTAAATGGTGACAGGAATAAAGTAACAAAACTCCGCAATTATCAATTTCAGAGGAAGCACAACAAATATTCTACAAAAACAAAGATGAGAAAGCCCTTAAGGCTAACAGCCACAAACAGAACCAATCAACTAGGGCTACGTGGGGTGACTAGCAAAGCACATTATGTTCTCAAGAGTGCCCAGGCAACTAGCTACCTTCTCAGCTACATGCACAGAGGCAAGCAACGTTACTGACAGGAGCAGAGGCTTCCATGTTCAAAGGGAACAACCTGTAGTTAAGAAAAAACTCCATTTGGGGTACATCTCAGAAACTCCCAGGAACCTAGGACTTAAAGAAGGGGAAAATTAAAAGAATAACAGGCATACAAGAGAACTAATAAGCTCCTTTTCTCTACGATATTCCAGGTAGAAATGTTTAAGTATTCAAAACAGTATTTCGTTTCTGGACTAAACAATGAATGCTCAGTGTTCAAAACAATGGCAGACTGGAGAGATGCATATGACTGGGCTGACCTGGGTGGATGCAGGAAGAATTTGGTAAGGTATATAACTTATGGGGGTTATTAATCAAAAAATGGAAGAAAATCAAATCCTGAATCTCACCAACTCAAACGGATCTTTGAAGTGATAAAGGGTCCTTAGTAATGGAAAAAATTAGTAAACCCAACATTCTGTCTATTGCCAGAGAATGGGAGTAGAAATGCAATGCCTCAGCCGGGCTGCGGTGTCGCACGCCTTTAATCCCAGCACTCGGGAGGCAGAGCCAGGCGGGTCTCTGTGAGTTCGAGGCCAGCCTGGTCTACAGAGCGAGATCCAGGACAGGCACCAAAACTACACAGAGAAACCCTGTCTCGAAAAACCAAAAAAAAGAAATGCAATGCCTCTGCAGCCTGCTGGGGTAACATTGGGTAGGGTGCGTAAAGCTAGTCTCACCTTACAGAGAACCTTAGCCATCTCAAAAGTCCCCACGGTATCCATATTGGCAGCAATGATGGGAATGCCATTGTATATCTGCTTTGAGTTCCGGAATGAGAAGGACCTTGTGAGATCTACCTGTAGACATCAACAGGAAATTAAGCATTTCATTTATCCAGAAAATATGTATCACGTTAGAACCGGGCAGCTTTCTTGGTCCTGGTCTGCCAGAAGTCTGAGGTCAAAAAAGCAAGAAGACAGCTGGGCTCACCTCACTTCGAGACTTAAGGGTGCTGCGTTTGGGCCTCAACAGGACATCCTTGAAGTCTAGTTTCACATCATTATCAATATGAGGCATGATGCAGGGCTGCGGTTAGATAATAATTTGAGGGTTGTAAGACTGGGAAGTAACAAGTAAAGAACGGAACCAAGTGCCCCATGGGCCTAATGTCTTGACGACGCTAGGACAAAGGTCACCTCTCCTGCTTGAATTCTGTAAAATCAGGTCAGGGTGTGGTCCTTGAAGTCTCACTGGGACCATCCTTTGTCTGGATTACCCAAATGCTTCAATCCCAGGTATTCTTAGGGAGAACAGGGAAAGAAATACGATCTCTGAAGGTGCATTCCTTACCCCGCTAATCTTCCTTTTTCCGCCCCAGCAAAGGGCAGGTTAGAGAAGGAAACTGACTTAGTCCGGGAGAAGAAAAGAGATTTCAATCAGCTTCCGGCATAGGGGTACTCACTTCCTGTTGCTTAGACTCAGGTGGCAGTTGACCAAAGATTTCTTTTGCTTAGCAACTAGCCGCGTGCAGGTCGGATGAGCCTTCAGGGCAACACCAACAAGTTCCGCTAATTGCAAGCCCGACTACCCAAGGAATTCCAGCTTCGGGCGCTGTGCAAGGCCTTCTGGGTAACAGAGTCCACACACTGAGGTTGCCGCTGGGTGCCAGCGGCGGGGGGACTACAACTCCTAGGATGCAAAGGTCGGAGCTGCCTCCTGGCATGATGGGAAAAGTGGTTTGTTCTGCTGCCCCTGGCCGCTAACCCCAGTTCCTGAGCACGCGGGCTGGGGGGTCTCAGGACGTCGTCTGTTCTGTTCCTAAGCCGGCTTGCCTTTTACTCTACAACGACACGAAACACGAGGGCATTCCCGAGCCTTTCGGGAACCGGGTGGGAAGAGGAGAGGGTGGGTCGGGAGAGTGACCCGGAAGCAGAAGTGTCCCTTGCCGTGGCGTGCTGGGAAGCGGCCGCGGCGACCACAGCGAGAGAAGCAGCACCCTAGCCGCCTGCAGCCCCAACCTGGGAGGAAGATGCTAATTAAAGTGAAGGTGGGAGCGTCACCGGGCTTTGCCAAGACCCAGTGGTGCTGGGCTGGCCGCTGCGCCTTCGGGGAGAGGCGGGAAAAGAAAATCACGCCTCTCCTGGACTTGGAGGGCTGACACCCTCGGGGCCCTGCGCGAGGCGTGATGGGAACTAGGGGGACCCCGGGAGGCTTTGGGCCGGTCCCGCCGGAGGACCTCGGGTGTTTGCCTCCCCTACATCCTTGCCCGGTCTGTGCTGTGACCTAAATGGAGGCAGCGTTCGTCCTGGTCTCACTGCATTCGAGCCCTTGTAGTCATAGAGAAGGCCTGGCAGCCGCTTGACTCCTCATTCCAAAATTTTTGGGAAAAGCTTTGTCCCCCATTCTTCATGCCTGGGTTGCATGCTCTCCCAGGCCCTAACATAGGCTGCCTCCAAAGCACAGCGCTGAAGCATTAGTCTGGGAAGTGAGGGCTCTCAGCAGCTCGACTGTGAGCCTTGGCTGGTGGTTGCCAAGGTTAGTGTCTCACCTCTTTTTCAGTAGTTACGCTAGGGTGACCACTTGGCATCTTCTTGTCTGAGCTGGACGTTAAGAACCAGCCTCTCTGCTTTGGCTGAAGCCGGCTACTTACCGGCGCATTGGTTCCTGGAACTGTGTCTCCTTCAACTCCTTAAGTTCATCAGTTTTAAACCCTTATCGACTTTTCTGCTGTTTTTACCTTTGTACGTTTAGACAGACACAAAACTGACAGTTGATGCAGCCTGACATTAGTTTGACCTCTTAATAGCTCTCTAAGTCTTCAGTTACTGTATATGTTAGCTGTTGTTAACCTTCCAGTAACTTCTTTAATTAAGGATTGAAGCCAGAGAGCAGATTGATGATAAATGTTTTTCAAAAATTGATTGGTAATCTATGCATTAGTAGGTCTTTGAGTCTTAAGCACCATTTTGTTTATTTTTGTTGTTTTTAGAGTGTACAATAATAGGTCTCATTGTGAGTTTTTTTCCCCATGTATGTGTATCATTGTGCTTTGCTCATATTTACCCTGCATCATTACCTTCTTTTATCTCCCACGAACTGGCCCCTTTCCTCCTCAAATAGCCCCCTTCTGCAAACAGTTTCAAAAATAGAAATTATTAGCCAGGTGATGGTGGTATACGCCTTTTAATTCCAGCACCTGGGAGGCAGAGGCAGGCAGATCTCTGTGAGTTTCAGCCTGGTCTACAGAGTGAGTTCCAGGACAGCCAGAGCTACACAGAGAAACCCTGCCTTTTAAAAACAAACAAACAAACAAACAAACCAGAAATATTAGTGATGGTTGATGTCTGCAGTTCCAGGACTCAGGAGACTGAGGCTGGAGTTTGAGGCCAGTTTGGGCTATATCTAGAGACCCTGTCTCAAACAGAACAAAAACTGGAAGGAAAGACAAGAAGAGAAGGCCGGGATCTGAGTACTAGACTACTTGCCTAGCATCTGTGAAGCCTTTCATTTGATTCTCAACACCACAAAGTATAGACGTTGATTAATGGTTTAAAGTTAGAGAATATATGTGCTTATGCTTTGCTAGATGAAAGAGGGTGTACTGGTGGGTTTCATTTTTTGTTACACATGTGTTACCAGTTCATGTGGATTTATCTGGGGAGGGGGACCTTTGTTTTGTGTGGGGGGGTGTTTTGCCTGAATGTTTGTCAGTGTGTTATGTCTGTTTAGTGCCCCAAGAATCCAGAGAGGATGTTGGGTCCCCTGGAACTGGAGTTACAGGTGATTGTGAGCCGCCATGTGGTTTCCAGGAATGGAATCCAGGTCTTCTGCAAGAGCTGAGCCACCTCTCCAGCCCCAGTACATGTATTCCTTAATGTGGCTTGCTGTCCAGTGTTTGAGACACAGTAACGGACGAGGGCTGTGCTTTCTCATCACCACCTGCACCCAAGGAGCGGTTATTTCCCTACTTTGTTAGTGTTTTTTTAAAACAATTTAGGACTGGAGAGATGGCTCAGTGGTTAAGACTACTGACTGCTCTTCTCTCGACCCAGCTTTGATTCCCAGCCGCACACAGCAGCTGACTAACTGTCTGTAGCTCCAGTTCCAGGGGATCCCATGCTCTCTTCTGGCCTCCTCAGTTACTGCGTGTGCATCTTGCGCTGACATACATGCAAGCAAACTGCCAATACACATAAAAATAAGATAAATCTTTTTAAAAGTTGAATAAGTTAACCTATACTAAGAGATTTTACCTAGTGACCCATAGAGTTTACTATTTGATATGCTCTCGTGTGAGCAAACCATTTTAGGTTGTTTTTGTTAACTGTGGGTTGAGATCTAACAATTTAAATAATACTGTGTTTATTCCAGGTATGCTTCTCAGACTTAATGGATGCTAAGAATCCCCTAAGGATGTTGCTAAATGACAGTCCCTGCTCAGTAGATCTGTAATGATGGTGGTGGTGTGTGTTTTATTACTAGGGTAGCCTAGGCTGGTCTCAAACTTGTGGAGATCCTCCAGTCTTAGCCTCCTAATTGCTGGCTCAGACAAGGTGTTGGTAGCCCCGACCCAGGCTGCTCCCCAGTTCACATTCCTCTTGCCTTAACCTCCAAGGACTAAGGTTATAGACGTACATCACCGTCCTCCTTGTCTGCAACATCTGCCTAGTTTTAAAAAATAACTTTCTATCATGTCTGTGTACATGGTGCTTGGTCTGCTTGTGTGTTTGTTCACCACTGTGTGCCTGGTGCCAAAGAGACCAGAAAAGGACACTGAATTCCCTGGAATTGGAGTTACACATGGTCGTGAACCACCATTTGGGTCCTGGGAACCGAATCCAGGACCCTTGAAAAAGTACTCTTGACTGTTGAGCCATCTCGTTAGCCCCGCCTCTGTCTAATGTCAGTCCCTCTGTCCTCCATCTTTGTTTGCTGTTTCTTTTTTTTTTTTTTTGGTTTTTCGAGACAGGGTTTCTCTGTGTAGCTTTGCGCCTTTCCTGGAACTCACTTGGTAGCCCAGGCTGGCCTCGAACTCACAGAGATCCGCCTGGCTCTGCCTCCCGAGTGCTGGGATTAAAGGCGTGCGCCGCCACCACCGCCCGGCTTGTTTGCTGTTTCTTTATGTATCAAGTTTATGAAAGCAATATTTAGCTGCTTCTGTAGGACTTACAGCTTTTAGTAGGGTTCTTTGTAGATTATTCATTTTTCAGCTGTTTCTCTATATTGCTGATAGCTTGTCTATCTTTCTGCACTCCTTTCTCCTTCTCAATTATGTCCTTTCTGGTTTGGTTTGGTTTGAGATAAGATAGGGCGTTGTGTATGCTATATCCCTAGCCCAGACCATTTCTGAGTGAAATCTGTTACTTCACTCATTTCCGTGGTCCTAAAATAAAATGCACATTTTCTACTGTAAGTTACCTTCCCATTGCCTGGATCATGTGTTAATCCTGTTGGTCTGCCAGGTATCTAGCACATAATTCTTTCTGTTTGCTTGTTTTTCAAGACAGGAAATCTCTGTGTGGCCCTGGCTGTCCTGGAACTAACTCTGTAGACCAGGCTAGCCTCAAACTCATAGAGATCCGCCTGCTCCTGCCTCCTCAGTCCTGGGACTAAAGGCGTACACCACCACTGCCCGGCTAGAACACAATTCTTGAGTCACATTTTTTTTTGTGGGTTTTTATTTTTGTATGAAATCAATTTCTGCTTTGCTTTTCTTCCCATTCAGATCTGGTTTCTGTGATGCCTCCAAGTTTTCCTTCTACCATGCTTTCTGTAAAGCAGTACTTGTCAACCTACCTAATGCTTTGACCCTTTGATACAGTTCCTTACCAGGTGGTGGTGGTCCACGTCTTTAATCCAGCACTCAGGAGGCAGAGGCAGGTGGATCTCTGTGAGTTTAAGGCCAGCCTGGGCTACAAAGTGAGTTCCAAGACAGCCAAGGCTACACAGAGAAACCCTGTCTTGAAAAACAAAACAAAAATACAGTTCTTCATGTTGTGATGACCCTCCCACCATAAAATTATTTTTATTGCTACTGCATAACTAATTTTGCCACTGATAGGAATCTGTGTTTTCTGATGCTCACAGGTAACCCCTGTGAAAGGGTCATTTGACCCCCAGAGGGTCTAGCTCCATGGGTTGAGAAACACTGCTCTACATGGTACAAGACTGTACACTTGAGGGAAATATATAAAGCCAAAGCCAGGTGTGATGGCCAGTGTCTTCAATAATGCAGTCTTGTGGGGCGGGGTGGGGGGGGGGTGGGGGGGGGGGTGGGTAGGGCAGTATCACTGTGTGATCCACATTGTTGATACAAGTCTTTTTGTGGACAGATGTTTTCTTCTTTCTTTCGTTTTTTGTTTTTGGATACCTTGGACTGGGATTTACTAAGTCATGTAGTTGTTATCTGTAACTTGAGAAGAACTCTCAGACTGCCTTCCAGGGAGTCTACTGTTTTACCTCCCCACCTGCAGTAAGTAGATGAACATTCCAGTTGCTTTGATTACATAGTGAGGCCTTATCTCAAAACTACAAACAAACCCCTCCAATCCATAGAGTGTGGCTCGATCATCACCACAGGATGATAATCTTGTGTCAGGTCTTTTAGGCCTGGGGACTCAGCTCAGTGGGGACGAGCACTTGCCTGGCAAGCGTGGGCTCAAATCCCAGCACCTGTGTAGAAAGCCTGACATGGCTGCTCACCTCGGCCAGTAGTGAGACTGTCTCAAAATGTGTGTGTGAGTGCTGGGCGGCCGTGGAGGCGCACACCTGAATCCCAGCACTTGGGAGGCAGAGCCAGGCGGATCTCTGTGAGTTCAAGGCCAGCCTGGTCTACAGAGCGAGATCCAGGACAGGCACCAAAACTACACAGAGAGACCCTGTCTCGAAAAACCAAAAAACAAACCAACAAAACAAAAAAAATGTGTGTGAATCTAATTATGATAAAATAATTTTCATTACTGACAATTTAAAACCTGTACAGAAAACCAAACCCACATGGCTGTGGCACCACCTGTCTGTAATCCTGGCGCTTGGGGAGGGAGAGGCAAGGAAAGTCAGAAGTTTGGCAGTACATTACAACAAACCCTGAGTCACTGGGACTCAGAAAAGTGTGACTTCTCTTTTTCTTTTCTGTCTCTCTTTGAGAGTCTGGCTGTAGCCTCGGCGTGCTTTCCTGGACTTCTGGATCTTTCTCTCGCTGTCTCGGCCTTCTGCCACCTGGCTCCTCACGGACAGCACGGTCCCCTTCTCTGGAGTCCTTCAAGCAGCCGCTGAGCTTACAGCTTACCTGCCTGGGTTTTTTCTTTTAAACATCAGTAAAATTATCCTCAAATTATAAAAAAAAAATAAAATTAAATAAAATTAAAAGATAAATAAAAGGTTCAGGGTCATAGCACAGCCTAGAATACATAACATCCTGTCTTATTACAAAAAGCAAAATCCTGTATTATATACCCATAGACCCAAATCACCTCAAATTATCACACAGACATTCTTATACTTAAAACTAAGACTTCTCCTCCCTGATTTTTTTTAAAAAATAAAGCCCAGAAAGCATAGCATACATTATTTGTAAAAAGAATTACCACGCAGAAAAAAAGTTTAAATGACTGGTGGGCATGCTAGCACATGCCTTTTTTCTCCCGAGTTCAAGGCTAGCCTGATGTACATAAAGAGTCCAGATCCTGTCTCAAAAAGCAACAAAGTTACACGATGTCTTGCTGTGGCCGATGACCCATTGTTCCGTTGTTCATCTGGTTCACAGGCTGTCTCTCAGTATACTTCACTTTATTCTCCGTCTTCTATCCGTTGGTAGACAGACCTAGAGGCTAGATTGTTCTTTATGTGGTCTATCTAGGATTTCACTAGAAGCTACAAAATGAAGTCATTTTAATTCTGCTGCTTCATCTATTAGCAAGAATGTTTGAGCTGTTTCCAAATAGAAGCAGCTAGTGTGTACAGGAAGTGTGACTGGGGAGACTGAGGGGTTTAAAGTTGAATTATATTTAATTGAAATTTGAATTTTAAAACCGAGCTGGGAAGCTAAGTCTGATAGTGCAGGTCTGTAACCCTGAGTGAGTCCTCAGAAGACTGAAGGAAGAGGAGCCCAGTTCAGGCACAGTGTTAGCTCAAGACCAACCTCTGAAACTTAGAGCCTTGGGAAAAAGGGTTGGAGAGGACTGGAGAGGTGGCGGTTAAGAGCTCTGGCTGCTCTTCCAGAGGACCCAGGTTCGATTCCCAGCACCCACCTGGCAGCTCACCACTGTCTGGAACTCCTGCCTGACACCCATGGCAAAGCACTAAAGAAAGGAGGGGCCATTGGAGAGAGAGCTTGGTGGTTAGAGCACTGGCTGCTCTTGCCGAGGACTTGGGTTTGGTTCCCAGCACCCATGTTGGCAGCTTACAGCCATCTATAACTCAAGTTCCAAGAGATCCAGTGTTCTGTTTTGGCCTCCACAGGCACCAGACACGCACTAGGTACACTTATAAACATAAAAGCAAAGCACTTAGACACGTAGAATGATTTTAATAATGATTTAGCCAGGCGGTGATGGCGCATACCTTTAATCCCATCACTGGGAGGCAGAGCCAGGTGGGTCTTTGTGAGTTCAAGGCCAGCCTGGTCTACAGAGCGAGATCCAGGAAAGGCACAAAGCTACACAGAGAAACCCTGTCTTGAAAAACCAAAACAAAACAAAAAATAAATAAATAATTTGGCCAGCACTCAGAAGACAGAGGCAGAAGTCTGAGGCTGGATCAGGCCACGTAGTAGAACCCTGTCCCCCCAACCCCCCAAAAAATTCTTTTTTTTTTTACGAGTAGAAAAGAAGCCCAAGGATATAACTCAATGGAGCCCTTCCCTAACGTGCTGGGAGGGGGCAGGAGGGAGAGGAGAGAGGAGAAAAGAAAAGTCTAGAAACAAGAGCCTGTGTGGTGGGGTAGCTTGAACCTGGAGACTCAGCTACTTGGGAAGCTAAGGCAAGAGAATCTGAGTCTAGAAGTGTTTAAGTTCAGCCTGGGCAGATAGCAAGGACTTGTCTTAAACAGGAAAGGGGTGGAATGGGGGGCTTTATTTAAAATAAATAAATAAAGTCCGGCTGGTAGTTCAGTCCTCTGGAGATGGAGGCAGGCAGATCTCTGAGTCCAGGGCCAGTCTGATGAGTGAGTTCCAGGCTAGTCAGGGCCGTGTAGTGAGACCCTGTCTAAAAAACAAAGCCCAGTGCATCTTCCCCCATCTGTCTCCCACTTCTTAGAGTCCTTATTGTGAGGGGTCTGTTTCTTTTTTTGTCTGTGTGTGTACATGTGTGAGCATCTAGAAAATGATAAGTAATTATATATTCTTTAAATAAGGACACATTGTGGGCTAGAGGTGGCTCAGTGGTAAAGGCCTTGCCACCAAGCCTGAAATCTGGACTTCATAGTGGAAGGAGAGCACTGACTTCCCAAAAAGGTTTTATTTTTTATTTATATTTTATTTTATGTGCATGGTGTTTTGTCATTGGTCCCTTGGAATTGGAATTAATAGACAGCTGTGAGCAGCCATGTGGGTGCTGGGAATTGAACCCTGGTCCTCTGGAAGAGCTGTCAGTGCTCTTAACTACTGAGCCGTCTCTCCAGCCCCTGTATTTTACTGTTCATTTTTGAGGTGGGGAGGAATGATATGTGTGCCTGCATATGCCACAGGCATATGTGGAAGTCAAAGGACAACTTTGTTGAGTTGGCTCTTTTCTCACCTTCACGTGATTCCAGGGAGTAGAGTCAGGCCATGAGGCTTGTGTGCTGAGCACTGTTAGCTACTGAGCTGTCTTACTGGCTCATGGGGCAGCTTCTTCTCAGGTCCTGTCCCCTCCACCCCCCAGGGTGCATATTAAGACAGCGTTTCTCTGTGTAGCCCTGGCTATCCTGGAACTCACTCTTTAGACCAGGCTGGCCTCCAACTCAGAGATCTGTCTGCCTCCGCCTCCTGGGTGCTGGGATTAAAGATGGGGGGTGGGGTGGGGAAGGCCAGCTTCTTCTAAGCTAATGACCTAGAAATGAAATTCTTTAGTCTTTGCATTTGAAGCATTAAGATAAATAAAACAAAATGACTTATGGACAACACAGAATTACAAACCTTATTTTGTCATGTGAGGGATTATTGCATTTAATTTTTTTGTTTCATTAAGACAGGATCTCAATTATTTCAGGCTAGCCTTGACCTGTAGGTAGCCAAGGATGATCTTGAACTCCTTATCTTCCTGTCTCTACCTCCCAAGTGCTGGGATTGCAGGTGCCCTGCTGCGTCCAGTTTATACAGTTTATGTGACCGAGCCCAGGGTGTCATGGGCAAGCACTCTACCAACAGCGCTACATCCCCAGCACTAATTTTCTGTTTTTGAGATTGGAACTTACTATGTGTCCCGGGCTGACCTCACATTTATTAGCCTCCGTCCCCTGGAATGCTGGGATAATAGATGTGTGCCACTGTATCCAGCTGAGCAAGGGCTCTTAGAAAGTCTAGTGGTGGAAGGGTCCGGAGAGATGGTTGAAAAGTTAAAAGAATTAAAACTAAAATAAATAAAGCAATGGTAATAGAATACACCTCAAATTCTAATACTTAGGAGGTAGAGACAGGAGGATATCAAATATGTACTGTGTGTGTATGAATGTATATTTGTGTGGACACAGGGAGGTCAGAAGACAGCCTGCAGGAATTGGTGTTGTATCCTCCCATGTGGAACCCACGAGGTGAACTCAGGTCATTTGGTGTGGCCACAAGTGCCTCTACTCATTGAGCCCTCTCGCTGGCCCAAGGGAAGTAGAGATCCTTGAAGTCTGACAGGAGAACATTGAGGACAATAGACTACCCCTAACCTAGGCCAGACATGGTATCTGTGGTCAGGATTGCTGCAGACTCTTCAGATCCATCTGTAAGGGCAAATACAAAGAGCCATAGTGGCACCCACCTATAACTGCAGCAGTTAGGCTGGACCAGCCCAGGCCACCTAGTCAAAACAAAACAGAGGCGATTAGGTTGTATGAAACACACGTTTATAATTTGTACACAGATATTATTTATATTTGGTTATCTGGTTTTAGCCAGTGGAAATCAAGAAATTTTGGTTATAGTTTAGGATTTAGGTAGAATTCTAGAACACATAGGAAAGAATATAATGTTGAACTATAGCATTAAAAACAAAAAACAAAAAAACCTAGTTGGCAGTGATTTCTTGTGCCCTTTGCATCATCTAAAAGTGATTTCTGTACTGGAATAAAGTCTTTCTGACTTACAGGACTGCTTTACTTAGGTAACTTGTCATTGCTATATCATCCAAAGAATTCCTGATGGTCCTGCTGATTTGGGGTTGTGGGTGAAGATCAGAAGGCGGTGACTTGTGGCATTAAGAAAATCAAATGGTTCACAGAATCCTGTCTTACTCAGACTGCCTGATGCCACAGCTGTGGTGCAGGCTTTCTGATTCCTCCAGATACTATTGCCGAGAATACACATCTCTCAGAAGAGAGTACCCTGGAGACAGATAAGATGGTGTACTTAGAAGATGTCTTTTCTATCACTGTGAAGAGACACCATGACCACAGCAACTCTTTTTTTTTTTTTTCAAGATTTATTTATTCATTATGTATACAATGTTCTGCCTGCGTGTATGCTTGTGTGTCAGAAGAGGGCACCAGATCTCATTGCAGATGGTTGTAAGCCACCATGTGGTTGCTGGGAATTGAACTCAGGACCCCTGGTAGAGCAGCCAATGCTCTTAACCTCTGAGCCATCTCTCCAGCCCCCACAGCAGCTCTTATAAAGAAAACATTTAATTGAATGACCTACAGTTCCAGAGGTTTAGTCCATTGTCATCGTGGTGGGACATGACACCGCACAGGCAGACATGGTGCTGGAGAAGGAGCTGAGAGTGGAGAAGAAGCTACATTTGTTCCACAGGCAACAGGAAGTGAACTGAGACATTGAGCATGGCTTGAACATATGTAAGACCTCAAAGCCTGCTTCCACAGTGACACACTTCCTCCAACAAGGCCACACCTCCTAATAGTATCACTCCCTATGAGCTTGTGGGGGCCAATTACATTCAATTGTTTCAGAGGGTGAGTCCATGACCATCATGGCAGCAGATAGTCAGGCATGTTGCTAGAGCAGAAGCTGAGAGCTCACACCTCGATCTACAAGCATGAGGCAGAAAAAGAGAACACAAGAGCACCAACTGGGAGTGGCTTGAGCTTTTGAAACTTCAAAGTTCACCCTCAGTGACACACTTTCTCCAACAAGGCCACGCCTCCTAGTCCTTCCCAAACAGTTCCATCAACTCTGGACCAAGTAGGCAAACATGAGCCCATGAGGGCTATTCTCATTCAGTCTACCACAGAAGACAATTGGTTTTGGGCTGTGGGATTTATGAAATCTTTGTCTGTTTTAGACGCTGACCGGAAAGGAGATTGAGATTGACATTGAACCCACAGACAAGGTATGCTCAGCATGTCTTCCCCCTTCCTTTGTGTCTCTGTGTGCCTGGGACCTTGGTCCTTTTGTTCTCGTGATTTCTACACAGCCTTTGTTCTTACTATTTCTGAAATTCTAAGCAGCCTCTGGCCTCTGTTCCTCTAAAGGTGGAGAGAATCAAGGAGCGTGTGGAAGAGAAAGAGGGGATCCCCCCACAACAGCAGCGGCTCATCTACAGTGGCAAACAGATGTGAGTTTGGGTGGGACGTGGGGCACGGCAGTCTTGTGTGAAGATGAGGCCGCAGGCTGGAGGTGTGTCGGGCCTGTCTCTACTTCAGTGTGTCCCTGCTTTCAGTCTTTGACAATTGGGTGAAGCAGATGGAATCTTCTAGAATAAGAGAAGGCATAGAATATTCCAGACATAGAGTAAAATATATTGAATTATAAACTAATGTGGAAACAGTTATCAAGCTACTAAAACAAATTTATAGAATTGCAATATATGTGCTTCTTTATCACTATGTTTTTAAAATGTGTTGTGCTTAGTTCCGTGTGTATTTATAGGTCTGTGCACTGGAGTGCAGGTGCCTAGAGCTGTCAGGCCCCCGGAGCTGTAGTTACACAGGATTGTGAGCCTCCTGAAGTGGGTGCTGGAATCTGAGCATAGGTCCTCTGCACGAGTGGTTTGAGCTTTTAACTGCTGAGCCATCTTTCCAGCCCTCTTTATTAATATCTACTGTAAGGTCTAATGATGGGGCTGATAGCTGCTTTTTTTTTTTTTTTTTTTTTTTTTAATTTTTCAAGATACCTGCAAACAGTTATAATGTAATTTAAAAATATTTAATTTCTATTGTGTAAGTTACCATATTGTTAACACCATGGGTCTCTTTTGTCTATGTTCAGAAATTAAATACTAATTACACTTAGGAATTAATAGAAATAAAGAAGGAATGTTTTTCTCATCCAATTTCTCAGGCCTCCCAAGGAGATCCACAAAACCCAGGTTACAGATGCCTGTTGTAGGTGATATTTCTCGTGCTTTTTTCTCCCTGCAGGAATGATGAGAAGACAGCCGCTGATTACAAGATTCTAGGCGGGTCGGTCCTCCACCTGGTCTTGGCTCTCAGAGGAGGAGGTGCTCTTGGGCAGTGATGACCCTCCTTGCCCTGTGGCTCCTAATGAAGCATCACATGTCTTCTCACTCTCTGGGACACCAGAACTACTGCCCCCTCCCTTGGATGCCCGGTCTTGTGTGTCTACTGGTGGGAGAATGTGAGGACCCCAGGGGGCAGTGTTCCTGGCCCAAATGGCCATTGCTGGCCGTTGGGTTTTAGTCTGCAGTCCCGTGTGCTTCCCTCTCAATGGCTGTGTCCTTGGTTGTCAATAAAAGGTTTCCTTGCCTCCTGGAATCTTTCTTCTTGCCACATATGACTGAAATAAAAATTGGGCACAGTGGTAGCCAGTAGAAGCAGGACCGTGGAAGGGTGCTGTTCTTAGGTTTGTTTTGAGAAGAGGCAGGGTCCTAACTGTAGCCCCAGCTGGGCAAGAATTTGTTGGCCTCAAACTCACATGGATCCACCTGTCTGCCTTCAGAGTGCTAGGATTAAAGGCTTGTGCTATCAGTCTGCCATACTCTTTATTTTGAAACAGGTTTTTTTTAATAGATATCCCAGGCTGTCCTTGAACTCTTGATCTTTTTGAGACACAGTCTCTATATAGCTCTGGCTGTCCCGGAACTCACCATGTAACCAGGATGACCTCCACCACACCCAGTTTAAACTTGAATTTTTGATTCTCTTGCCTTAGCCTCCTGAGTAGGTGGGATTACAGGCATGCCCCATCACCTGGCTTCAGCCTAGCTTTTCAACTGAAAAACATTTTACCCCATTATCCCAAGTGACCCTGGGTGGGGGTGTTGTCATCTCTTGTGAAGATCGGCATGCTGAACCCAGGGGAAACATTTCTTCAAAGTTCTAAATGCCAGCTCAGTCTGCTTTGCGCTCCACCTGAGAAAGAAGCTCAGATGGTGTTTGGTCCTCGCCCCGTAGAAGGACCATTAGACTAGGAAAGCCCGCCCTGTATTGCTCTGCAGTCAGCTCTTACTAGCTCGTGAGTGCCAAGTACTGTCACTCTCCCCGGCTCCATGTTATGTGGCTCTCTTGGTAACTTGACGTAAGCCATGGTAGCTAGGTGTGGTGGTTGAGGTCTGTAAGCACTTGGGAGGCTGAGGCATGAGAAGCAAGAATTCTAGAGCAAGCTGGGTGGTGATGGTGCACTCCTTGGCACTCTGGAGGCAGACTCAGGTGCAGTTCTGAGTTCAAGGCCAGGTTGGTCTACAGAGCTAGTTCCAGAACAGCCAGGGCTACACAGAGAAACCCTGTCTTGAAAAACAAAAAGGAGCAGGGTGGTGGTGGCGCACGCCTTTCATCCCAGCACTCGGGAGGCAGAGGCAGGTGGATCTCTGTGAGTTCGAGGCCAGCCTGGGCTACAGATTGAGTTTCAGGAAAGGCACAAAGCTACACAGAGAAACCCTGTTTTGAAAAAAAAAAAAAAAAAGGAAGCCATGATGGAACATTTACACATTGCACATACCTTTGTATGTATGTACATGTATGTCTGCTTACTGAAATGAACATGTGCTGTAATATAAAGTGTTACATGAAAGCCTGGCATTTTGATACCTGTAAAACCAGTATTTGGGAGGTCGAGGCAGGAGTTCAAGCCAGCCCTGACGTCTGTCTCAAACAGCAAAACGTATCATGTAAAACCATGTTTTATTTTTAGAAACTTATTAGAGACAAAACTCAAGGCTTCATTTTCTTCACAGTATTGATGGGAATAGCAGCATCCTATTGATGAGGATGGTAGAAACCTAGGGAAGACATCTCCCTGTGCGGCCCTGCTGGACCTTCAAGCTAGCTTGGAGAACATCTCAGGTTTTACACACATCCTCCACCCCTTTTGTGAGACTGGATTTTCGTTGCCCTCGGTGATCTCAATTCCTAGGTACAAGTAACTCCCTGGCTAGGCCTCCTGTGTAGCTGAGGTTAAGGCACACATCACAGGGTGCGGATGCTGCTACGTTCTCTGCTTTCACTGTTGCTGAAGGCTGGTTTTTATACTATCAAGATGCTGATGTGAAGACAAAGCGAAGGGTAATAAACTGATGAGGTCTCAATTCTAAGATAAAGGTGCAAAACAGAAAGCTTCCGTGGCTTCTGTGGTGCAAAGTGGCGAGTTGGGTGGTGTAGACACGTTTTGCGGCCCCTTCCTCGGAGAGAGGCGTGGTCGCCCGCTGCAGGTTATCTCCCGCCGGAGCCTCCGAAGGCGCTCTTGCGCTGTCGGGCGGCGACGCTCTAGGCACCCGAGCGTCTCCGCTCCTCTGTGGCGCGCCCACGGCCCGCTTGGCCACCATAGAGCTGGGGTGCTCTCGGCGCCGAGTTTGCGTTTGCGAGGGGATCATGACGCCGCTGCCAAAGCTTGCGGTGTTTGACCTGGGTGAGGAACAGCAGGCAGAGTTGCGTGCGGCGCTTCCCTTTTCCGCTCCCGGCGGCGGCTGAGGGTCTGCGCTGCTCCAGATCGAACCTTCTCCCTCCTTCCTCTCGCAGATTACACGCTCTGGCCTTTCTGGGTCGATACACACGTAGACCCCCCGTTCCACAAGAGCAGGTGAGACAACAGGAAGGTATGGGGTCAGGAGGGACTTGGCGGGAGCTGAGCGTGTGTCACCCTCTCCAGCGATGGAACTGTGCGGGATAGGCGGGGCCAGAACATCCGACTGTACCCGGAGGTGCCGGATGTCTTGGAACGGTTGCAGAGCCTTGGCGTGCCGGTCGCGGCTGCCTCACGGTAAGAAAAGTGACAAACAGTCCTGCTGACGCATCTCCACGCACAAGGAAGTTGCATGTCACTCTCTGGGCACCAAAGTGAGGAGGTGCAAATGTCCAAGTCTTTCGTTGCTTTTCTATCCTGTGCTTTCTGTTCTTTTAAATGATTAAACATTGGCTCAGCGCCAGCTATTTCAGAATCCCTGGTATTGAGTAACAGTGAGCAAATCGGTCCCTCTACCCCCATATACCCCGCATCTCTAACACTCTCCTAACGCCACTCATCGCACTTTTTTTTTTCCAGGACCGGTGAGATCGAAGGGGCCAACCAACTACTGGAGCTCTTTGACCTTGTCAAATATTTTGTTCACCGGGAAATCTATCCAGGTAGCAAAGTCGCACACTTTGAGAGGTAGGCAGACAGCTAAGCGTGGGAGCGGGAGTAGCGCAGGCGGGGTCGGGTAGCCAGCTTGCAGCTGGGTTACCCCTGCCCTGTCTTTCACAGGTTACGCCACAAGACTGGAGTTCCTTACTCTCAGATGGTCTTCTTTGATGATGAGAAGCGGAATATCATAGATGTGGGCAAACTTGGTACTGAGTCACGGGGGTGGGAGGGGCGGGGGAGGAGAAAGGGTTCTTAGGAGGATGTAGGGAAATAAATGTAGGGTGGATAATGTATGGCAGGCAGATGAGAGTAATAACGAGGAGTCTTGAAAGGCTGGTAAATGTGACTTCTTTTTGTTCCAGGCGTTACCTGCATTCACATCCAGAACGGAATGAGTCTGCAAACATTAACTCAAGGATTAGAGACATTTGCAAAGGCCCAGGCTGGACCCTGAGGTCTAACCCTGTGGATAAGACTCATCTGAGGTGTAAAACTGAAAAGAGATCAAGAAAGCCTTATCAGATGCATTTGTAATTTATTAAAGTTTCCGTGTGTGACGGTCAGGTTTTTACAACCACAGTATGGGTTGTTTCCATTTTTCTAACGTGTAGACTGGGTTTGGCGGCTCTGGAGCGTCAGGACCAGAGAGAGTGTGAACGAGATTACACTGCATCCCGAGTCCCCCTCCAACGTCTTCCACTGCGTCACACGTCCTTGTAGGGAATAAAACTAACACTAGTTGGGAATAAGGTTGGGGCCGGCCTTTTTAGGCGGCTACTCAAAGAGGAGTGAACCGACCAAGCTCTAGCCTTGTCCCGCCGTGGTCCGGGTCGCGCCTGTTGATGATGTCACGGCTATGCCCTGGATGGATTGGCCAAGGTCGGTCTCAGTTTGAAGATAGTCTCGGAGGAAAGCGGGGAAGGTGAAGTGGCAAGGAATGGGCTGGCCGACTTTTCGGGAGGGGTGAGCCGGGGAGAGACTGGGCCGCCGGGAGGTGCTGGCCAGAGGGGAAGAGGACCAGGAGACAGGCCGACCAGAAAACCCGACATTCTTTGGTGCCAGAAGGTCAACCTTGGCCAACCGCCTTGCCCCAGCCTGCCTTGAACCCGACTGAGTGGGGATGTGAGCAGAAGTTGTGGTAATTGTTAGCTCCCTGGGCACAGGGTTGGAGGAGTTGATTTCCAGTGACTGCTTCCAGTCTTTTCTAAAGTATTGTAGCTTACTTGGTATGAACAAAAGAGGTCTGAAGTGAAGAAGAAAGACGATCTCCTTTAAACTCATATTTGGTGGTGTGGGTGTGCCTGTCGTTGGCAGTATAGTGTGGCAACTCGGTGATGGAGAGGACCCTGACAAGCCCAGGACAGCAGAAAAGGAAGCTCTGGACACAGTGTTCAGAAAGGCTAACCGTTTGCCAGGTGCAGCGCCGAAGGAAGGAACCTTCCAGAAGCAGGAGTACAATAGTTGAGTGAAAATAGAACTTCTGGCCGTTTTGAGATTGTGGGATGTAAGGGTGTAAAAAAGGACAGGATGTAAAAGCATTGATGGTGAGGTCAACAGATATCAAAGACCTTGTATATTCCAGAAGGATTTTCATTTTTATCCTCTCGGCAATGAATGGGAGGATTTTAAGCAAGCGGAGATTTTTAGTTGCAAAGGTTATCATTCAACTGTAGAAAATGGAGGAAGAATTGAAGTCACACTCTCTTGCTGGCGCCCCGGCCCCTTGTGCATCCTTTACTTTGAGCACGTAGAGCAGGACCTTGGATATCTAAGATAACAAGTGGGACAACGGTCATAAAATGTGGCTTGAAATGAAGCTCAGAAGAGCAGAAGAGTGGCTGGAGAGATGGCTCAGTGGTTAAGAGCACTGGCTGCTTTTCCAGGGGACCCGGGTTCAATTCCCAGCACCCACATGGCAGCTCACAACTCCAGTTCCAGGGGACCTGACACCTTTACATAGACATATATGCAGGCAAAACACCAATGCACAGAAAATTAAAAATAAGATTTTAAAAAAAAAAGAGCAAAAGAACATGGGCTCTGGAGTCTGATTGCACTTCTTAGCTTTGTTCTGCATTTTGAGACAGGGTCTTGTTATACAGCCTCGGTTGACTTGAACTCGTGCAGTTCAGGCTGGCCTCAAACTTGCAGCAGTTTCCTGCCTCAGCCTCCCAAGTACCGGGATTGTAGGTTTGCTCCATCTTACCCAGCACAATGCTTTGACTACTACTTAATTTACTCAACCTACTACTTATGACTCTAGACAAAAAAAAAAAAAAAAAAGTTTACATCTTCGTGCTTGTTATCACATTTGTTGAGTGATACTGATACATTCATTGTAGAGAATCGTTTAGAGATGAGCAGTCGTGGTAATGCCTAGCATATACTGTGTATTCACTGATTGGTGGCTAATACTTCCCCCCCCCACACACACAATATAGGTCTGCTCCATCGGACTCTTGAGGGAAGAGAGGAGTCTAACTCCTGAAGAAGCAGTATCGAAACTGAAGAAGACAGAAGAGCTTCTGATCAAACAGGGATTTCTGGAACAGAGGATTCAACAGGAGCGATAAACAGCCAGAGAGCATGAGACCAAGAATGAGCAAAGTAATGAAGAAGAAGCGTGCTGGGGATGGTCCAGGGGGAAGCGGGTACTTCTGACTCTGGTGTTCACGGTGTGGGCTGCATCGGCCACCCTGCAGGCTTTGTGGAGAAAGAAAAGGTTAGAACAGAAGCTGGCACAAACTGATGGGAGGCTGTCCGCCCTGGACGTTCAGCCAGAGGCCATTGAGAATGCCACCACCAGTGCAGAAGGGGACCTGGGCACTAGGAGTGTGGCTTGTGTCGATACTTTGAATTTATTTTTAAGATTACATACTGCTGGGTGGTGGCGGCTCATGCCTTTAATCCCAGTATTTGGGAGGCAGAGGCAGGCAGGTCAAGGCCAGCCTGGTTTACAAAGTGTGTTCTAGGACAGGCACCAAAACTACACAGAGAAACCCTGTCTCAAAAAAACAAAAAAACAAAAAAAACAAAAAAAAAAAAAAAAAGATTACATACATATTCAGTGTGTGTGTGTGGTGGGGGAGGTATGTCCACATGAGTGCAGGTGCTCACATAGACCAAAAGAGGCTATTAGATCCCCTGGCGCTGGAGTGACAGGTGGTCTCGACTTGTCAGATGTGGGTGTTGGGAACCAATGGGTTCTTTGCAAGACTTTCTTTTCTTTTTGTTTTTGCTTTTGTTTTGTTTGAGTGCTATGTGTGTGTGTGGGGGGGGTTGTTTTGTTTTTTTCTTGAGACAGGGACTATGTAGCCCTGACTGTCATAGAACTTTCTATGTAGACCAGTCCAACCTCAAACTGACAGAGATCTGCCTGCCTCTTTGTCTTCTGAGGTGTTTTGTGTTTTTTTTTTTTTAAGATTTATTATTTATTATATACAGTCCTCTGTCTGCATATGGGCCTGCAGGCCAGAAGAGGGCACCAGATCTCATTCCAGATGGTTGGAAACCACCATGTGGTTGCTGGGAATCAAACTCAGGACCTCTGGAAGAACAGCCAGTGCTCTTAACTGCTGAGCCATCTCTCCAGCTCGGTTTTTGTTTTTGTTTTTTAAGATTTTTTTTTATTTATGTGTATATGGGCATGTCTATGTGTGTTTATGCAGTGTGTGTGCGGGTGTCCACAGAAACCAGAGGAAGGTGTTGGATCCTCTGGAGCCGGAGTTAACAGGCGGCTGTGAGCTGCCTCATGTGGGTCCTGGGAACCAAACTTGCATCCTTTTCACTGCGTCTTCTCTCCAGCCCTTACCTGGGATTTCTAAAGCTTCTCCAATAGAATAATATATCTGATGGTTAGACTACCTCGTTACTTTCTTCATGAAAGATCCTCTTGCTGGCCAGGGCATTCTGGGTGAGAACAATCCATTTGTTTTTTAAAGCTTTTGGGAAGGAGCGTGAAATCCAGTGTGAGGCCATAGGATGGAAAGGCTTCATTTGTGTGAGATGAGAAAGCCAATGATGGTTGGGTGGCGGGGGGGTGGGGGGGTGGGGGGGTTGGAGCTGGAGGGAGGGTGCCCCCTGATTCCTTGGCAGTGTATCTTGTTCTTCATGACATTGACAAGGTAGAGGAACTGCTGGGTGACATGGCAGGACAACGGGAGCTGGCCCGGCACGTATCAGATGCCACTCCTTGCCCTATGGGTTCTGGAGATGGTGTGGATGAGGAGACTGGGTGAGGAGGTCAGAGAATATTGGAAAAAGTCATGGACCGCTCAGAAGGGAACACAGAGAGACTCTTGGAACAACCTTGGGAGGGAATTTCCAAAGCGTGCTCTTCGGGGACTGGTTGTTTTCTTTGTCTTGGCCGGTCCTGTCATCCTGTGTCCAGGATGAACCGCTGCAAGATCTAGAGGAGCTGGAGCAAGAGGAATTAACTCAGGAGTGTGAAGCGTGGGCAGCGAGGAGGAAGAACCCCTGGTCGGATTGTCTCGTGTACCTTACACAGGTCTGCCTGCAGGGCCGGTACCCAGAACACTTCGTTAAAGACTTGACGGGGTGGGGCAGATAGTTGGGAAGGTTACTGTCTTCTTAGTACTATCTGTATTATCCTCGAGTCCCAGAGGAGCCAGGCAGAAGCTGCTGCTGCTTCGGGTATCCAGACTGCTGACTGCATTACAGCATCGGACTGAAAGGGAATGGGGACTGAAACCCGAATCCAGCCTGTGCTCCCCTCGGCACGCTGTGGATCCTCATTTCGGGATGCAAATGCACGTGCTAGTGTTCGGTTTTCCCGCTGGTGCTGGGCTGCTGTGGGAATGGGCGGCATCAGGCACAAGGAGCGCGTCTTTTGCCTTGTGTTTGCTGGAGAGGGACCATTCAGCGGCTGTAGGTGTCAGAGCAGGAGCTGGGTGGAAGTTCGACGCCTTTAATACTTCCTTCTTCCCCAAGCTTCCAGAAAGGACGAAGACAAAGAAGCACAATTGGCAGGCGGGGTGTCCTGAGAGTCTGGGGTGTCTTCCTGCTGCATCCTGGGGTGCAAAACGCTGAGCGCTACCGGAGCGTGGCTTGGGGCTTTCCTGCTGAGGTGGCAGTGTGACAGAAGGGCCCACGTTCTCCCCTCTTTGGCTGAACTTTGAAGACAGATCTTGCTGCAGAAGGGGCCCTGGGCTCCCTTCTTTTTGGTAGCGGAAGACTGATTCTTGTCTCCAGTAAAACTGGGTAGATGGATCCCTCATGTCTGCAGGTCTGGTCTGTACCTGGAGTTCTTCCTGCTGCTTCTTAGAGCCTTGTTTTCAGCAGTGACAAGTAATGAGAGAAGAAAGGGAGCCGAGGAAATGAATGGCCGTTTCCGACATCTCCGACTGTGTTCTGCTACCTTTCCGTTTCACTTGTCACAGAGTTGCCTAGTGCCTGAGGTTAAGACATTGCCATTGGCCAGGTGGTGGTGGTGCACACTTTTAATCCCAAAGCTCCGGAGGCAGAGGCAGGCGGATCTCTGTGAGTTCGGGGCCAGCCTGGTCTACAGAGTGAGATCCAGGACAGGCACCAAAACTACACAGGGAAACCTTGTGGGGGGGAAGAAAGAAAGAAAAAGAGAGAGAGAGAGAGAGAGAGAGAGAGAGAGAGAGAGAGAGAGAGAGAGAGAGAGAGAGAGAGAGAGAAAGAAAGAAATTGCCATCAATACCAGGTGTGGTGGCACATGCTTTTAACCTCAGCACTCAAGAAGACAATGGCAGGCAGATCTCTGAGTTCAGACCAGCCAGGGCTGCACAGGTATACCCCGTGTCTCAAAACAAACAAACAAAGTAGGAGGAGGGAAAATTAGCTTAGAAACATGTTGATAGCCAGACATGGTGGGACAGGCCTGTAATCCCAGCGCTCTGGAGGCTACGGCAGGAGGATCATGAGCTTAAGGCCAGTCTGAGCTACAGAGGGAGTTCTAGGATACTTGGAGGAGGAAGGGAGGGGCGGGAGAAGAGAGGAAATCAGATATGAGGAGCCAATGTGAGTCTTTCTCGTTGCTTGGCTCAGTCATGCCTCAATTTTCTTCTGCAGGGGTAACTAGCTCTCCTTTATCCAGAACCCACAGTTCATGAGGCTGGGCTTGAACTCTGTTACTTCAGTATCTAAGAGCCCTGGGACCCCAGCATTCTTTCAGGAGTGGTTGAAGTGTTTCAGGAGGAAAGCGCCACGCACCCAGACACTAAGTAAGCCCTGACGTTTCCGCGTATCATGTCGGCAGACAGTGTGAACATCGAGAAACAGGCTGTCCTGCTCCTTTGCTCGTTCCTCTTTCCAGTGAAAACTTATCCAAGTTGGGAGCAGACACACAACAGAAAGAACAATGCTTTGAACATGTAAATGGGCAGAGCCAGCATCCAGCAGAACAGCCCAGGCTTTTCCCTCCTTGTCCCATCTGCTGCTAGAACATTAGAGAACAAAAATGTGAAATAAGAGCCACAAACGTAATTGGCATAGTAAAGCTTCCCAAGTCAATGTATTAACTTTTACATGTGTCAAGAATAAGGGTTCCCCCCAAAAAAAAGTGAGGGTTCCAGGCTTGGGGCAGAAATCCACCCTTAGTGTGTTCTCCGTGGAGAACTAAGACTCCGTAGAGGAAAGAATGTCTTTGACCCTACATGATGAAACTAATTAGATTTATTTTTATATAAAAGATTTCCCCCCCAGAGCCTCCTGCTTTTCTCCTTGGCCCCCCCACCTCAGCCATCATCAAGTTGTGATTTCCAAGGATTGGTGCCGGTTAGGGGCGCTGACAGACTGATACATGGCCTCGAGCAGCTTGAGCTCATTCACGGGTTGCTCGGGCTGGAACTTGAGCATCCAGGGGTCCTTGAGGACATCCAGGATAGTGGCACGCTTGTTAGCTGGGCGTAGCAACTGGAGGATCAGGTTCTACGGCAGGGGAGAGAGAGGACTTGGCTGAGCGTGCTCCCCCCGTGGGCCACGCAGACAGTGAACAGCTGGACCTAAGGAAGAAGCAGGAGAGCCCATCACACTACTCTGGTGAAAGGGTCTGGGGCCCTGGTTTTACACAGGAACCCTGGCAAGAAACGAGAAGAGCTCTTTGCGCGATCCCTTCTGCCCCAGAGAGCTCACTACTGGAACCTAACTATCAGGGTTTGGAGCTCAGTGGTTAGACCCTCTTGAGCCCTCCCCGCCATTTCGGGTAGGAACTGGAGATGGCTCTAGCTTGAGAAAAACACCTCCCCCAGGGGGGTGGGAGTTGGGAGGCCTAAATTCAGTATTTACTTCCCCTCCCCCTGGGTCATCCCTAAGGCCTCAGCCCTCCTGGGGGAGCCAGCACCTTGCACTCCTGGGAGATGTTGAGGTTAGCTGGGATGGTGACCTCCTTCTGGGTCTCTCTCAGCAGCTTCTTGAGATTGGTGTCATCGAAGGGCAGACGTGCAACCACTAGGGTGTAGAGGATGACGCCCATGCTCCAGGTGTCAGACAGGAAAGGGCTATAGGGCAGGCCTAGCAAGATCTCGGGGCAGGCGTAGGCAAAGCTGCCACAGTAGGTCTGGCTGAGGTGGGAAAGACAGCTCATTTGGCGGTAGGAAGAGCTACTACGCACAGGCTGGCTAGAAGGCACCATCTTGGCGAAGCCAAAGTCCGATATCTTCACATTCTCCCGCTTGTCCAGCAACAGGTTCTCCAACTTTAAGTCCCTACCAGCAGCAGAAAGGCTGGGGGTCAGGCTGGGGAGAGGGCTTAGTATTAGACCGGGAGCTGAAAGGGAGGGGGTCAGAAGTCTAGAGCTGAGGACAGGCTAAGAGGGGGAACTAAAGAGGGGCCGGGCGGTGGCGGCGCACGCCTTTAATCCCAGCTCCCAGCACTTGGGAGGCAGAGGCAGGTGGATCTCTGAGTTCGAGGCCAGCCTGGGCTACAGAGTGAGATCCAGGACAGCCAAGGCTACATAGAGAAACCCCATCTCAAAAAAAAAAAAAAAAAAAAGAAGATCCAAAGCCATGGAGTTGTGAACAGAGCCCCAAAGGGAGAGAGGATGGTACCTGAGGCCACTAGTTCACCACTGTGTATAAAGTGCTCCCACACAGTGGATGCAAGTGTCCTTGACCAGGTGATTACAGTACGGTGAACAAGTGGACTTAGATATTGAGAGAAGTCAAGAGAAAAGGGCAGAAAACGGGCAATATGCATAAAACTCCCCTGAGTGCCCCAAGCCCGGTCCGGTGACTCTCCTCACCGGTGCACGATGCCCTTGCTGTGCAGGTAGGCGATGCCCAAGGCCATCTGGGAGAACCACTTGCCAGCAAGCGTCTCAGAGCAGGCCCCATAGCGTTGGATCCATTCGAGGACATCACCGCCCTGAGCCAGCTCCAGAACGATGTATACTCGGGATGTGGTCTCAATGGCCTGGTAGAAGTTGATGAGGTACTTGTGCCGTAAGACTTTCATTACCTGATCCCGAAAGAGGGAACCGTCAAGCCTGGCCAACGCTGGCTGTGCTGGTCTTCTCTCTACTCTCCCATTGCTACTTACAACTTTGCAACAGAATCAGCTGGTGTCTGGGTAAATTCCATTTTGCATTTTAACTCGGGCATGGATGGTGGGCTGGATGTTTGTACATAGGAAAGAGGTTATGTGTATATACATTACAGGATTTTCCTACTTAAGACTTTCAGTTCTGGTTTGGAGGTTTCTGGATCAACCCCTTTCTATAGTTTCCCCTTAAGACACCTCAAGGAGCTTATTAATAAGCCTCAGTTCCCTCTTTCAGCTCCCTTTCTGACCTGTATCTCACGCGGTAGGAACTTGTTAAGGTAGTCATCGGAGGCCTTCTTCTTTGAGATGATCTTGACAGCCACCAGGACTTTCTGCTTTGTGTAGTACGCCTCATAGACTGTTCCGTAGGAGCCGTGGCCGATGACCTTGCCCACCTCATAACCGTACTCCTCCATGACAGAGCGATAGGTTGGGGTAGCTGGTGTTGTGTCCGAAGTGTCTCCCTTCCCCATGATGTTAGGCTTGCGCTGTGGGGCGGCGCTTTGGTGCTTAGAAGCCTCTGTCTCCCGAGAAGCCATCTTGAGGCCACTGGAGGGAGGGTACCAAAGTGAAGTTAGTCTCCTAATATTTACCTAGTCACACAAGTCTGGGATCCTGGGTTCGGCCCTTCACTAAGAACTTGGAAGGGGAAAGAAAGGAACATTCTTTTTGTCTTGGCTAGCTGTTGTTACTTCCATGTCTTAGTTACAGAACTTCCAAGGTCCCAAGTTCCATCCTCCTTTTATTCATCATTGGCCACACAGCTTGAAATGAAGTGCAGTTTAGAACCTACTCATTAGGAAAGGCACTTTCCACAATCTGGTGAGCATCCGCCATGGCCCCTTTATTTTACTAGCTACCATGTGCTAAATAACATGCAGAAGAACGTGCTAGGGTAAACCAGTGAACACGGCCGGTAGATTTTGCAGTCCAGCCTGAGAAACACATGTGGTACAGGACTGCAAGGCAGTGAAGCACAGTCTAAGAGTCCAATCTTGAACTGCAGCCATGCTCTACATGATCTGGAATAGTCTGGTTTTCTTCCCGTCCTTTCAGCCATTCTTCCATAGGAGCATCATCATTTCTCAGTTTTGTTTGTTTTCACTGCTGATGAAACCTAGGGCCTTTTGTTTGCTAGGTGAGCACTCTGCCACCGACCCACATCGCCCCCTCTCCATCTATTTATCCTTTAATCACATCCCCAAAATTCCGTCACGAGCCTGATTTCCTCAGACCCTCACATCCTCTCTTATGGGTCTCACACACACCCAAAGCTTCAGTTATCACATTCATGGTGATGGCTTCTTGGGTCGGTTCCATCCCAGATACTCACTGGAGTTCAAGGTAGTGTCTGTTTGCTCACTAAATGTCACAGGAACATGTCCTCTCTGCACCTCAAACTCATCTCCAAAACTCAACTATTCCCTTCGCTTAGACTTCTGTGTTGTCCTGAATGTAGACATCAAACGTCATGGCGCCTACGTCCTGTCTCTTCAGCCTAAATGTCTCATTCTTTTTTTTTTTTTTTTCCGTTTTTTTTTCGAGACAGGGTTTCTCTGTGTAGCTTTGTGCCTTTCCTGGAGCTCACTTGGTAGCCCAGGCTGGCCTCGAACTCACAGAGATCCGCCTGCCTCTGCCTCCCGAGTGCTGGGATTAAAGGCGTGCGCCACCAACGCCCGGCCTTAAATGTCTCATTCTTAATGCACTTGACTGGTCTAGAGAGATGGCTAAGGAGTTAAGATTGTTTGTTCTGCAAACATGAAGACTGTAGTTCATTCCTAGGATCTACAAAAAAGCCAGGTGCCAGGCAGATCTCTGTGAGTTCGAGCTCAGCCGGGTCTACAGAGTGAGTTCCAGGACAGCCAGGGTTACACAGAGAAATCCTGTCTCAGAAAAAAAAAAAATCAAAGCCAGGTGCATTCCCAGCACTGAATAAGGTGGGCACAAGAGGATCACTGGGGTTTGCTGACTTCCAGCCTATGCCAGAAGTGCAAGCTTCAGATTCAGTTAGACTCTGCCTCAAAGGAGGAACACAAAGAAGGATGGAGGACAGCCGATGTCTTCCCTTGGCCGCCATGTGAACACAGGTGCCCTTTCTTGTACATGAAATTACCCACACACCATACTCCTAAAATAATGAACTCACTTCCGTACCCACTGGCATGCCTGCTTAGCACAACCCTCTACCAGTCAATTAATCTCTTGCATGCCTGCGACTCCCCTCTGGTTGAAGCATTCATGTGTGGACGCAGGTGCCACATGCATGCAGAGGCCAGAGCAGGACATTGGTGTCTTCCTTATAGCCTTGAGACAGGGTCTGCTAATGAACTGGAAGCTTGACATTTTGGCTAGTGTGGCTGGCCAACCTCTGGATCCATTTATCTTTATCACCAATTCTGGGCTTACAAGCATATGCAGCCATGCTTTTTGCTTTTTGCATAGCTACTGAGGTTTTGAACTCAGGTCTTCATGCTGGCAGAGGAAGCCATCTTACCCATAAAGCCTTCTCCCCAACCTCGTATGTTTTTTTAAATGGTTTCTCTGTGTAGCCTTGGCTATCCTGGAACTCACTTTGTAGCTGAGGCTGGCCTTGAACTCACAGAGATCCACCTGCCTCTCTGTCTTACAAATGCTGGGATTAAAGGCCCACCACGCTGGCCAATTTCTTTTTTTCTTTTTTTTTTTTTTCCCCCGAAACAGGGTTTCTCTGTGTAGTTTTTGTTCCTGTATCTCGCTCTGTAGACCAGGCTGGCCTTGAACTCACAGAGATCCGCCTGCCTCTGCCTCCTGAGTGCTGGGATTAAAGGTGTGTGCCACCACTGCCTGGCTTGTTTGTTTTTTTGTTTGTTTGCTGGCCACTTTCTTTACTTCAGTCCTATGATAACTTTGCCTCTCCAATTTTGTCCTTTTTTTAAAATTTTTTTTTTAAAGATTTATTTACTTATTGTACATACAGTGTTCTGTCTGCATGAGTCCTTGCAGGCCAGAAGAGGGCACCAGCTCTCATTACAGATGGTTGTGAGCCACCATGTGGTTGCTGGGAATTGAACTCAGGACCTCTGGAAGAGCAGTCAGTGTTAACCTCAAAATTGAAATCCTCCTACTTCTCAAATTCTGAGTTATAGCTATGTGCTTAAAAAAAAATTGTAATTGATTCTTTGAGAATTTCACCTGATGGACCCCAACGCCCCTCATGTCCGAGTCTTTCCATATCTGCCCTCCTCCCTTGTAACCTCCCCACAAAAGAAAAAAAAAGCCAACCATCTTGCCGACCCCTCTGGGCATGACCTGCTCCTGTCCACTCAGCCCCTCCCTCTCACGTCACGGCTGTCACGTCTCCAGTTCCGCTGTGTGTGGACCACTCTGCTCCTCCGGTCTCCCCCGTCTCTCCATCACGTATTTGTTAGTTGTACTGGCACCGGAAGCTGCGGTGTGTCATGCCATCTACCCTTTTGCCCAAACATCTTAGTTACAAATGTTCACTGCAGTGAGTTGTTGGTCTGGTTCCAGGCCTCTGGCTTCTCCTACACCGTCAACACTGGACCCTCACCCAGACGCCTCTCGGATATCCTGTTGCCCAGAGCCAGGGAGATCCTGCAGCTATGGTTCTGCAGGACTGGGCCCCACACAAGTTCCAGCAGCTCATAGATGGGATAGATACTGGCGTAGGCCAGCTCAAAGCCTGGGGGGAGCTGTGTTAATTAGCCCACCGGCTCTCCTGTGCCCACACCCAGATGCCAGCTCTCCCTCACTGCCCAGGTGAGGGGTGGGCCAGCTCAGCAAGGCCCTGGGATGTCACCATGGCTTCAGACAGCAGCCCAGACCACAGACATCCAAATGGCCTTGGGTGGTAACACAAGCCTTGTTACATCAACATCAGCACAGGCCCCAGCTGCGGGAGGGCCAAGGACTCAGGCATGGCCTCAGGTGGTAGTGCAGGCCTCTCACATCAGGACGCCTCGGGCCTCCAGTTTCACCCTCTTCCTGACGCCCAGGTTGCTCCACCTCTCTCTCCCATCTCTCCACCACATACTTACTCATCATAGTCACTCACATGGGGTCTCACAACTCTAACTCCAGTTCCAGGAGACTCATACTTTCTTTTGTTGTTTGGTTTTGTTTGTGGATTTTGGTTTTTGTTTATTTTTTTTCAAAAAGGGTATCACTATGTATCCCAAGCTGGCCTTGAATCCAGAATTTCAGTTTCTGCCTCAGTGGGTACTTAAGTGCCAGGAGTTGAATCTACAGCCTCTCACATGCCAGGCAAATAAATGAGATTACGAGCTATACACCAGCTTCTTTTTTCTTCTTCGAAGTTGACCAGGCAGGCACCAAACCTGCGGTAAGAGAATCGGTTTGGCCTTCACAGCAGTGAGGATTACCAGGTCCAATTCCAGGCCAGCTCAGCACACATCCACATAATGCTCCAACCAAAGAGAAATACTTCTCCATTTTCTTTTCTCCTTTTTAGTTTTTCTGGCAAATTCCTGCTTTTCTTGCAGAACTTAGGATCTCTTGATTTTGAATGTCTCCCTTTAGTCTTGGCCGGACTCAGTCTCCACATCCCACTGTTTTAGCCTCCCAAGTACCAGGATTATATGCACACACCACTACAACTGGCCGTGATTGCTTATCTTACATCACCTGCCTTATACGCCAACAGAACAGTCAGGAATGACAGATGCTTGAGATGGGGCTGGAAAAATCCTTAGTCAGTAAACTACTTACTGCGTAAGCATCCAGCCCTGAGTTAGATTCCTAGCACTCATTAAGAAGCTGGGTGTTGCCGGGCGGTGGTGGCGCACGCCTTTAATCCCAGCACTCAGGAGGCAGAGGCAGGCGGATCTTTGTGAGTTCGAGGCCAGCCTGGGTTACCAAGTGAGTTCCAGGAGCTACACAGAGAAACCCTGTCTCGAAATAAAAAAAAAAAAAAAAAAAAAAAAAGCAGCTGGGTGTTAGTGTGCACTTGTGACCCCAGGGCTAGGGAAGCACAAGCAGTGAGACCCCTGGAGCTCACTGGCCAGACATCAGTGAGCCAGCATAGTTGACCTCCACGCACCTGTACACACACCCATACATTCCTATCCAATGTTTGAGAAGAACAGGTTGTAAAGAGGACTAGGAGGTGGTTTGTGAGATGAGCCAACAATGTGCAGGGCAGGACCGAGAGCCTGAGAGTTTTGAAAACACAACTTACAGAAACATACAGTGTGGAGAGCCTTTTGGCATCGGGAACATTAATTTAATCCAAAATTAATAGTTTAGCTTGGCAGCTGCAATGAAACCATCACGAAGCAAGAACTCATGCCAGGCAGTGGTGGTGGATGACTTTAGACCCAATACTGGGGAGGCAGAGGTAGGCAGATCTCTGAGTTCAAGGCCAGCCTGGTCTACAGAGTGAATTCCAGGGCTACACAGCAAAACGGTGTTGAAAAACAAGAAGAATCAAGAACTCAAGGTAGGGTTGGAGAGATGGCTTGGCGATTTAGAGAACTGGCCGCTTTCCCAAAGGACCCACATGGTGGCTCACAACTGTCTAACTCCAGTCCCATAGGACCCATACTCTTCTGGTCTTGATGGGCATCAGGCACACACATAGTGCACGGACCCAAAACATCCATATAAATAAGAAAGAAAAGGGACTGGAGAGATGGCTCAGGGGTTAAGAGCACTCACTCACTGCTCTTCCAGAGGACCTGGGTTCAATTCCCAGCACCCATATGGCAGCTCACAACTGTCTAACTCCAAGATCTGACATACATGCAGGCAAAACACCAATACACAATTTATTTATTATACAAATAAATGCAATCCTCCTTTAAAGAAAAAAAAAAACACCTCAGATAAGTGGTGGCCCACACCTTTAATCCCAGCACTTGGGGAGACACAGGAAGATGATTTCAGTGAGTTCAAAGCCATCCTGGTCTATACATATTGAGTTCCAGGCCAGCTAGGGCTCCACATTAAGATCCTGCCTCAAAACAAAGCAAAAACCTCATGTAAGAATGTGGCTGAAAATGAACAACTCGATTCTGTTTTCTTCCCAGCTTTTCAAACCCCTAGGCGCCGGTGTAGACCTCGAGTATGGACTTTTTTACAGAGACTAGAGGTAGAAATTTGTACTTTATCTGGAGCCGGCACACTTTTCCCCTTGGCCCCTCTTTGCTCTGCCACCACGATGATAGGAAAGTTGTGTTTCGGGGGGGGGGGGGGGGGGGGGGGGCAGAGGAACTGCCCTGTGGTGTTATGTCCTCACAGTGCCTGTCTGTAGTGGTGCTACAGGAAGCTGCTGCCTCTTCCCGGGCAGGCGGGCAGCCCTGCCTTCCTTCTTGGCTGGAGAGTACGTTCAGGGATTCCCCCTTAATGATCACCAACCCTCGGAGCACGTTTTAGTTTCCAAAATGAGAATATAATCCTCAAAATAAAATAAAATAAAAGGATGTGGCTGAAAGCCGGGCAGCGGTGGTGGCGCACACCTTTAATCCCAGTACTTGGGAGGCAGAGGCAGGCAGATCTCTGTGAGTTTGAGGCTAGCCTGGGCTACAGAGCGAGTTCCAGGACAGCCAGGGCCACCCAGTAAAACAAAGTTCGGGGCTGAAATATGGAATGTGGACTCTAAATTATCTAGAGAAATAAGCTAGAAACAAAACCAGAGACTGGGGGACGGGTTGCAAGTCTCGGTTGCAGGGAAGAACAAGTTTAGAGGATGACGAAGTGGAAAGCGCGGTATCTTAGGGTCTCTACTGCTGTGACCAAAAACCACAGCCACAGGGAACTCGGGGAGGAAAGGTTTTATTTCACTTTACAGCTTGTAGTTCATATTCCAGAGAGCTCAGGGCAAAACTCAAGGGAGGGACCTAGAGGTAGAAACTGCTTTGGAGGCCATGGAGGAATGCTGCTCACTGGCTGCTCCCCATGGCTTGTCCAGCCTGCTTTCTTTAGCACCCAGGACCACAGTGCCAAGAGCGAGTGGGCCCTCCCACACCAATCAAGAAAATGCCCCCCAGGCTTGCCCCCAGGCCAATCTGGTGGGGGCATTTTCTCAGCTGAGGTTCCTTCTTCCCAAGTGACTAGCTCATGTCCTTTACATAAAACTAGCCAGCATAGGCAGGAAGGTGTGTTCGGAGTTCTTAGGAGATCTTGTGGGGCAGACTTGGGTGTGACCGGTGCAGGCCTCCAGTCTGAACACTCAGGAGGCAAAGGCAAGAGGGCTGGAATTTTTTCTTTGTGTGTGTTGTGTATTTGCACATGTACGTGAGGGTTCACATGCATGTGGAGGTCGGAGAAGGAAATTGGATGACTTCTACCTTTGTATTCTTTTTTTTATTGCTGTGATAAAATGTTTTTATTGTGTTCTGACAAATAAAGCTTGCTTGGAGTCAGAGGGCAGAGCTAGCCACTAGTTAGCCATAGCAGTCTGGAGGTCTGCACAGAGAGGAAACAGGAACCGACAAGGTGGGGCAGAGGCAGGATCTCAGCCCTCTGAGGAAGGAACAGAAGGGGCAGGAAGTCACTGGTGGCTGCTCCCCTGCTTCTCTGATCTTTCAGGTTTTTACCCAATATCTGACTCCTAGTTTTTTTTTGTTTTTTTTTTTTTTTTTTTTTGGTTTTTTCGAGACAGGGTTTCTCTGTGTAGCTTTGTGCCTTTCCTGGAGCTCACTTGGTAGCCCAGGCTGGCCTCGAACTCATAGAGATCTGCCTGGCTCTGCCTCCCGAGTGCTGGGATTAAAGGCGTGCGCCACCACGCCCGGCCTCTGACTCCTAGTTTTTATTCATAAGATTAATTAGACTTACACATCAATAATACCATAACCAAGGCAACCTACAGAAAAAAGTTTATTTGCACTTACAGTTCCCGAGGGTCGTGTCCTGAACTGCGATTAGGAACCGGAGCAGTCTCTCAGTGCCTGCCCCCAGTGCCATTCTCCTCAAGACCACACTGCGAAGACCTCCCCAAACACTGCCACCAACTACGACAATGTGGGGCATTTCATTCAAACCACCAACCTTGGGTGATTTTTGTTTTGAGACCGAGTCTCTTATTAAACCTGAACCTCTTCCAAAATGATTATGCCATTGGTGACTTATCAAGCCCTACCAGAGAGTATGACCCTGCCGGCACTGAAGTTCCAAATGCTATTGGAATTCAGCTTTATAACCAGTAAGATAAAGAATTACCCAGAGTACACCACAGTAAGGAGATGCACCCAGTACTGCTCATCACCGATGGCTGTGGGATAATTGCACACTGTGAAAATGTATTGATGTGATTGGTGTAATAAAAGACTGAAAGGCCAATAGCTAGGAAAAGGTTAGGCAGGACTTCCAGGGACAGAGAGGACTTGGGAAGAAGAAGGCAGAATCGCCAGCCAGACTTGGAGGAAGCAGCGTGGGATTAGGTAATGAGCCACTCAATAGACTTACATTAAAATAAATGGGCTAAGTTATAAGAGCTAGTTAGGAACAAGCCTAAGCTATAGGCTGAACTTTCATAAGAAGTCTTATTGGTTTAAAATTAAGACAACTCCACGTAGTTAAAAGGGAGGTTTATTTTGTGGGGTAACTTACAAGTGAAGGGATAGGTTACAGGGTCCGGGAAAGGTGTAGCGTAGTCCAGCGGTGTTCTCTGGAGAATTCTACTCAGTGTACCTCCAGCGTACAGGATCCAGGAACCAAGAGAGCTGGCCCATCCAGATCTTGCGTCTTCAGGGGTCCCTCTCGGCTCTGCCTTGTAGGCGTGACAGTTAACGAAGCCTCAGTGGGGGTGGCACTTCCAAGTCAAAGCTGGAATGGCTACCCACTACAAAGTCTCTGTGTTGGTATTTGGGAGCTGGCTGGCTGGACAGAAAAAGACTTGTTACAACTGCTCATCACCTGGCCCTAGTTAGGTAGTTTGGTAACAACTCCATCTCTCATCGTGAATATAAGGCAAACCAATTTGTTCAATGTACCAGGCTCCCAAATCATGACACAGAGACTTATTATTAGTTTTGAATGCTTGGCCTGGCTTAGTCACATTTCTGGCTAGCTCCTTTAACTCAATCTGTTTCTCTTTATCTACCTTTTGCCCCAGGGCTTATTACCTTTCTTCCTTCTGTACATCTTGCTTTCACTGCTTCTGTATGGCTGACATCTCCCTCATTCTCTCTTCCTTCTTCCTCCCTCTTCTCCTGAGCCTAGATTTCTCCTATTTATTCTCTCTCCCTGCCAGCCCCACCTATCCTTTCTCCTGCCTAGCTATTGGCTGTTCAGCTTTTTATTAGATCAATCAGGTGCCTTAGGCAGGCAAGGTGAAACAGATGCAACACATCTTTACATAGTTAAACACACATCCTTACGTCATTAAACAAATGCTGCATAAACAAAAGCAACACCCTTTACACAGTTAAAGTCATATTCTTCGGTGTAAACAAATGTAACACATCAATGCCTAGTTAAAATAATATTCCACAACAGTTCAGGGCACATGTATTTCAACTGCCCCGTACATACAAGAACACCAAGTTCTAAAAATAAAGAGATAAATTAGTCTCGGAAGGAGTTCAACATTACAAAGGCGACACCCGAGAGACACCAGCACAGCGAGATAAAGTGATGTAAAGGAACCTGGGAGGAGAGGCACAGAGGGACCTCCGTGAAAACTGTCATCGCACTGTTCGGAGTGGAGTTCTCTAGTCAGGTAAGCAGAGAATGTCAGAGTGAGCAGTCTACACAGGGAGAATACACAGGATTAAGAAATGACATCCAAGGTTTCTAGTTGAACCAGACAGTACTCCGGAAAGTTAGTATACTGGAGAAGTATTAGGCTATGGCTCTGTGAGACCTCATGTTAAGCATTGCACATAAAAATTGGAGCTTGTTAGAAACAGTGCGGTGTAGAGATGGCTCAGTGGTTAGAGTGCTTGGTGCTTGCTCTTCCAGAGGACCTCAGTTTTTCGTTCCCAGCACCCACATTCGGCAACATGTAACTACCTGTAACTCAAGTTACAGGGGAACCAATATCCTTTTCCGGCCTCCTTGGGCACCCACACACATGGAGCATGCATGCATGCATACACACACACACACACACACACACCTTTTTGAGGCCAGATGAGGCTGCAGAGATCCTGTCTCAATAAAACCTCCAACCAACCAACCACAAAACCTGATGCGTGGCACCTTCTTTCCTGAGGTACCGCGTTTTCAACAATCCCTCCAGCAGCAGTTTGAAAAATGTTCCTGGGGGGTAGGGAGGTGGGGGTGGATCGGAGACTACCAAGATGGTTGACAAGATGGTTGATGGTATGGGGCCTTCCCACCAAGAAAACGGTGGAAACTCGTATGCAAAGATAACAAGGGAAGAAGTCAGGGGAGCTTGCTATTAGAGCGGTTCTAACAGAAGCTTTGATTTCTGGCTCCAGTGGGTAGGTCATCAGCAGAAGATGACTCCACACATCTTGCGTTACTCTTACCTACAAAACTCCATCAGGCCTGCCCCTGTCATGCAAGCGTTGAGGGCTTGCAGTCCCAGCTACCCACCAAAGCTGAGGCAGGAATGTTGCCTCAACTGGGCTTCAAAGCCAGACTGGGCAATAGAGCAAGACCCTGTCTCGAGGGAAGCAACAAGGACCAAGCCAAAGCCCCTGTGTCAGACTCAGCCCCAACTTCCTAGAATCTCACTGCCTCAGGACGATGGGTGGATCAGAAATCGGAGGAGTGGGTAAGAGAAGGGATGCTTGTGATTTCCTCCAGTACTTGCTTGCCCTCGGAGAGAAAACTTTGTCAGCTTCCTCCCATTTTGCTCCACGTTGCCAAGTGAGTCAGTGCTCAGAGGGAACCCTCCAAGGCCTGAGCCCAGAGAGCAGTCAACGTTTTCAAAGTAACCTGCAAAATTAGGGGGAAGGCCAAACGTCCCACACGGACCTACATAGGAACAAAATGATGGAAGCTAGGTATGGAGATGGGTACCTAGAAACTCCGAAGGCGGAGACTGGAAGAGAAACTCGGGAGAGACCCCGAGTTCGAGGTCAGCTGGGATTCCTGGTTTAAAAAACTAAAATCCTACCTCCGATTAAAAACAGCCGTGTCAGCCAAGGCCGGTGGTGGCGCACGGCTTTAGTCCCGGCACTCGAGAGGCAGAGGCAGGCGGATCTCTGAGTTCGAGGCCAGCCTGGGCTACAGAGCGAGTTCCAGGGCAGCCAGGGCTACACAGAAAAACCCGGTCTCAGAAAAAACAAAACCAAAACCAAACCAGCCCTGTCAATCCACCCAATACGCGGGGTGAAGCGGCAAACTGCAGGTGCCCCTCGCCCAGCTCCCGCAGACCCGTGGCTGCCAGTGACCGGGTCTGTGATGTCCGAAAGCCTGGGAAGGACACCTTGAGCAGGTGCTGGAGGCCACAGGACCCTGGCACGGGAACACGGCATAAACCCTCGCCCCGCCCAGGTAGGGGCGACTCTCCGCATCGGGGCCAGCCTCGGCAGCCCGGGACCGACCGGTCCAGCCTTCAGCCGCCCGCCCGCCCGCGCTCCCACTCCCCGGCCGTCTCTTTCCGGGCAGCCCGGGGCCGCGCAAGCCCGCGTGGGAAGCCGCCGCCCGCGGCCGGCGCACGAGCATCAAGCTGAGTTCTCCGGAGAGAGGAGCCTTCCCGGAGCTGAGGTCCCTGCCGGCGAAGGCGGAAGTGGTAAGGACTGACGTGTCCGGGCTGCGGTGCTGCTCGCCGGGAAGAACACTTGCATCGCCCGCGGGCTCGGGGACGGAGCCTGGCGGAGTCGCTAGCGGGGGGCCCGACCGCTGGCGAGCCGGAGCTGTCTGGGGAGCCTCCGAGCGAGCCGAGGGCGGACGGCGGCGGCGTGGCCGCAGCCGCGGCGATCAGGCGCCGAGGCGGACAACCCCGAGGAGGTCCGCCGTCAGGTCCCCGCCGAGCCTACTGCTCCGGCGCCGCTCTCCGGGAAGCCGGGCAGAAGCCCAAGGGCAGCTACGGGGGCCTGCGAGGCCGCTGGCGCCTCTTTCGCCAGCCGGTCCCTTGCAGCGAGGGTCCCGAAGCTGCGGCGGGTGCCTCTGCGGGAGCAGCGAGCCCAGCCCGCCGGGCGTTGCCATAGAAACGGGTTGGCTCGCGCAGCAGAGGTTCCCGGGGTGGGTGGGGGGGAGGCCTGCGAGAGGCGTGAACCCCAGGTTGGGAGGACTGTCGAGCGCACACGACCGAGCCCCCACCCCGTCTTTGGGATAGAAGTCTTGTGGTGCGGGGATCGGGAGGCCAATGGGAGGAGGTGGAGCCAATGGGCGCTTGAGAGACCAGACCCGGGGCGTCACGATTTGATACCTAGTTTCTGTAACCACGGGATTCCCCCAACAGGTCCTGCTGCCTTAAAGATGACAGTCCTAGGGCACCCTCGAAGTTGGAGCTGCCAGTGTTTGCCAGTCCTGATACTGTTGCTGGGCACAGGCCCTGGGCCAGGGGTGGAAGGTGTGACACACTACAAGCCCGGCGACCCTGTCATTCTATATGTCAACAAAGTGGGGCCCTACCACAACCCCCAGGAAACTTACCACTACTATCAGCTGCCAGTCTGCTGTCCTGAGAAGATCCGCCACAAAAGTCTTAGTTTGGGTGAAGTACTGGATGGGGACCGAATGGCCGAATCTTTGTACGAGATCCGCTTTCGGGAGAATGCGGAGAAGAGAATTCTGTGTCACATGCAGCTCAGTTCTGCACAGGTCAGCTCTCCACATTAGTTATCACTTAGCGCCCCCCCCCCCCCCTTGCCAGAGACTAGCAGTGCCTTGCATTTATGCTACCTTTATGGAAACTATCTGTTTGGACTCTAACCGCAACCCAGTGCTTAGATGTTCAGAACGGACTTTTCAAGATTACGTGGATACTGAGATGCAGAACTGATATTAGAGTCCAGGGCTCCTCACTCCAGACTTTTCTGTCAGTAACAGGTCCCACTTAAGACTCCTGTGTAATTCTCTTTCCTTCCATACACACCTTGGCTCTCTCTCAGCTCCTTGACTTTCTAACGGTTTTTTCTTTTGCAAGTCCTGGCACTTCTTAATCGATTCCAGTCTTTCTTCACACTTTCCCCCCACTTATTTTTCTGGGACTTTATCCCATCAAAGTCATACTTGCTCTTTTTGGGGACCAGTATACCAGAATCAGTCAGTGAGTCTCAATGGGAGTCAGTTTTGTTCCCTTGGGAACTTTGGCAATGCATAGAGACATTTTCTTTGTTTGATTTGGGGCTTTTGTTCTTTTGTTTTGGTTTTGTTTGCTGAAATAAGATCTCACTATGTAGCCCAGGCTGGCCTCAAACCCAAGATGAACCTTCTAAGTGCTGGGATAACAAGGATGTTCTATGTGATGGCTAGCTTTGGAGACATTTTTGATTGTCACAATTCGACAGTACTGTTGGTGTGTAGTGAGTAGAGATCAAGGATGCTGAATTCTGCAATGCACAGATCAGCATCTCCCTACAACACAGAATCATCCAGCCCAAAATATGAGTACTGCCAAGTTTGAGAAACACCGAGTTAACTCTGAGAGGCTTTGTGTACTGACCCCTGGCTTATTCTCTGTAGGTGGAACAGCTGCGCCAGGCTATTGAGGAATTGTATTACTTTGAATTTGTGGTAGATGACTTGCCAATCCGTGGTTTTGTGGGCTACATGGAAGAGAGTGGCTTCCTGCCACATAGCCACAAGATAGGCCTCTGGACACATTTGGACTTCCACCTAGAATTCCACGGAGATCGAATCATATTTGCCAATGTTTCAGTTCGGGACGTCAAGCCCCACAGCTTGGATGGGTTACGAGCCGATGAACTCCTAGGCCTTACTCACACTTACAGTGTGCGCTGGTCTGAGACTTCAGTGGAGCGGCGGAGTGACAGGCGCCGTGGGGACGACGGTGGCTTCTTTCCTCGAACCCTGGAAATCCACTGGCTGTCCATCATCAACTCCATGGTGCTTGTGTTCTTGCTGGTGGGCTTTGTGGCTGTTATTCTCATGCGTGTGCTTCGAAATGACCTGGCTCGGTACAACCTAGATGAGGAGACCAGCTCGGGAGGCTCCAGCGACGACTTTGACCAGGGCGACAATGGCTGGAAGATTATCCATACAGACGTCTTCCGCTTCCCTCCGTACCGTGGTCTGCTCTGTGCTGTGCTTGGTGTGGGCGCCCAGTTCCTGGCCCTTGGCACTGGTGAGGAGATAGGATTTGCTCTCGGAGGGTAGTAGACAGGTTATTGTAAAGGTTCAGTGGACCTCCTTCTATTCAGGGTGAGAGAAAAACGTAAGGAATCGGTAGCTCTAGTGAGGTCGTGTGTGGGTTCTCCTGACCACAGAACCAAGGAAATGTTATCGCATGAGACCCTTGATCTGGGCTAGGGGGGATGATTTCTCTGACGCCGAGAAGAGGTGTAGGTGAGACCTAACGGATTTCCCACTACTACCCTGTAGGCATTATTGTCATGGCGCTGCTGGGCATGTTCAATGTGCACCGACATGGAGCCATTAACTCGGCAGCCATCTTGTTGTATGCTCTGACCTGCTGCATCTCTGGCTATGTGTCCAGCCACTTCTACCGGCAGATTGGAGGCGAGCGTTGGGTGTGGAACATCATTCTCACCACCAGCCTCTTCTCTGGTGAGAACGTCCCCTTTTGTGGTGGGTCTGCCCAGATTTAGGGGTCCTGGGGTAGAGTCACAATGCGGGGAATAGAGGGAGGACTTTTAAAGATATTTCTGTTTATGTGTATGTTTTGCCTGCATGTATGCATGTACAGCACATGCACACGGTGCCTATGGAGGCTGTAAGAAGATACCTGATCCCCTGGAACTGGAGTTGCAGATGGTTGTGAGCTACCGTGTGGGTGCTGGGAACCGAACCCAAGTCCTCTGTAAGAACAGCAAGTGCTATTAACCACCGAGCCTTCTCTCCAGTCCCTGCACCGGGTGGGTGTTTCGTAAGAAAAATCCGTCAAAAATAATCTATCTCTTGCCGGGTGGTGGTGGCACACACCTTTAATCCCAGCACTCAGGAGGCAGAGGCAGGCGGATCTCTGTGAGTTCAAGGCCAGCCTGGTTCCAGAACAGTCAGGACTGAATAGACTCTATCTAAAACAGTCAACAACAACACCACAACACAAAACAAAAAACAGCATGACCACTATGCCTAGCTTTTTCCATGTGGGACCTGGGGATTCATGCAAAGCACTTCTCCAACTGAGCCTTCCGTTCCGCAGACACCGTGCTTAAAGAATGTGGTGTGCGCGCACTTGTGTGGGTGCTGTGAACTGTGCGCATGGGGAAGGGAAGGCAGCGGTCAATGTCAGGTGTCTTCCTCAGGAGCTCACCTTGTTTTTGGCCAGGGTCTGTCACTGAAGCTGGAGCTCACTGAATTAGCTAGAGTGGAAGGCCATGGAGTCCCAGGGATCCTCCTGTTTTGCCTTCCTTGACTGGGATCATAAGCTCTAACCACATCTGACTTGTTTTTGTTTTTGTCTTAAATGTGGATGCTGGGGATCCATCTTGGTTCCTCATGCTTTTGGGGAAAGGGCTTCACCAGCTGAACCATTTCCTCAACCCCTTAGAGAGCATCCTGGAGTTTATTTTTTGATACTCTTTTTATTTTGGAGGTAGGTTCATTCTAGCCTTCAAACCAGATTCCTTCCCCCCCCCCCGCCCCCCATCGAGATGGGGTTTCTCGGTGTAATGGCCCTGACTGTCCTGGAACTCACTTTGTAGACCATGCTGACCTCTGCCTTTGGAGTGCTGGGATTAAAGGCGGGTGCCACCGCCGCCCTGCTCCGATTGCCTTTTCAAAGACAGTAGCAGTCTACATTCTGAACCTTGTTATTTCCAGTGGGGTGTATTTGATTTATACCCCACCACATTTATATCTGAAGCATGGCTTTCGGAGAACAGATCCTTAACCCAAATGACTGTTTCATGCTAGAAATGATCAAGGGCCATGGCAAGACAGGTTCCTGTAGGCAGGTCGATTTTCGTCACTCTCGGACCACAATGAGGCAGCTGTCTTGATTCTTGACGGCACTGGGTGTGGGGAAGGAGGTGTTCAGAGAAATAAAGAACAGAGGACAATAAGCTATAAAAGGGTCAAGGTGTGAATTGAGTCAACTCTGGACATCCGGGAGCATAGTTGGGCCCTGTAAGTGGCAGGCTACTCCACCCCTTCCCCCTTAGGTCCAGTCAGAGTGGGGTGTCACGGGGATGTTGCTCCTACTGCTGACCCTCCCTCCTGCAGTACCCTTCTTCCTGACGTGGAGTGTGGTGAACTCCGTGCACTGGGTCAACGGCTCCACCCAGGCTCTGCCGGCCACCACCATCCTGCTGCTCCTGACAGTCTGGCTGCTGGTGGGCTTCCCTCTCACTGTCATTGGCGGCATCTTCGGGAAGAACAACGCCAGTGCCTTTGATGCACCTTGTCGCACCAAGAATATCGCCCGGGAGATCCCACCCCAGCCCTGGTACAAGTCGACTGTCATCCACATGACTGTGGGTGGCTTCTTGCCTTTCAGGTATCCTCACTTCTTACCATGGCCGTCACTCCTGGGGGTTTTAGTTTGGTTTGGTTTTGGACATTAGAGGGGTTTTGTTTTGTTTTGTTTGTTTTTTTGAGACAGTCTTATGAGGCTGGCTTGAAACGTACAGTTCTCCTGCCTTGGGTGCTTGGATTATAGAAGTGTTACCACGCCACTGTGGGTTTTTGATTCAGCGTTCCCCTCCGTGACGTCCTCAAAACCATAACCCAGTAACAGTCCCCAGTCCAGGGAGCTCATTCCATTGGCCTCCTGTTGCTGAACAGGAGGGCTTCAGCAGGTCAGAGGTGAGGGTTTCTCTTGTGAAGCTCTCCTACTCAGCGAACAGAAAGTAATAAAATGGGCTTCAAGCCCTGTGTCAGTGCCTGTGGGACCTGGCTTCTCTTTAGTGTTGACAGAGCCTAAGGCCTATTTGTTTACTCGGTCAGTTTGCTACGTACATTTTCAACAACACAGCAGAGAAAAGAGAGTACGGTATCTGCTTTTGTTCCTTTCTCTTGGGGCCTCATGCATTATTTGGCAAGCACTCCACCACTGAGTGATATCCCAGCCCCCCCTTTAAAGATTGGATTTATTTATTTTAAGATTTATTTATTTATTTAATGTACATTAGGGTTTTGCCTGCATATATGTCTGTATGAGGACGTCAGATCCCCTGGAACTGGAGTTAAAGACAGTTGTGAACTGCCATGTGGGTTCTGGATGTTGAACCCCCGTCCTTTGGAAGAGCAGCCAGTGCTCTTAACCACTGAGCCATCTCTCCAGCCCCACCCAGCCCTTTTTGCTATCTTTCATTTTGAGACCGTCTAAGTTTTCCAGGCTGGCCTTGAACTTGGCAATCCTCCTGCCTCAGCCTCCCAAATAGTAGTAGCGTAGTCATATGCCTGTCAGGGAAGATGTTCGTGAAATAAGAGCAACTAGTCAGGCAAAAGAATCCCCAGGCGGCTTCCTTTCCCTCCGTGACTGCACTAGGGAGGGTGTGGGTGAGTTCGGCAAGCGCTCTAGCGCTTTATCGCGCTGTCCTGTCTCTCCCGTCCACAGTGCCATCTCTGTGGAGCTGTACTACATCTTTGCCACGGTCTGGGGCCGAGAGCAGTACACTCTGTACGGCATCCTCTTCTTCGTCTTCGCCATCCTGCTGAGCGTGGGGGCTTGCATCTCCATCGCACTCACCTACTTCCAGCTGTCGGGGGAAGATTACCGCTGGTGGTGGCGGTCAGTGCTGAGCGTCGGCTCCACCGGGCTCTTCATCTTCCTCTACTCCGTCTTCTACTACGCCAGGCGCTCCAACATGTCAGGGGCAGTGCAGACAGTCGAGTTCTTTGGCTACTCTCTACTGACTGGTTACGTCTTCTTCCTCATGCTGGGCACCATCTCCTTTTTTTCTTCCTTAAAGTTCATCCGTTATATCTATGTTAACCTCAAGATGGACTGAGTTCTGAGGGACGGAACCGTTGCGCCCTGCTTTCATCATGCCCCACTGATTCCACTCGATAGCTTCCGACTGAATTGTGTGATGGCCTTGTCGTCTTCCTAACCCCTTTGCTCCCTAGGACCTCCCTTCTTTAGAGAGGACCTGGAAATTAAAAAAATCTCTATGATATAAGAAATATATATTTGGACTTTTTAAGTTGCCTTACGTTTTGGTCCTGATTTTTTTTTCCTTTTTACAAATGAAAATAAAATTTATTAAGAAAACGGATCCTGTGGTTGGAGGTTTTGGTCTAGTTACAGAATGCCCCCCGGGGACTGTTGTCAATGCCCAGGTCCTTTGAAAACCGAGTCCGCCACTGCCGCCCAAACTCTGGACCCTTGGGAACTGTCGGCGCCGGGAACCCACGTCCCCGGGGCTCAGTTTCTGTGCCTTAGCCGGTGCTCAGCCTGATGGAAGCCCGGACTGACGCCAGCCCCCACTCCAGCAGGAATTTTTTTAAGGGAAGCAAGCTGAATGACCCAGGCGACAGGAGGGCTGCAGGATAACGCCCTTTCCGCCGGAAGTCGGTGTCCGAGTCTCCACGTGCCGTTCCTCCCCCCTCCCCACCCGGGCCTGTAGCGGCGGCTCAGCTGCTGCCATGGAGCCTGCGGATCTGGAACAGATCCTAAAGGAGCTGCTGCTGCCGGACACCGAGCGCATCCGCCGGGTACGGGCAAGCCGGGCCGGGCCGGGCCGTGGGAGAGAGGGGGGCTGGGGGGAAAGCCCGGTCCTGACCCCCCAGCCTCCCCGCAGGCCACGGAGCAGCTCCAGACCGCCCTTCGGGACCCCGCTGCCTTACCCGCTCTCTGCGACCTGTTGACTTCGGCCACCGACCCTCAGGCGAGTTAACCTGCCCCTCCTCGCCCGAAATCCTGAGATTTCCTCCGTGTGCCCCCCTCTCCGGTTCCGCCCCAGCCCCCGCCCCCTGCGGTCTGCTCATCTTCCTGCCGTCTGCCATTCTGACCTGGCTTACCTCTTCCTCGCCCCAGATCCGCCAGTTTGCAGCCGTCCTGACCCGCAGGAGACTGAACACCCGCTGGCGACGCTTGGCACCTGAGCAGCGGGAGAGGTGGGCTAGGTCTGGGGTGGGAGGGGCCAGGCCCAGTCGGTTCTTTGACAGGCCCGGGACCAAGCGTTTGCCGCCTGTCTTCCAGCATCAAGACCCTGGTCCTGACAGCCCTGCAGAGGGAGACTGAGTAAGTGCTTAGCGCCCTCTCTTGCGGTGTGTGTGTGTGTGTGTGTGGGTGTGTGGGTGGGTGGGGGGGATGCGGTGTGTGTGTGTGTGTGTCCTAACTGATTTGGGGCTGAGGTCTTCTCAGGGCCGGCGGCCTTCTTTTTTAACCCCAGCCTGGGACTTAGCAGAGATTTCATTCAGTCCTAGAAGGTGGAGCCTGTGAAAACCAAAGTTTTTGAGAATGGGTGAAAATGCTCTGCAAAAACCCAGAACCGGAAAATGAGACTGAAATCCAGCCTGTCCAGAGGGGCTGCACAGATCACAATGCCCCCCTCCTTTAAGCTGTTGGCTTCTGGGGTCTGTCTTAGGAGAGACTCTGTGCTCGAAGGAGGATGCTTCTCTCCCGGGCACTCCTTGAGCCCGGGGCATTGTCTGCAGGGGAGGGTCATGAGGGTGGCGAAGGAAGGGATTATGGCTCCGTCTCCGCTTTGCAGGCATTATGTGAGTGTCAGCTTGGCCCAGCTCTCAGCCACCATTTTCCGAAAGGAAGGCCTGGAAGCCTGGCCTCAGTTCATGCACCTCCTTCAGCAAAGTACCCACAGTGCCAACAGCCCTGAGAAAGAGGTACCGGCCCACTGTTGGCAGCGGGGGGGACTCAGAGGCGGGGCAGCCCGTGGAAGCTTTCTCCTCTCACCCCTTCCTCCCGGACAGGTGGGACTCTTGCTGCTGAGTGTGGTGGTGTCGACCCAACCCGAGGCGTTCTACCCCCACCAGCGGGGGCTTCTGCAGCTTCTGGCCGAAACTCTGGGTGAGACAGGCGCCCCCAGAGTCCTCTTCTACTCCCTGCGCACTCTGACCGCCTTGGCCCCCTACCTCAGGACTGATGATGTGGTAAGACACTGGCCGTCACACCTTAACCTCCGTCTCTGCCAGCTCTTTGTGTCCTTACGTTTCGAAGGTCTGGCCCAAGATGCTTTAGATTTTCACTCTGCCTTCCATTCTTCCTAACAGTTGAGGGGATACAGAGGGGGGCCGGGCCCGACTGGTGTGTCTGGGATCGTCTTCTTAGACTGCATTGCCATGAGGAAGCCGCTAGTGTCGGGGGTCTGGGATTAGGCTGCATGTGCTGTCTGTGATTCAGCTCATCCTGTGTCCTCCAGCCTCTCGCACGGATGTTGGTGCCCAGACTCGTTACGGCAGTGAGGACTCTGATCCCCATAGATGAGGTGAGGACAGGTGGGAGGGATCTCCATTTTGGGAGGAGAATGGAGCCCCGTCCAGTCTGGTACCCTATGGCTTACCTATCTATCAGGTAAAGGCCTGTGAGGCCCTCGAGGCCCTGGATGAACTGCTGGAGTTAGACCTGCCCATCATCACTCCCCACCTCTCTGAGGTCCTCACATTCTGCCTGGAGGTGAGCCTGCCGTGGGTGCTGCCCCTGACCCTGGCTTGGCTGGAGTTTTCCTTGCTCGGTCCTGATTTTTGCTAGTGTCTGTATAGGTGGCTAAAAACGTGGCCCTTGGCGATACAATTCGTGTGCGCATCCTCTGCTGCCTCACTTTCTTGGTCAAAGTCAAAAGTAAGGTAAGTGCCCTCTGGGGTATGTTATCCCATCCCAGCATCTCCACTCTTAGTCGTGCTCTTGGGGTCCTGTTCAGGCCCCGGTCCAGCCTTCTCCTGTTCCTGCCCAGGAGATGGGGACTGTCCTGCTGGACTCCTTGTGGTTGGCAGGATGGAGTTTTTTCTCCTGAGCCCATTCTGAGGAGATGCTCAGGGCAGTCTCCTCCCCTCTTAGGCCTTACTGAAGAACCGCCTCCTGCCTCCCTTGCTGCAAGCCCTCTTCCCAATTATGGCTGCTGAGCCACCCCTAGGCCAGCTGGACCCTGAAGACCAAGATTCTGATGATGATGAGTTGGAGATCGGGCTGATGGGGGAGACCCCCAAGCACTTTGCTGTACAGGTATACCTTAGTCTCTTGGCCACTGGGACCATACCTCAGAGAAAGAACTCAAGGGGAGGGAGGGTTTCCGTTTACCGTGGTGGGAAAGGAATGGCCAAAGCGCGTGGTTCAAGTCCTGGCCACCAGGAAGCGAAGCAGAGCAGTCAACATTACCGAAGGGAAGCGGAGAAGGGAAATGCAAGAAGGAGCCAGGGCTCGAAAGATCCTGTAAGGACATGACCCCAGCTAAGCCCTACCTCCTACCTTTTGCTCCTCCTGGTGATGGCATTAGCTTGTTTATCCATCAAGTAATTAACTGATCATTAGGTCAAGGCCTTCCTGATCTAATTGGCTCTGAAAACACCATCACACTCTCCTAAGCATGTCTCGGTACAATGAAGCCGGTAATTAAAGTAACCATCTCAGCCAGGTGAGGTGTGGGTGTACCTGCGACCTCGGCTCCCAGCACTGGGGAGGCTGAGGCAGGATCGTGAGCTTCAGGCCAGTCCGAGCCACCCTGTCGCCCACATAGAACCGGTCATCACAGGTTTAAGGGACAGGGCTTAAGTGACTACGGGAGGTTAGAGATGGAGTTAGAATCTCCCTGAACTTTTGCAGGTTGTGGACATGCTGGCGCTACACCTTCCCCCTGAGAAGCTCTGTCCCCTTGTGGTAAGTGTGACTCTCCTGTTCTCACTATCCCTGGGTAGGTATAGTCCCCTAAAGCCAGGGATAATTGGGTACAGATAGGTGTGACGGGCCTGTTGGGAAAGTTGTGGGCAGGCTCTTGCTAGGCTTTCAGAAACACGCCGTGTCCTCCCTAGATGCCCATGTTGGAAGAAGCCCTACGGAGTGAGTTCCCGTACCAGCGGAAAGCAGGCTTCCTGGTGCTGGCTGTCCTGTCTGATGGTGCTGGTGACCACATCAGGCAAAGGTATTCCATTCAGTTCCTGTCCCAGGATGAGGTGGGTCACATCCTGTGGCAGCCGCAGTACCCCTGTTTCAGCTTAGTTGGTTTGATATTTTGTTTGTTTATTTGAGACAGGGTCTCACTATATAGCCGTGGCTGGCCTGGAACTCAGAGATCCGCCTGCCTCTGCCTCCCACTGCTGGGATTAAAGGCGTGTGCCACCACACCCAGCTTAACTGTTAATACTATCAGCTGGTCATGATATTTGCTGCCTTTCAAGAGTGTCCTGGTTTGGAAGAGAAACGGCTTTCCCATTACAGAGACAAAGGATGGTTTTTACCGTCCGGCTCTGGAGAGTTCTGGTCCTGCTCAGGAGGAATGGGGAGGTCGGTAGAGACCAGGGTTCCCGTGTCCTGCCCCTCAGACTTGGCTCTTCTCCTCTGCCCGCTTCAGGCTGCTGTGCCCACTGCTTCAGATCGTGTGCAAGGGCCTGGGCGACCCCTCCCAGGTGGTTCGAAATGCTGCTTTGTTCGCCCTGGGCCAGTTTTCAGAGAACTTACAGGTCAGCGAAGCTAAATGCAGACAACTGCCACCGCCGCAGGAGGGAAGGCCCCACCCCAAGGCTGGGGACCCTTGTCCCTTAAACTGCCACCTCTTGAAACATTCTTGCCACTATTGGCACTCAGGGGGTGTGTGCTCCGTGGGGGAGCCTGACCGGGTCCCGCTCGTTTCTTCCCCAGCCCCACATCAGCAGCTATTCAGAGGAGGTCATGCCCCTGCTCCTGGCCTACCTGAAGTCAGTGCCTACTGGGAACACCCAGCACCTGGCCAAGGCCTGCTACGCCCTGGAGAACTTCGTGGAAAACCTGGGTAGTGATGGGAGTGGAGAATACAGGGGGGAGAGCAACCCGCACTGGCTGAAGGGGGCCTCGGGGTGGGGAGGGGCGTGGGGGGGTCCCAGGGACAGGTGAAGGGGGCCGCGGGGTGGGGAGGGGTGAGGGGGGGTCCCAGGGACAGGCTGAAGGGGGCCGCGGGGTGGGGAGGGGCGAGGGAGGGTCTCAGGGACAGGTGAAGGGGGCCGCGCGGGGTGGGGAGGGGCGAGGGAGGGTCTCAGGGACAGGCTGAAGGGGGCCGCGGGGTGGGGAGGGGCGGGGGGGGGGGGGGTCGCAGGGACAGGTGAAGGAAGTGGGTTTTGCGAAAGGTCAGAGGCCTGGGTTGGTTGGTAAAGAAGACACTTGCCTTGCGCACAGGGCCCAAAGTGCAGCCCTACATACCCGAGCTCATGGAGTGTATGCTGCAGCCTCTGAGGACCCCCAGCAAAGCCCGCACCAGGGAGCTGGCTGTGAGCGCCATCGGGGCCATTGGTGAGCCAGGGGCCGGGGAGGTGAAGTGTGGTGCGGGTTCACCCGGAAAGTCCGTGTCCCCACTCCCTGCCTCCCGTTCCGTCCCGTCCTGCAGCCACAGCGGCCCAAGACTCCCTGATGCCCTACTTCCCTACTATCATGGAGCTTCTCCGGGGCTTCCTGCTGACGGGCCACGAGGACCAGCAGCTCGTGCAGATCCAGAGCCTGGGTAAGGAGAGACTTTTCCGGCAGGGCTCTCTGCACCCGGGCAAGGCCAGCGTCCACCTGTTGTTCCCCGGGGCCTCTCCCCGGGCAGATGGGTGTCTTCCTCTGACGAGGAGCTGTCCTTGTGTGTGTTGTACCCGGGAGCAGGGTGGTTTCGAGTGCCTCCTCCACTTACCGCCCTCGGCTCTCCAGTCGGTCTGCACCCCTCAGTGCTGGCTGAGCTCTCGCCCCCACAGAGACCCTGGGAGTGCTGGCCCGGGCCATGGGGGAGTCCATGAGGCCCCTGGCCGAAGAGTGCTGTCAGCTGGGGCTGGGGTTGTGCAGCCACATAGATGACCCCGACTTACGGCGTTGCACGTGAGTGGCCCTCCCTGGTGCCCCGGCCTCTCCCGCCCGTCCGCCCGCCCGGTCCTTTGATTCTGGACCACAGCCAGGGTTCCGGGGCTCTCCCATGTTGTCTGTCCGGAGCAGGCGGCACCATACCGGTTCTCTCTCGCTTCATCAGGTACAGCCTGTTTGCAGCCTTATCGGGGTTAATGGGCGAGGGCCTGGGACCCTACCTGCCGCAAATTACCACACTCATGCTGCTGTCACTGCGCTCCACCGAGGGCATCGTGGTGAGCAGAGGCTGGGTGTTAACTGGGCCGGTTAGACCAGGCTAGCCCTGCGGTGGGATTGGTCTCCCGGTCCCACCTGAGCCAAAGTCTCTGCTCTGCTTCCTTCCTCCAGCCTCAGTATGATGGAATCAGCTCCTTCCTTCTGTTTGATGATGAGAGCGAGGAGGAAGAAGACCTCATGGAGGAGGACGTGGAGGAGGAGGAGGTGGAGGACGACTCGGAGATCTCGGGGTAGGGGTGCTCTTCTACTTAAGAATGCAGACTTTGAAGCAGGTTGCACATGCCTTTAATCCCAGCACTCGGGAGGCAGAGCCAGGCGGATCTCTGTGAGTTCGAGGCCAGCCTGGTCTACAGAGCGAGATCCAGGACAGGCACCAAAACTACACAGAGAAACCCTGTCTCAACACCCCCCCCCCCAAAAAAAAAAGTGCACTTGGGGGCCAGAGGTAGGTGGCTCTCTGAGTTTGAGGCCAGCCTGGTCGAGAAGAGCCAGGGATACACAGAGAAACCCTGTCTTGAAAAACCCAAAAGTACAAAATAAAAGGAATGTCGACTTGGCTTCTGGACGTGGCCCCAGAGCAGGATCTGCTCCTGCCCTCATGGCGCCGCCGCCCCCCCCTCTCCCCCCAGGTACAGCGTGGAGAACGCCTTCTTCGACGAGAAAGAAGACACCTGCACAGCCCTGGGGGAGATCTCTGTGAACACCAGGTGAGCACACACACCCCCGCCGCGCTGCTGGGGACCGTCCCCGGGCCCCTTTCCCACTCCGAGTGTCTCTCCACAGCGTGGCCTTCCTTCCATACATGGATAACATATTTGATGAGGTGTTCAAACTGTTGGAGGTGAGTCGGTGAGGGGGATCCTTGACCTCCAGCGAGGGTCGTCCCGGCCTCGCACGGGCCCAGCCGCACACCGGCCCTTTTTGTTCCAGTGTCCCCACCTGAATGTGCGGAAAGCGGCCCACGAAGCCCTGGGACAGTTCTGCTGTGCCCTCCAGAAGGCCTGTCAGAGAAGCCCCTCCGAAGCCAGCAGTGCCGGTGAGGAGCCGTCAGCAGCAGGCTGGGCGCCCGGGGCCCCGGCAGGGCGTGACCGCGCCTCTGGCCAATTGTGTCTCCAGCTCTGCGGTCCTCCTTGGCTCGGGTGATACCGTCCTACATGCAGGCCGTGAAGGTGGAGAGGGAGCGCCCGGTGGTGATGGCCGTGCTGGAGGCCCTGACCGGGGTGCTGCGCGCCTGCGGGAACCTGGCCCTGCAGCCTCCTGGACGCCTCAGTGAGCTCTGCACGATGCTCAAGACGGTGCTGCAGAAGAAGGTGAGCAGGGGGGAAGGGAGGCTGTGGGCACGCGAGGGTATCGGGCCCCGGAAGAGCCCGCCTCACCACCGCCACCGTGGAAAGGAGACGGCAGGAGAGCCCCCGACGGCTGAATTATGTCTTCCACAGACAGCCTGTCAGGACACGGAGGAGGAGGAGGAGGATGAAGAAGGCGACCAGGTGAGAGCTACAGATGAAAGCCGTCTAGACCACCGAGTGCCCGCAGGGCCAGCGGTAGACAGTGCCCTCAGCTTAGCCTGGATGGAGGGAGCCAGGGCCGCTAGGAAAAGTCGGTGATGGCCGGAACGGTGCCGCCCTCATCCCAGTAAGGTGGTGGGGTATTCAAAGGAGAGTGGTGTGCACTGGGCGGTGCTGGGAGTGATAATGGAGGGCCCGGGCTCTTAAAAAGCCAGCCTGCAAACGGGTGAGTCCGTGAAGCAAGGGCGCCCCGAGAACCAGCCCCAGCAGCCAGTGGCAGATTGCGGGGTTGGGAGATGCCCAGTCCTAGAGCTGGGCCCTGGCGCTCCAGCCCCTCCCCTGGCTCCACAGGCAGAGTACGACGCCATGTTACTAGAGCATGCTGGAGAGGCCATCCCCGCCCTGGCAGCCGCCGCCGGAGGACAGGCCTTCGCGCCTTTCTTTGCCAGTTTCCTGCCGTTACTGCTGTCCAAGACGGTGAGTGCTCCATCCCCCAGCCTCCCGGCCTGGTCCGGCCGAGCGCCCAGGGCCTGCACCCTGCCCACCTCACCTCCATGGTAATCGGCACCCCCTCAACCTCCCAACAGAAGCAGAGCTGTACGGTGGCGGAGAAGTCCTTTGCGGTGGGAACCCTGGCCGAGTCGATCCAGGGTCTGGGCGCCGCCTCAGCCCAGTTTGTGTCCCGGCTGTGCCCTGTGCTGCTGAACGCCGCCCGGGAAGCGGACCCCGAGGTGCGGAGCAACGCCATCTTCGGGCTGGGTGTACTTGCGGAGCATGGGGGCTGCCCTGCTCAGGAGTATCCTATGCCTGCAGGAGGGGAGGCGGGGTTGGCAGTGAGCCCGGGCACCGGGTGAGGTGCTCCCGCAGGGGGACGTCTGCCAATGTGTGTGTTCCTTAACTGGGGGCCAGCCACTTCCCGAAGGTCCTGGGCCTCCTTTTGCCCCTGCTGGCGAGGGAGCGGCATGATCGCGTCCGCGACAACATTTGCGGGGCTCTTGCCCGTCTGCTGATGGCCAGTCCAGCGAGGAAAGCGGAACCCCAGGTGAAGGCAGGCTCGTGAGGCAGGGGTGGAGGCCAGGGGTGGTGGCGGAACCGGGACACGTGGGCCTGAGACGTCTGTGTGTTCAGGTGCTGGCTACCCTGCTACATGCCCTGCCACTGAAGGAAGACATGGAGGAGTGGATCACCATAGGCCACCTCTTCAACTTCCTGCACCAGAACAACCCTGACCAGGTACCCTGCTGCTGCTGCTGGAGCTTTACAGGAGTGTTAGGTTCAGTCTAAGGGGGACAGGAGCTGTCACCTGGACCTGATGCTGGCGGATTTCAGGTGCTTTTTGTTGTTTTTGTTTTTTCGAGACAGGGTTTCTCTGTGTGTAGCTCTGGCTCTCCTGGAACCCGCTCTGTAGCCCAGGCTGGCCTTGAACTCACAGAGATCCGCCTGGCTCTGCCTTCCGAGTGCTGGGATTAAAGGCGTGCGCCACCACCTTTTCCTTTCCTGTATCCTCGGCCTGCCCCAGCTTGTCACAGCTAACGATGGCCTTGGGCCCTCAGTCTTCCCCTCTGTCCTCCGGCTCCCAAGCTCAGGGATCCCAGGCTGCACTACTGTACTTAATTTTAACAGTTCTAGGGATCAGATCCAGGGCCTCATGCACACCAGCTAAACACTTCTACCAACTGAGCTCCGTGCCAGCTTCGTTCTTCCTGTTTGTCCCCAGGGTTGGCAGGCAGCCTGACAGTATGAGGGGGGGCGGCTGCTCGGGGAGCATTTGCCCACTTCTCTTGGGCTAAGCCAGTCCCGACGTCCCTAGGCTGATTTCCTAGGTCAGGGCTAGGAAAACAATCACCACCCTGCCATGTACTGGAATCTGCTTCCGAAACGATTCTGCGTGTATCAACTACCTGCGTTTGGACACATGCTCCAGTATTTTTGGTTTTTCGAGACAGGGTCTCTCTGTGTAGCTTTGGAGCCTGTCCTGGACTAGCTCTGTAGCCCAGGCTGGCCTGGAACTCACAGAGATCCGCCTGCCTCTGCCTCCCGAGTGCCGGGGTAAGGGCGTGCGCCACCACCGCCCGGCCTGCTCCAGTATTCTTGTGTTACCTTTTTTCTTAAATCTTTTTGTGTGGGGGGTGAGTATTTGGATGCTGGATTTCTGTTGGTTTGGAGGCTCTAACGTCAATCTTTGGTCACGCATCTTATTACCTCCGAAAAGAGATTGTTAGCCATGTTCCCTTATTCCTTCTTGAGCTCACAGCCGGGTCGGGTGGCAGCTCCAACGGTTCCATAGGCTTCTTCTCGCCTTGGCTCCACCCACCTGCCCTAAGCCCTGGGGCCCAAGGCTGTCACTGCCAGAGCTGACCAGCCCTTTCCCACAGGTTCTAGACGTGGCTCCCGAGCTCTTGCGCATCTGCAGCCTGATTCTGGCGGACAACAGAATCCCGCCAGGTGAGGTGACGACAGTCACAGTTCAGGGCAGGGGGAAGTGGGGGCGGCGGGCGGCAGGACCCCGCCCCTCATCGGGCCCGCTCTCTACCCAGACACCAAGGCGGCGCTGCTGCTGCTCCTGACCTTCCTGGCCAAACAGCACGCCGACAGCTTCCACGCGGCCCTGGGCTCACTGCCCGCTAACAAAGCTGAGGAACTCCAGGCCATGCTGGGCCTCACCTAGACTGCGGGCTCCCACCAGGCCCCCCTTGGGCCCGAAGACTACCAGTCAGCCCAGGCCCAGCTCATCTCACCAAAGACTGTATCATCGGAAGTCAATCCTGCTTGCTGTCTTACCGGGTGTCTCTGGGGCTGGATCTATACAAGCAGAGCTGTGACATCATACTGTAATAAAGGCAGCTTGCTCCCTGCTCGGACACTAGCTCTGAGAGCGTGAAGGCTAGAGGTGTGTGTTCAGAAATGAGACGGGCAAGGGGCTGGAGTGTCTCAGCACTGAAGGCCGCACACTCATCCTGCAGAAGACGGGACTGGAGTTCCTAGGACCCACACTAGATGGCGCCAAACTGTCTTTAATTCCAGCTCCAGGGGTTCACTGCCCCCTTGTGGCCTTCCCAGACAACTGCACTCATTTGCACGTTCAACATACACACGTAATTTAAAAATAAATCTCTAAAAAAAAAAATGTCAGGCAAAGTCCAGTGAGGTAGGCTATGGTTTAATGAACTTGCTCAGTGGACTCTGGGTCCCAGATGAATCAGGAGGCGCCCATATGGCTTCTCTTGTTCCACACGAAGGATCTTCTGTGCAGACAGTACTAGTTGGGAAAGGAGAAGGCAGGTCACACAGTCACTATGGTGACGAGTGTGCTGCAGCAGTGCCTGGCCGGTCTGCCCCTGTCTTTCTTGGCCTACAACTCACCCAGGAGCAGGTAGAAGACCCGAGAAGCCAACTTGCGGGGGCTGAGAGGGGGCACCAGGCTGCTGAAGTCAGGCACCCTGTTGGCCTGCCGCTCCAGGGCTACGGCCCTGCGGGGTTGAGGAGGGTCAGCTGGGGTTAACAGACTAGCCCTACCCCCCCCCCCCCAGGGACCCCTCTCTCGTACCTAAACACAGCCTCGGAAGTGAGCAGCTCCGGCCCTGGAGGCATCTCCACGGGCGCTTCGGGGAGTTCAGGCAGCATGGGCAGTGCTGGAGCCTCTGGCTGCCCCTCCTCCATCCAGGCCCTGGGAGACCGAGGGAGGAGGCAGTCAGCTCAGGGAAGGGGTGGGTGGCTGCCACAGGGACACCAGGCAGGGCCGCTGTGGGTTTGAGCTGGCGCCACCTGGCTGCTTACCACCGTTCTTCTGGGGGGATGAGGCTAGTGCGGGACTTTTCCTCTTCAGCTGCTTCCAGGGAGAGCTCTGTCGAGGGAGAGAGCACTGGGGGGTCTGCTTGGCTCTAAGGGGCCACGCTGGGGGTGTGGTTCAGTGGTGAGGCATTTGCCTGACATGCACAAAGGCCTTGGGTTCGGGCCTGGGGCCACAGAGCTCCCTCCCCACATTCTGGAGCCTAGTATAGACTTGTGCCAAGTGGGAGCGCGGGGGAATCAAGTCTGGGCCTCCTTAATGTTCAGCACACCCCTCCCTGTCCGAACCAGCCTCAGCCGCTGGGGTGCTGGCTTCCCGAGGCTGGTTAGGACAGTGGTTCCCACCCGCCCCTCTTGTTGCAAGCGCCTACCTGAAGAGAGCATGAGGGGACCACTGGGCTCCTGGGCCTCCCTCAGAACCTGCGGGGTGGGAGAGCAAGACCTGAGACCCAAGCACGGGTCAGGGTCTTGGTCTGGTGAGCCAGCTGGTGCACACCAGGAGGACGTCGGCTAGAGCCTGCCAGAGCCAAGGGGGCTTCCAGGGCGCGGTGGAGGTGGTTACCTCAATCTCACTCAGCCCTTCGGTCTTTCTTCGGTCTTCCTCGTCCGCCATGCCCCTCTCCTCAGCTGCCTCTACAGGCCTCAGGGGTGGTCTCTGTCTGAGCATCCTTGGGGGCACCTGGGCACAGCGGGTCCAGAAAGCTAGTAGTTCCGGGGCCAGCCAGCCAGCTGAGGACGAAGAGAGAGGTTTCGGTCATAAGGCTGAGGAGCCCAGGTCCTGAAGATCCCACCTGCCCCACGGTCACCGTTCTTACAGACAGTCGGGGTTCCGAAGAGCTCCGCCGGGCTTGTGATCATCCTTTCGGGCTGGACCACGGGCTGCAAGAGGGTGAGCGGCCCCTTATGAGAGCGCCACTCTTCACTGCATGGTTCCCAGGACCCACGCCTCTGCAGGCTCGTGACCTGGCTCACATGCTTGTGGCTAAAAGGGTAGAGGGTAACCTGGTGTCCGTGGATAACCTGGGTATTTGCAGTCACACACACACACACACACACACACACACACACACACACACACACACGCACTTTCTAGGAAGTAGGGCCTTCTGTTGTACTCCCAGGGCCGCTCGGGCGTTCAGAAGTCCAGCCAGACCTGCGTCCCTCTGCTCCCTGGGGGGAACTTGAGCCGCACTCACATACTCCGAGCAGTGAACTCCGGGCTGTAATTGTTCCTCAAATTTCTCCCGGGAGATCTGAGTCTCCTTGTCCCAGAATAGTAACTGGCGGCGTCGGCGGCGTCGGGCAGGTCGCCTCAGGGGGGACGGGGGCCTCTTCTGGAGTAGAAGGAGAGGCTAGGGTCAGGCTGTCCATCTCCCCTTTCCAGGGGACTCCCAGTGGCCCCCCACTCTGCCCCTGTCAGTTGTCTGGGGAAGCTGGGGTAAGGTCCCTTCGTAACTCCTAGCTTACTTAAAGGTTCCTATTGGGAAGAGAAGCCACACCATGAGGTAGGGGAGGGACAGCTTTTCCTGTGTAAGCAAAATCCTCACTGTAGACTAGCAATGGCCATGGGCTTCCGGACAAAGATTTAGGACGGGAAGATAGAGAGGGATGCAGCCCAGGGAAGAACCTACTCACCTCTGGACTAGGCGGGGCAGGTAGACGCAGCTCCCGAGGCGGGGTCACCTCTGCAACAATACCCATAAACCCCCACACACACTGGTTTGTTTGTTTGTTTGTTAAGACAAGGCCTGGCGGGGCTGGAGAGATGGCTGAGAGGTTAAGAGCACTGACTGCTCTTCCAGAAGACCCGGGTTCAATTCCCAGCACCCACATGGCAGCTCACAGTTGTCTGTAACTCCAGTTCCAGAGGACAAAACACCCATGGCAACCACCAACACAAGGTCTGGCACTCTAGCCCCAGACGGTTTTTGGCAATCCTGCCCTAACCCGTTTCTGGAGTGACTGGGCTACCGATGTTTAATCCCCGCACGTCATTAGTCCCTTCACTCTTTGTTTGTTTTTTGTTTTCAGAGAGAGGGTTTCTTTATGGAGCCCTGGATGTCCTGGAACTCACTTTGTAGATCAGGCTGGCCTCGAACTCACAACTCACAGAGATCGCAAACCCTGGGATTAAAGGCCTGCGCCACCACCACTGGGCTAGACCCTTCATTCTTGGAGCTACAGACAGTGTCTTCCTCAGGGTAGGGTAAGGACTTGGGTCTCTGCAAGTGTCCGAGTCTTCCCAAGGTGATGGACACTCACCCGTGAGGAGGGCCCCTGGCTCCCAGCCTGACAACTTCTGTACCTCGGGAGGGAAGACCTGGCCCGGAGGTGCTTCTCCTGTCTCTTCAACCCTGAGGGGAAACAGGCAGATAAGGAAACCCTTCCCCGCAATGACCCCTTACCTGGTACAGGGATTCCTGCCCTTACTGTGCAGGGGCTGGAGGTGAGAGGGAGGGGACCACACCATCACCCTCCAGGGCCCGGGGTTCTTCCTTGGATTCTGCGGAGAGAGGATCAGAACACTTAGGAGAGAGAAGAACGGGGCCCTGTCCACTCCCAGGCTGGCTGGGCGGGGACCTGACCATCCAGTGCCGGGGCCGCCCTCCGCAGCCGGCCTCGCCGCAGCCGCCGCTCCTCCAGGAGTATGGCGTCGTCTTCCTCGGCGATCAGCAGGTCCAAATCTCCTCGACTGACCTCTGGGAGATCCTGCTCCCCCTACGGAGAGAGGGAAAGAGTGGATTTTTGAGGTTGAGCCCAAGGAAGCCCAGTGGGTACTCAGGGGACGGGGTGTGGGGGGTGGGGGAAGTGGAAACGGAAGGCAGAACTTAAGGGATGCGACGGGGCTGCACTGGAGCCCTGGGTTTCCGGGGAAACTCACCTCAATCCGCAACATGCGTATGGGCTCTGCCTCCTGTAGGGTGATGATCTCAGGAGACTGCACAGTGGCTAAGGGCCTGTCTGGAGGGGTGGGAAAGTCACAGGAGCCCTCCTACTTCTTTCCAAGTTGTTGGGGCAAAAGCATGGACTTTGGAGGCCGAGAGTCGGACCCAGGTTAGGCTAGTTACCAGCAAATACTCCAAGTGCATTTCTCTTTTTGTTATTGAGACACGTCTCCCTACGTAGACCAGGTTGGCCTCAAACAAAGAGACCTTGCCTGCCTCTGCCACTGCTGAGATTAAAGGTGGGCAATCACCACACCCGGCCTCCAAGTTCATTTCTTAGCCTTTGTGAGCCTCGCTTCCCTTATCCTTAAAATGGAGAGGATAATTCTGACCTCATTTGGACTCTTTTTTAGAGATTTATCTTAATTATTAATTATGTAAATGTGTATATGTCTCTATGTGGGTGCATGGGTGCCAGTGTGTCAGATCCTCTGGCGGCAGAGTTATAGGTGGTTGTGAGCCACTGTGTGGGTGCTGGGAACTGAACCTGGGTCCTCTGTCTGAGCAGTCAGTACTCTTAACCACTGAGCCAGTTTGCCAGCCCCTGGCTTTGAACTCTTGGTCTTCCTGCCTCTACTTGCTGAGTGCTGGGATAACAGATGTCCATGTCTCCCCCACCCCCCCAAAAAAGGAAATGTTGAAATGGTTTCCTTAACCAGTCTAGGCTGGCCCTGAACTCAGTCTATAACCCAGGCAGGTTATAAAACTTGCAGTTTATATAAACTATGTATCTAAGTTATATAAACTTGCAGTCTTCCCACCTCAGCCTCCCAAGGAAGTGGAATTCCAGGCATGTGTCCCCGGGCCTGCCTGGGCCTGCCTCTTAAAGAGTCATTTACTCAGCTCCCTGTGCCTTTTATCAGAACGGCCCGCCCAGCTGACCTGGTCTGGTGACTTCAGGGGGAGTCTCCTTACCAGTTTTCTCTGGGGTCACAGCCTCCAAAAGGTGTCGAATCTTTGGGAAGAGATTGGGGACAAAAGGTAGGTCTCAGCTCAGCCCTCTAAGTCCTCACTTTCAAAACATTCAGTGGACACCGGACACCAGTCTGCCAGTCTCTCTTTATATTTTTTTAATTTTAGAATTTTTGCTTTCTTCTTATTTATTTTTGAGACAGGTCTCAACTGTGTAACTCAGGTTGGCCTAAAAAAATTTTAAGATTTCATTTATCTATGTGTGTATGCATGCATCCTTGGAGGCCAGAAGACAGAGTTGGATGTTGGATCCCTGCAGCTGGAGTTAGGGGTGGCTAAAAGCTGGCGGTGAAGTCCTGTCCTCTGTAAGAGCAGGACACTCGGAACCACTGGGCCATGGCTCCAACCCAACCCCACCCCTGCTTAAACTTTGGACAGCCCTCCTTGAAACTCTCGAGGTCTTAAATTAGCTTATATCACTACATCCGGCGTGTGTGTGTGTGTGTGTGTGTGTGTGTGTGTGTGTGTGTGTGTGTGTCTGTGTGTGTCTGTGTCTGTGTGTGCATGCGTGCGCCCGCATGTGTGTTCCAGAGTTTTCAGAACTGGGAATCAAACCTAGGGCTGTGTGCATGTTAAGCAAATACTGGGCTACACCTCGAGCCCTAAACGAAGCCTTTGTGCCATGTGACATCAGTATGCCATAAAGTCACCAGCCTAACTATTGGTTGTCCCTCCTGTCCCTGGCCTGGGCTCCCCCCCAGTGTGTCACCTTGTCAGTTTGTGCGAACATCAACTGCTGTTGTGGACAGAGATGAAGAGAAAGGATTCTTGGGTGGATGGTGGTGGGGACAAGTCTGTGCGCGATGCCGGCAGAGCCGATGAAAAGGTCAGAGCAGGCTCAGATGCCAACCATCACTTGCTTTGGGCTTCAAGTGGGATAATGAGTTCACAGAAAGGGCAGCATTAGACTAAGTCTGTGAGGATCAGTAGGCCCTGACTGGCAGAGAACGGAGAACCATGCTTGGTGGGTTGAGAAATGTATTTTCACAAGAAGATGTGGTATTTGGGGGACATGGGAAATGGGCTGCTGTTTGGTAGCTAAGGATGCCTAGAGAAGAGAAGAGAATGGGGTTGGGTACCACTAAACCCAGGCACCAAGATCCGTCGATGCTGGTACTCTGTGCATTCAGGACCAGCTGCTTGAATGAGACACTAGGGACTGGAGCACTGTCTAAGCTGTGGGGACGAGGGGAGAGGCCAGGGAAAAAAAACCACCATCTAGATTCGGGTCTCGGGTGGGGACAGTGGAGATGGGAAGAACGGTTTCTCCCGGGGAAACCGTTCTCTCAGGCTGACTCTAAGTCAGCGCGTGCTTACATGTTCACACCCACCCATCCCCTTGCTCCATGGCCTCTTACGGAAACCTCTGGCAGGGTCCCACCCCAAACCTCAGTGTCAGATTGACACAAGGACACAACTCTCCCTTCTGATTGTCGTCTCGTGACTCCTGAGGTGATCTAGAGAGGTGAGCCCTACCTGAGGAATATCAAATGGACTGGGAAGTCTGGGATCCACAGACATCGTCCCAAAAAACGGTTCTGGGGCATCTTCCAGTGTCTCCATCATGGCTAGGCAGTTGGGAAGAAGCAAGCTAGGTCTGGGAGAGAATGTGGGATGTCAAGGACGAGGCTGGGAGTGGGTGGGATGGCTCAGCAGGCGCTGCCACCAGGACACCCCCCCCCAAAAAAAAATAGAGGCTGAGACCAAGCAGGTCTGGATGGCCCCAGTTCCAGGGACTCACAGGTCAGCCTCCTCCATATCAATCCGAATCCGCAGCTGGGCCCGGTGAAGATGCTCCAGGATGTGCTGGATGTCTTCTGTGGGCAGAGGAGGAGGAAAGAACCAGCTCAGCCACGGGCCGTTCCGCTCTCGCCCACCCCCAGGGTCCCCAGCCTTACCCACAAGGTACTGGCACTGCTGTGAGTACACCCTGATGACACCAATCTGAAGCTGGGCGGAGAGGTAGAGGGAGAAGCGGGGCCGGGGCAGCCCGGGCATCGGAGGTTGTACTCGCACCAGCACATAATTGAGGATTTCCTCACTGGGAGAACAACAGGCTCTGATCAGTGCGGCCACTCACAGGAGCTCCCGAACCAGAGACCCCTCCCTCTTTCCCGGGTCTTACCAGGTCTTCACCACGTTCACTTTCAGGTATTCGCGCTTCACCAACCGGCTGCCTCGGGTTGCCGCCAGCCTGGAGGGGTGGGGACGAGTATGGCCTGTCAAACTGAGATTCCCACTGCCTGGCTCCTGGCGTCGGCCATCAGCCCTGGCTTACCAGATCGTGGAGAAGCAGCCTGTGTGGCGCTGAAGCACGTTGGGATAGTAGAACATCTTCGCTCGGTCTCACGCCCAGCACCAATCCCGTTTGGCTCTCAATCCGAATTCTTTAGGACGCGGGATTCCCAGCACCATTGAAGAGCAGTAGGAATTTGGACGGGGGGCATGGTGGATATGGACGCAAAAAGCCCAGTTAATAAGGCGGCCAACTACTGGTAATTGAACTAGGAGATATCCAAACAGAGCCCCAGGCGCTGGGCACCCCGCATCCTGCCATTCCTGAGTAGGTCTGCACATCACTCGAGGGCGCGGAACTTACCTTCTTCAGAACTGGCGTCCTGGACAGAGATGGGAGCTCCAAGGGGAAGCCTGGCAGCGACAAAAGAGAGTCTTCAGGGAAGACTGAGTCCTCGGCGTCGAGCGTCTGGACCTGGCTCTAGGTCCAGTCTCCCTCCGGCGGGACCAGGAGCACGCTCTCCAGGGCTTTGCGCCACGACAGCCAATGGGGAGCCGCGGAGGCGAAGCTCGGACTCCGGGTGCCTGGCAGCAAAACTCAGTTCCAGGCCATAGGCTCTTGGAGACTGATGGGGAGCCAATCAGGAGAATCCTGAGCGCTACCGGGGCATTGTGAGGTGTCCTGGCCAATGGGCTCTCGTTCTTTCGGGTAGTAACAAGGATTTCTCCAAGGGGTTCCGCTGGCCAATGAACGGGAAGAAAACCCAGTCTCTCCCTGGAGACAGCTTGCTAGCAGGGTAGCTACTAGAATGGGAGATGGGGTCACGTCAAGGGCAAATGCCCTGGCGCTGCTTTATAATACAGAGATGCAAGGCACCCGTACCTTGCCTGTGCATGAGCCCTGTTCTTACCCCTAAACCCCACCAACCTGATTTTGTGTCCAGGAAGGACGCAAAGTGTTGCACTAAGTGTGAGGTGGCCTTGTAATCACCACATGTCGACAAGGAAGACAACGGCCACAAGAGCTGTAACTACAAACTCCCGAAATCTCACCTGCCACTTGGCAGGGAGGCACGTTCAGCCGAGGCAATGTAGACACTATCTCTAATCAAAACGCAAAAACAGAGGCCAGGAGTGGTAGTGCACACCTTTCATCTCAGTAACAGGAGGAGCTCTATGAGTTTGAGACTAGCCGGGTCTACAGGCCAGTTAGGAAGCGATCGCAAAACCCTGTCTCAGAAAAAAAAAAAAAAAAAAAAAAAGTGAACCAGGGCTGGAGTGTAGCTCAGTAGTAGAGAGCTTGCCGGGCGCGGCCCGAGCTCCACTCTCAGGACTGCAAAAATGGAAAAAAAACAGCCTTTGATCCAAGCACTCAGGAGGCAGAGTCAGGCAAAGCCTGTGAGTCTGAGGCCACCAAGGTCTACACAGTGACTTCCAGGCTAAACAAAAAACGAAGGTGTGTGCATGCCTGCAATCTCAGTTCTTGGGGGGAAAAGCAGGAGTTGAAGGATAGCCTTCACTTGACAGTGAGTTAACACTAGCCTGGCCCATGGTGAGACCCAGCTCAAAAACCTCAGAATTAACAGAAAGCACGTGGGTTTTTGTTTGCTGTTTTGTTTTTTCTTTTCTTTCTTTCTTCCTCTTTTTTCTCTTTTTTCTTTTTCTCTTTCCTTCCTTCCCTTCCTTTCTTTCTTTCTTTCCTTCCCTTTCTTTCTCTTTCTTTCCTTCCTTCCCTCCCTTTCTCTCTCTTTCTGTTGTTGAGAAGGGTTTCTCTGTGTAGCCCTGGCTGTCCTGGAACTCTCTGTAGATCAGGCTGTCCCTGAACTCAGAGATCCACCTGCCTCTGCCTCCTGAGTGCCATGCCTGGCTCAAGGCATTTAAAAACAAAAACCAGGAATTTAATTTTTTTTCATATTTATTTGTGTGTGCCTAGGGCATATCTGATCATCAGAGGACAACTCGCTGGAGTCAGTTCATCCTCCTATCATGTGAGGCCTAGGGATTGAACCCAGAGCCCTTATGCTTGGTAGCAGGTGCCTTTATCTATAAGCCATATTGTCAGCCCCTCAAATAACTTTTTATATAAATTAAGCACACGGATACTATGGTATCGAAGTCATAAATACCTTTTGCCCTCATTCTCTGCCTTAGACTATCCGTTCCCGCCTTGGCTCCAGGGTAGGCTCTGATATCAAGACCCAGTTCTGTGGCAGCTGAACTGACCCTCTCTGTCCCCTTCAGCCCGGCACTCTTGGGAGCGGGGTTGCAGGTGTCCAGTCTATGTCTGACTTCTAGCTACACAAGTACAGTATTTGTCAAGTGGAAGTTCAATTGCCCTATCTTTACAACTATGCATGGTCAAAACCAAGAGACTGAGAGGCGGAGTGTAGTGACTCATACATATAATCCCAGCACTGAGGGGAGGCTGAGGCAGGAAGACTGCCAGAGTTCGAGGCCATCCTGGGCCATACAGTAAGTTCAGCTTGGGTTAGTGGAGCCCTTGTCCTAAACATGAGTCTTCTGAAACCTCAAAGCCAGTGACTCAACTCACTCAGGAAAGCCACACCTCCTAATCATTCCCAAACAGTTCCACTGACTGAGCACACCAAGTATTCATGTATGTGCCAGACGGTGGTAGCTCATGCCTTTAATACCAGCACTCAGGAGGTAGAGGCAGGCAGATCTCCGAGAGTTTAAAGTCAGCCTGGTACAGTTAGTTCCAGGACAGCCAAGGCTACACAGAGAAGCCCTGTCTTGGGGAAAAAAATAAAGTGTTCGGGGGCTGGAGAGATGGCTCAGAGGTTAAGAGCACTGACTGCTCTTCCAGAGGTGCTGAGTTCAATTCCCAGTACCCACATGGTGGCTAACAACCATCTGTAATGAGATCTGGCGCCCTCTTCTGTGTACATAATAAATAAATGAATCTTTAAAAAATAAATAAAGTGTTCAATGTCTGAGCACGTGGAGGCCGTTCTCGTTCAAAGTCCCCAGTGGTTAGAGTGCTGCTTGTCTGTAAGCCTCTCCTAGAGACGGACTCCCAGTCCTTTCCCCAGTCTGGGGTGCCTGACACTTGGATGGAGGCCACTGGCCCTGGAAATCCCAGGCCAAGTCTGAAGGACAAAAGAGCAGGGTCAAGAACTGGAGGAAAGAGAGAACTCGAGCATGACGGTATGGCCAGCATGGCGGTCTGTCCGTCACCCCAGCACTTAGGAGACTGGGGCACGAGAATCACCTTGTGTTTGAGACTAGGCCCAGACAGCATTCGAGCTGGTCCTGCTGGCAAAGGAAAGCAAAGGAAGCTGAAGGTGTCACCAGGAAGAGAACCCAGGTCCTGGGTCCTCAGTCTACACCTTTACAATCCCCCTGAAACCCCTGGAACCTTCTCCAACATATCACAGACTGACCTCTCTTTTATAAAGCTTTTATTTATTTTGTGGAGACAGGGTCACAACATGTCACCAAGGCTGGCCTTGAATTCAGTCTTCCTGCCTCTGCCTCCCATGTGCCAAGGTTACAAGTGTGCACTACCCCACCCAGTTAAATTTTATTTTAAATTCTAATGAGGATCTAGTAAGGAAATATAAAGTGCTTGGACTCAGAGTTAGGGATTGGGAAAAGAGCAAAATTCCCTCTGAGATCACACCATCAAGAACTTTTAGTTCCTCAGAGATGAAAGAGGGTGTATCTTTAAAAAAACAAACAAACAAACAAACAAACAAAAGGAAATAAAAGTCTCTTCAGGGTCTGTCCATGAACTCATGATCACTCAGGCTGTCTCCCAAGTGCTGGGATTACAAATATTCACCAGCAAGCCTGGCTCTCAATAATCATTTTCTGGATGAACATGGTCCTTGCTCTACCAGCCATGATGTGTAATCACAGGCTGACCAGCGGGGTGGAGAACAAGTCTATTCCAGTGGAGACCCGAGCATCAGAGTGACGCAGCAGCCGATGGGAGTTCTGGGCTCTGCACCAGGAACTGAGCAGCTCTCTGCTCCTCTGGAATCGTCTCCAGCAAATGTCGGGCAAAGGCCTGCTCCATCTGCAAGGAATGGAATGGGGATCAGGCCTCATGAGCAGTGCAGGGACATCACTACCCGGAGCCCCTCCCTCCCTGCAGGAAAAATTCTTTTGAGACCAACCAACACGGGACTCTTCCTGGAGTGGAACTCACCCTCACTGTGATAAGATTCTCCTTGGTGTGGTTAGAGCCAGGCTTCTCCTCCCAGAAATGCAGTGTGGCCTGGAACTTGGGTGGGGGGCCCTGGCCCTGGCAGTACTGGGCCAAGTCTGAAAAAAAGTGTCAAGGATTAGAAGAAAGAAAGAGGGAGGCAGTCATGGCAGCATGGCCAGGCATGGTGATGTATGCCTGTAACCCCAGCACTCAGGCTGGGGCAGGAGAGTTACCATGTGTTTGAAATGGCCCTGTCTACTTAGTGAGTTCCAGGCCACCCGGAGTGGTGTGAGGACCTATCTCAAGAACAAAACAAAACAAACAAACAAACAAAAAACCCAACAATACATAGGGAGGACCATGAGTAAAGTGAAGCTGTGGGATGCCAGAGGCAGATAAAGTTGGGAATGGGCTAACATGGACACCAAGGCCAGGGCAGAAGCCATGGGCTAGAGAAGCTAGGAACCAAGCTTTCTCTCTCCTCCTCCCTTATGCTGTAGGAAGGGCGCCGTGGAATCCTCAGAAGCAGCAGCCTGGCTACCAACCCCTGTTGTTGGCTTAGACTCTCCCAGAACTAGGGTCCATAGCCCAGGGACATCTACATCTATCCTCTATGCTCCTCACTCTGCTCCTGTGCTCAGAGTCTGAGGCTGTACCTAGAATTTCAAGATGGACAGAAGGAAGGGACAGTCTAGGAGATGCCTACAGTACGGTAGAGATGGTGGCGTGGGGCAAGTGTGTGGAAGACAGCTTGGCTCTTCCACAAACAGAGTTGTGTGTTCCCGTGTGTGCAGAGATGGTGACAAAGCTTAAATCTGTGTTAACTCACTTGCACACTTTCACATATCCATGTTTCAATGCTACAGTGCTTCCCCAAGAGGAACACGCTTGTGCTGAACTCCAGCTGAGGCTCCTCTACCACCCCCTTGGCTGGGGAAATGCTGCCAGAGCTAAACATATGGCTGGCTACACATAATGTGCACAACACCAGTGCAGGGGCCCCATGCACAGGCTGTAGTGACAATCTGCTGGTGGACGGGGTAGTGGGAGAACCCAGGTCAGGCCCGGGGGCGAGTGAGAAAGGGTAGGTGCTCAGACGCCCGCCCAGCCAGGACCCCTTACCTCTGTAGAAGTAGGCGGTACTGAAGAGCTCCACACACTTATTGCTGGGCAGCAGATGTGGCCCAGGCCCAGGTGGGGCCTTAGGTGCATTCCAGAAGATGGGGATGGGGCAGAGGCGCTGGACAAAGAGGCCTCTGGAGTTGCTGGCCACCAGGATCCCTCTCTCGAGCTGACTCAGCAGGCGCTGGATAGGCTCCGGTGGGTCCGGTTTGGGAAAGGCCACCTGCAGCATCTCGCTCTCCAAGACCAAGGGCTCAGCCACAAGGCGGCAGTCTAGGTTGGGCACCCGGACCTCACCCACCACCCGGCCACTGTAGATGAAGGTGAGCAGCAGCGAGTAGTCTGGGGACGGAAAAGAAGCCTCGCTTTACTAGACGCAGGAGGAGCCCGGAGGCTGATAAGAGGCCTTCTCTCCACGGTGCACCTGACCAGCACAAGGCTTTAGAAAAATGAGGTTCCATGTGGAACAGTGTCCCCATTTTGTTAACAGGAAAACTGAGGCCCAAAGCGGGAATCCAAGCAAGCACTGGGAAGGCAAGGTTGCAGGGCTCAGGCAGCTCCTTCTGAATTAGAGAAGGCACCTTTGGGCTGATAGTGTGGCTCTTCTGAAAGAATGGTTGCCTACCACACACAAAGCCCTGGGTTCGATCCCCAGCACTGCATAAGCCCTTAGACCTGACGTGGCAGCACACATCTGTAAGCCCTTCACTCAGGAGGATCAGGGACTCAGGCCATCTTTACCTGCACAGTGAGTCTGAGGTCAGTCTGGGCAATGTGAGACTGTCTCTAAAAAATGAAGGGAGGGAGGGAGGGAGGGAGGGAGGGAGGGAGGGAGGGAGGAAGGAAGGAAGGAAGGAAGGAAGGAAGGAAGGAAGGAAGGAAGGAAGAAGGCGCCTCCTTCTCCACGTGCATGCCTTCCTGCAAACAGGGTTTTCTGGCAAAGCTTTCCTGTCACTGAGGGGTCACTGTATCAGAGCTTAACACTCATGGCTGTGCAGTTTAAGCGAAGGTCTGAGACTGGACTTTTCTGGACAATAAAGAAATAAATGTCTCACTAGGCAGTGGTGGTGGGCGCACGCCTTTAATCCCAGTACTCAGGAGGCAGAGGCAGGTGGATCTCTGTGAATGAGGCCAGCATGGTCTACAGAGTGAGTTCCAGGCTAGACAGAGATACACAGAGAAACCCTGTCAAACACCAAAAAGAAAAAAGAAAAACAAATGTCTCAGTGTAGCTCTCCAAGGAACAGAGTATTTATGTTTTGTGTTTTTTCCTGAGGGAGAAAAAAGCTCTGTGCAATATGATCTGCCAGCCACACGGGATACTCAGGTCTCTAGGATAAAGTGGACCCGGTTTGTTGTGAGCACTAGCTGAGGAGACAATGTAAGCGAGGTCAGAGGGAGCAGACCTAACAGGAAGGGGAAAGGAAGGGGTCAGAAAGGCCAAGCACCTGAGTTCAGAGGAAGCTGATGTTCCATGAACACTGGCTCCTCTTGAATGGAGGCTTCCTCTTGAATACAGGCACCTGGAAGAGAGGCAAAGGCTCTGATCACTCCGAGTGGGACCCAAGAGCCTGGGACAGAGGTGCAGCAGAGACAGAGGCAGGAGAGACGGTACCTTCCTCTGGCTCTGGGCTGTCCCCGCCGCTGCTGACTCCGCTGCTGCTGCTGCTGCTGCCTCCGCTGCTTCCACCACAGCCACTGTCTGAGTGGTTTACCATCCAGTTGGTCCTCCCTTTCTCCTACAGATACAACATCTATCACTGGCACACCTCTTCCTTTGATTACTATCCCGCTCTCCGGTCCTGTTCCCCTTCCCAGCACTCACTTTATCAAAGGAGTCTTGAAGACAAGAATAACTGAGCATCAAGTTCTTTGGTTGTTTTTTTTTTAAGATTTAGTTTTTATGTACATCAGGGTTTTGCCTGCATATATGTCTGTGTGAAGGTGCCAGATGCACCGGAAATGGAGTTACAGACAGTTGTGAACTGCCATGTGGGTGCTAGGAATTGAACCCAGGTCCTTTGGAAGAGCGGCCAGGGCTCTTCACCCCAGCCCCCGTGTCAGGTTCTTGATGGTGTCTTATTTATTACCTTACTTTCTTCCCTCTCTGGTGACACAGACCTGATGCATCGCTTTGATGGTGATTTCTGGACTCTTGGTTGGGCTGCAGAAATGTTGCAGGTAGAGGAAAGTTAGAGCCTTTTACAGAGAAAGGTTGTTGTTGTTGGTGGTGGTGGTAGTGGGGGGGGGGGGACGCAAAGCAACAAAAATCTGGGCAGGAGCAGGGAGCCAGCAGGGCCTGCCAGCCCACAGATGGCTCTTCTCTCCAGCCTTCCTGGTCAATCTGCTCATCCCAGGAGCAGCGGGGCAGGGACCACTCACCGGGGAGGGTTCCTGGTGGCAGTATCCGATACACTTTGTAGGGTTCAGCAACATCCATCCGGCCTCTCTCAGGGACCTCTTCAAATTCAGAACTCTTGTTGAGGGCACAGCGCAGGCGAGTCTTCCAGACAGCAGCATTTCCTAGTTCCCCTTCCTTCGTCTTTTCCTTATACAGTGCCCAAGCCTAGCAGGAGATTAGGTGAAGAAGAGACAGAGTATCACATACTCCACCTGTCCCTCCCAATGGAGGACTGCGCAGGCCTTGAGCTCCGATGAGCCTGCACTGGTTTGTATTCCGGCCTCGCCAGCATGAACTCCTCAGTCATTTTTGACTGTGGCTCTGTGGGTTCTACTTCCCAGTACTGCCTTCACCCAAAGCCTAGACAAAAGTCTTTGGGTGTGAACACACCAGTGCAGACACCATCCTGTACTCGAGGGGATGGTGGCTTTAGGCCCTCTCACCTTGAACAGGGCGGCATCCTGGTCCTCTCGGAAGTCTTGCTTGCCTGCATGCTTCCAGGGAATCCGGAACATGGTCTTGTCTGCATCGTCCCAGCACACCCCTGGGAACTGCCCACTTTCCAATTGCTCTATTATCCAACTCCGGAGCTTTCGGGTGCTGCGTGGTTTGCCTGAGGCCATCCTGGGAAGAGAAGCAGGATACAGAGAACTATTTTTCCAACTGGAGACAGGATCTCACTATGTCATCCTGGATAGTCTGGGACTAACCATATAGATCAGGCTGGACTGATCCACCTGCCTTTGAAGTGATGGGATCCAAGGTGTGGGGGGCCATGCCCAGGGAGAACCCACAATTTGGAAGTACTTGCTAAACTTTGATCACTGGGGCCAGCTTCCTGCAACAGCCCCGCCCCTTCCTTTTCTGTCTTGAAACATTCTGAGGGAGAATCTGTCATTCAATATTCCAAGTTTTTACACCTGGAAGGAAACCTTGGTCTTAACGTTGAGGTTGTTTTAGAAATGTGTATTTCGGAGGATTCCCTTAATGACCTGCTCCTGGTGACAGGCTGTCTAGATCCCATGCATCCAAAGAGGCAACCTTTGCCTTGAAGGCATCTCCCCAATCTCCTTGCCCCTTCACCCCATCCATCCCTCCTCCCTGTGAGGGAGCTAAGGCTGGGGGAAAGGGCAGAGTTGCAGCAGAAGTGGGCAGGGCCAGAGGCAAGAAAACAAAGGTCACCTGAGGCTGAGCAAAGAGCCCTCCTCCTCCTCTGCTGTCTACAGGGCCCAGTACCGGTCTCTCAGGTCAATCTGTTTTCTGATCCACAAGCCTCTGCTCTGGTTCTCCCTCTAGCACAGGGCCCTGGGGGCCTTCGCCATCCTCATCTTACTGCCCTTCCAACCGATTCCCTCTAGAGCTGCTCTTACCTGAGCGGCCACCGCCGAGGAGGTGCCACAGTCAGCTTGTTCTAGGCTGTTTCTGATCTCTCCTCCCCTTTCTACAGTTCCCACCCTAAGTTTCGGTTCTCCGGCAGCAGGGAGGTGCGCTTCCTAGAAATCACGTGGTCTGGGTTGCAGGGCAAGCGCTTGCCACCAGAGGGAAGCAGATCTGAGACTGTGTCAGCAACAGAGCAGGCGCGGGGCCTGGGGCCTGGGGCCAGACTCCTTCCTCCCAGATTGGACTCCCCTGAACCCGAGACACGGCTGCCTCTCGGGAAGGCTACTCCCCAAGTGTCTGCTTGCTATATTTTAGGTGATCTCACACAGCAGCTGAGTTAAGTGAAGTGCAAAAAGGAAGCAGAAAAGCCGACACCAGACGATCAGATGTGGAGGGTCTCTCTTGTCCATCCGTCCACAGCACTTCATTTCTTCTAGCCAGGAGTCCGGGAGGGGAGACTGGAGAGTAGGCTGCTGGAGGCCCTTCCAACAAGATTCTGTTCACCTACCCCCCACTTTCCCCAAGGCCCCTAGATGGTGAGGCCAGGAAGAAGGACCACCAAGAAGCCTAGGCCATAAGACGCCTCTTTATTGGTGCCGGAAGGAGCTGCTGCTGAGGGCAGGGTTGTGAAGCCTCATCAGGACCCTTGCCCTCAGCTACTTCCTCCTGCGGGCAATACTCTGTCCCAAGGGAACCTCTTCTGTCAGCTTCTGCAAAGGAGAGGAGAAACAGGCTGTGACAGGTGATTCTGGAAGGCAAGGGCAGAGGTGAAGCTGGGTGCTGGCAGTGTTACCTGTAACAATCGAGCCTGGTAGGCAGGAAGGTCCTCTCCATCCAGCGGTTCGGGATGCACATGGAGGTAGCGGGCAGTGGCTGTCTCCAGCTCCCCCACTTCATACAGGGTGGCTGGGTCCAACGAGTGGGCATTGATGAGGCTCACAAGATATTCTTTGTAGTGTGCCCTGGAGAGGAGGAAGCAGAATGTTTACTCCTCCGTTATCAAGAGTGCGGTCCTATTAACTGTGTGGCCCTAACACCTCACTGGGCTTTGCCAATCTCCTTTTTTAATTGTGTGTTATGTTGTAAGCACCCACATCATGTCACAGTGAACACAGGCGGGGCAGAGGACCACTTGTGAGTTGGTTTTCTCCTTTTACCACGTGGGCTTCAGGGGCAGAACTCTGGTCCCTATGCCCGGCACTAAGCACCTAACACCTGCCCCCCCCCCCCACACACACAGTTGTCTCAGGGGATCACAGTGGGATTTGTTTGTTTGTTTAGTTTTGGAGACCGGGGTTCTGTGTGGCATAGCCTTGGCTGTCCCAGACACACTGGGATTCTTACATGAACAAGACTACAGCTCCTCTGCCTGCTCCACTTGCAGGGAGTGTCCACCAGTATCTCTAAGCTGCCTGCTGTTACACATCCACACCCTTGCCCAGGGGACCCCTCCCTCTGTCCCTCCCTCCTCAAGGACCAACAGAGACCCCATCTTCCGGCCTGGCAGCCTAGCCCTCATCCCCATGCCATGCTCCATGCTCTGGCAGGCACTCACTGGCAGAGGCCGGCATAGCCAGCTGGAGTCTCCTTGCCACAAGCTTCATCCCTGAACCCATCGGGAACCTCTTTTTGCTCCATGACTCGGCAGCCACCTAAGAGGAAGGAAGGAACGGGTCCATGTTGGGAGGGGCTCTGGGCCCCAAAACCTGCTTGTCAGTAGTGGTTATGTCACACTTTGGAGAAGGGTTCGGAGGCAGAGAGACTTGGGAATGGCTGGAGGCCTGGCTGCCTCACTTCTATCACAGTGGCTTATGACCCATGATCACAAGCTCTTTTATGGGGGCAGGGGAACGGTGCCAGGGTCTCACTGCGTAGCTCTGGCTGGTCTGTCACATGCTCTTAAAATTGCTCTCCTGGTTGTTATTTAGGTCCTACAGCCAATTTGTTCTCTAAAGGTCTTGTTTGTTTACTTTTTGAGACAGGGTTCGCTATGCAGCCCAGGCTGTCCTGGAACTCGCTCTGTAGACCAAGCTGGGCTGGAACGACAGAGATCCACCTCCCTCTGCCTCCCAAGTGCTGGGATTAAAGGCGTGTGCCACCATAGACCAGCTCTCTGGAGGTCTTTGCCTAGAAGCTGAATAGTGTAGGTTAGATCCTTACTCAACATCTTTTGTTCCCCACACAGAACCTAAAATAGTAGCCTAAAACCTAAAACAACTAGCAGGCATCAGTTACTCGATGTTAATTATCGAATCCTAACCATTAGAGAACACAAGAAGAGACTTAAGGGCCAAGTGCTTTAATGATACCTCATAATACAGCTTAACCATGAGGTGGATATTATCCTCACCTCACAGGAAGAAACAGGACATGGGGAGGTTGTTAATTACCTTGCCAAAGGACACACAACCCCAGATCCAAGCCTTCCTTTCTTTACCCACAATGGGAACCCAGTATTCCATCTCCACTTCAGAGGTTTCCCTAACACTTACCTCCAGGGACAGCCCGGGTCCCAGCTGGAGGCTCCGTATTAAACATGACATTATTGTCCTAGAGAGAAGTAGAGACATATGGGCATTGCTTCCCTTATCCGGCCACTGTCCCATTTCCTAGCAGTCAGTGTTTTCCGTTCTTGCCCATCCCGTACCCTGTCTCCTTCTAGTAATCTTCACACCCGGCCTGGCTGGCCACCTCTGACCTGCAACAGTTTCTGGAGCCGGGCAGCAGTCCAATCTCGTAGGTAGAAGAGGCAGTCTCGAGGGTGATGGCCATGCAGGGACTTTTTCACCCTGCAATTAGGGTCTGGACATTTCTGGTAAAACCCAAATAGGAGAAGGAAGTCGGAAACTGTTGGGGTCCTGGACTCTCAAGAACCCCTGTGCAAGGGGGGAGGGCACGGGAGTGAGAGGAGATTGTGACATTGAGGGTCTGGAGCATGCAAAGAGGGGAAGAGGGTAGGGAGATGCTTTCTATCCTGCCGACCACTGCTTTCCCCTAGTCCCTGCCCCCACCCCCACAGCTGCCCACCCCTCTCTCCTCCCCCGCTCTCTGAACTCACGTTCTTGGCGTAGAAGGCATTGTAGCAGCCACTGCAGAACTGGTGCCGACACTGAGTGCAGTGGAAATGCATGCAGCCTCCTCGGGCCAGCGCGTAGGAGAACTTGCACTTCGGGCAGTCTGTAAGGGGCAGTAGCTCAGGGTGAGCGCAGTACTGCAGCCCGGGCCCTCAAGAAGGAAGCTTCTGCCCACAGGGCTATGGAGCAGACAGGCTCAGTGGGGCAGCCTTACCAATGCCGTTTTCCTGAAGATACATGGCCAGGCCTTGAGCCTGGTATTCCGGGTCATTGGTGCGTTTCCAGTTCTGGAAATCCTCACAGCTCCGTCCTCTGTGCTGCTCTTCCCACTGCCAGGAGGAAAGTGGGCTGTGCTTGGAAGCTCTACCCCATGCCCTAGTCTGTCCTGTTGGTCCGGCTACTCACACCCATGGGGCCCAACTCAGTTACGTTACTGCTATCTACCACTCACTCAGATCCTAAAATCGAGGGGCCACTGTTTTTCATTTCCCCAACCACTATACACTCGTTCATAAACCCTGGCTGTTCCCATCCAAACCTCACCTCTTTGTTCCTACGCTATCACCATACTCCAGGTAACTGTCAAATCTTGCTTCAAATACTCGCTTGGGTTTTAGTGCCCTGCTTCTTCCACCCCAGTTTTCCCTTTCAAAGTGGGTGTCGGGGAGCTTCCCAGTGCGAGCAGCATGCCACCCTGAGGCATGGTGGTAGGACACGGGCTCGCTTGGTTATTTTCTAGAGCAGATACAAGGCTTTCTGCATCAAACCAACCATCTTCAAGACAGATGACAGTGTCACCTTGTGCTCAGTCTCAAAGTCTGGATCACTCGGCCTCAAGGGCTGCCCTGCCATTCACACTCTCGCTCAGGGCTCCAACCACACATCGTTTTTTTCTTTTTTCCTGATTTTGGCCTTTCTGCGGCTTGTTTTTTGCCCCAAGTACCTTCTGCATGGCTGGCTTCCTAACTTGTAGGTCTGTGCTTAAGCAGCTCTGAGGAGGCGTGGCTGGGTGTGATGGAGCACACTGTAATCCTGGCACTCGTGAGGATTAGGCAGGATGGCAGCAAGTTTTAGACCACTTTGGGCAAAGTCTTCTCTCAGAAAGCCGAAACTAAAGGAGGAGGAAGCGCCTGTCCGGCTTCTCCATCTTCCGGCAGTCCAGGCTGCTCTTCCTCGCTTCCTGACAGAACTCCTGCCTGTGTGCAGGCACATCCACTCTCCTCCCTTCCTTCCTTTACTTCTCTCTCCGAGCCTGGCTCCTTCCCTGGGAAGCCTTTGTTCTCTGTGCATGTGTGTGTACGTGGAGGCCAGAGTAGAACGCCTCGTACCACTTCTTTTTGAGACAGGTCGTCTCACTGGCCCGGAACTCCAACAGGACTTGGTAACTGGCCAGCAGAGCCCAGGGTCCACCTGTCAACAGCTTCCGGCCCCCGCCAGCGCAGGAATTACAAGCGTCTACCATCAGATTTGGCATTACATTTTTCTTTTAAAAATTCAGTGTTTGTGGCGTCAGGACAACAACTAGCAGAAGTCAGGTCTCCCCTTGGACTACGTGGGTCCTGGACCCAGATCTCAGGATGTCAGGTCTGGTGAGGATACCTTGACTCACTGGCTCTAACCCAGCTTTCAATTTTTCTTTTGTTGTTGTTGTTTTTTTGTTTGTTTTTTGAAACAGGGTTTCACTGTATAACAGCGTTGGCTGTCCTGGAACTAGTTCTGTAGACCAGGCTGGCCTCAAACTCAGAGTCCCACCTGCTTCTGCATCTGTAGTGCTGGGTTTAAAGGTATGTGCTACCACTGCCCAGCCCAAACTTTTGTTTATTTTAGTTAATGTACATGGGTGTTTTGACTGCATGAATGTCTGTTCACCACATGTGTGCCTGGTGCCCAAGAAGACCAGAAGAGGCTGTGAGATCAGGAACTGGAGTTACAGACAGGTATGGGCTGCCATGTGGGTGCTGGGAACTAAACACAGGTCCTCTGGAAGGGCAGCCAGGACTCTTCATGGCTGAGCCGTCTCTGCAGGTTCTGGGGACTGCACTCAGGACCTCATGCTTACACCAAGCACTTTATTGACTGTATTATCGCCCTAGGTCCCCAGAAAGCCCTTTCAGCCGAGAGCACGACCATTCTGTTTCCAGTATACTCCTCGAGTCTAATAGAGAACCTGGCGATAGCTTAGTCAGCACTTCTGAAGGGAGGTGACTCACCTGGCGCTTGCAGCGCACACAGAAGGTCTGGTGACACTGGGGACACGTCGCCTCCAGTTGTTCACGTTCATATATGAAGCCAAAGGAACACTGTGAGTGCAAGAGCATAAAGCTATTCAAGACTTGACCCGGCACCATGCCCTGCCCCTCACCAGTCAGCTCCTTTGGCCAGGCCACTTACCTGGGCACACCACAAGAACTTGGGGTCTCGCATGAGCACACCCTCCGTCAGCTTCTTATGAAACAGGGCATAGGCATCTGGGTCTAGGCTCTCTCTGAGCTGGGGACAAGACGCAGAGGTGGTCGATGGGTAGAAACTGTTCAAAGCCTAGTCCACCTAAACCATAGCAGTTGTAGTACCTGGATGTCAAGGGTGGAGAAGTAGCTGAGTAACTGTGTGTCATCGGTAAGGTCAGGGCGGCCACAGGCAGGGCACACCATATCTGTGATGTGCTTTTCCTTCAGGGCAATGGTGAAGTGCTGGCGGAAGCAGTCAGGACATATGGTGCACTCACAGGAGATCAGGGCCTGCATCTACAGTGGAAGACAAGAGGAGAGGGGACTGTGCTGTCCGCCCTGGGACACACTGAGACACTGAGGCCTAATTCAATGGGCGACGACAGCAAGCTCAAGCGCCTAGAGGTCCGAGGCAGGCAACCCACGTCTGAAGACAGCTGGAAGGAGGGCAGCAGGTGACAGTGACACCCACAGTGAAGGCATTTACCTTTCAGTAAAAGCCCAAGATCTCAGCAGAGAGATGGATGATAAACTGGGGAACTTTAGGAGATCAAAATATTGGTTAGGCGACCACCGCTACAGAGCCACAGAGGGGCTTCCTTTATGGCATGAAAACTGTCTATCTTTGTTCTGAACACAGGCTCTTCTCATGTAACCTACGTCAGCTTCTGACTTCCAACCCTCTGCAGCGCTGGGGTCACCAGCATATGCCCCCACGTATGGTTATGCTGTGTATCTGGTTCCGCTGGTGGCTATATGACTCTGTATCTGATATAAAGCTGTAAAGCTGGCAGAGGGGACTGGGGACGCACCTCAGCTGGCAGAGGGATTTCCCAGCATATACAGCGCTCTAGGTTCAATACCTAGTGCTGCATAAACCAGGCTAAAGGGTACACCGGTCATCTCAGTGCTCAGGAGGTGGGGAGGAGGGGCGGGAGACCTGCTTGTCTCTGCCTCCTGAGAGCTAGGTTAAAGGTGTGCACCACACACCGGGCAGAGTAGAGTGCTGGAGGTAGGGCTGGGTCTCTGGGCACTGGGAACACCTGGGCAGGGTGACAATGCCCTAGTGGGGCAGGGTGACAATGCCCCAGTCTCTGTGGCTTCCCAGCCATGAGCTCAGTGGCTGTGCTGTCACACTTCCCGCCTGATGTGCCAGCAAAGGCCCAAAACAATGGAAGCAACAGATGAAAAACTAAAACCGCAAAAACTGTGTGCCAAAATAAACATTTCCTCTTTATACATTGGTTATCGCGGGTATTTGTTGTAGTAAAAGAAAGCTAATACAATGTCTGAAAGTTCCAACATCCCGCCCCCCTTCCCCCCAGGCAGGGTTTCTCTATGTAACCGCTGACTGTCCTGGCACTCACTCTGTAGCCCAGGCTGGCCTCAAACTCACAGAGATCCGCCTGGCTCTGCCTCCCGAGTGCTGGGATTAAAGGCGTGCGCCACTGCCACCCGACCCAACGTTTTTGAAAAGGGGTATTCCCGAGTGCCCTTGTCAGAAGGCTTCAGTGGTGTAAGGATAAAAGGAAAGACAAGGCCACCCAGGGTGAGGTGGCCGTCCACCAGGAGCAGAGCCATTCTAACCCAGGCAGAGCAGGACGGGACTTACCCGGTTGCGGGGAAGGGCCCAACCGCACACAGCACATTCCTGGGCAAGCAAGCGGCGGAGAAAGGCCCGGTCCTGGCTGTGCCTCACAGCCTCCACCACGTCCAACAGTTCATAGTTCCTGGGTGTCTCCTGCAGCAGTGACAGCGCCAGCTCCGCCCGACCCCAGCTGGGGAGTGCGTAGACTGCCAAGAGTCGTCTCACCAGGCTCTACAATGTGATTCAGGAGACGGAGTGGCTGTCAGACCCCGAGGGTCTTCTCCCTCAATCTCTCCCTTTAAGTGGGATACTGGGTACCTCGCCCACTCCCAGCACCTGTCTGTCTAGCCCATCCCAGCAGGGAGTGGGTTCAGGGCCTCTGTCCCACAGGCGCTGATGGAAGGGCTCTAGACGCTGACGCTGTAACTCAGTCAGGGCCCGTGCCACATCGCCCCCATGCTGGAACAAGGCCTGCAGCGACCCATCTTGAGGCCCAAAGCCCAGGGCCCGGAGCTCCTGCACCTGCAATTGAGAGCAGTGAGACGATGCTGAGAGGAGAGAGCGAGCAAGCGTGCTCTGGTGCTCTCAAGCCCATCCCGCCTCCAGCAGAATGGTACCTTCCTCCTCCTGGCCCGCACACACTCCTCTACAGCTTCATCAAGGTTGCCATGACGATCGAGCCAGGCTTTCCGGGCTTCCTGACAGGAGAAGGCCCCCAGCCCTGGATCCTGCTGACCAGCTAGCTCAGCCACCATCTCCAGGACATAGGACAGCTCTGAACGCAGCCACTGCAGGGGCACCTCAGTGCCCGAGTACTGTAGAGCTGAGAAGATCTCTTCTGGGCTGGCACCTGCAGCTTCCCCTTCCTAAAGAACAGACACACCCAGACACCAGCAGAGGAACACCAGGAAGGAAACTCTACCCACCCTTAGCCTGGTCAACAGTGATTATGTGACCAGTGCACAGAATGGTAACTGCCCTTTGCTAAGTATTCAAAGTAAGGTAGCTACAGCTAACAGTAACAAGTCTTATAAGAATGCTAGCCGGGCATGGTGGTGCACACCTTTAACCCCAGCACCTGGGAGGCAGAGGCAGGCGGATCTCTGTGAGTTCGAGGCTAGCTTGGTCTACAGGACAGCCAGGGCTGTTACACAGAGAAACCTTATCTTAAAACACAAAACAAACCCACCACAACGAAAGAATACTAATTAACAAACTGACATCCTCTTTCCCCCAAAGCTCAGTCCCATCTCATCCCAGGCCCAATCCTCACCCTTACCTGGATCATGCTCACTAGCTGGAGACTTTCCTTCCGCATCTTATCTTGTCTCTGCTTCTCGGGGTCTCCGCAGGAGCCAGGCAGGGAAGCGCTGAGGTGTTGCGGGGACCCAGGCTTTGGGAGCTCCTTTTCCAAAGAGCTGGCATAGGGTCGGACGGCGTGCTGTCCTGAGACGGGGTTGCGGGTCCGGTTGCAAACAGCACACACCCAGGCAGGGCCCGAGTTGCAAAAGGTACAGTGATCGCAGTACCACTCTTCAGACTGGGCAGATGAGAGCAAAACATCCCCCTGACGGAAAGGTAGAGAGAGTTATCCTATGGACTGTGTGACCAGTGGCTAAGGTTCACAGAGAAACCAAAGACAAGCGGTACGATCGAGAGAATGGCCTGAGGCCAACAGATGTAAACAAAGAGCTGGGCAGGCTGGCCGGAACAGGTTACCTGGAGGGACTGGTGACCAACACCAGAGTCGTGGGAATCCACCACCAAGCTGGGAGGCTGGGCCAGCCGAGGTCGCTCACATATGGCACACAGCACAGCCGCTGCCTCATTCTCAAAGGTACAGCTCTGGCAGGCCCACTGATCCCGTGTAGGCTCAGGTTCGAGGCCCCCAGTTCCTTGGGAACCCTCTGTTCCCAGCACCTTACAGCCTCTGGGCTGACGACAGGCTGCACAGAGCACTGCCCAAGGCTCGTTTAGCGTGACGCAGGTAGCACAGTGCCAGGGCAGACAAGCATTTGCAGTTTCGGGGGAAGAAAGGGAGCTGTCCCCCAGAGGCAGGGACGCTGAGTGGGGCGGTGGCTGGGACGAGGCGGGTAAACTGTAAGAGAAAAGCAGACATGGCCAGCTGAGGTAGAAGTCAGTACCTGAGTCCCTCACCTCTGTGAACCTAACACTGCCTAGGTTATGATATGCAGCTCTGACCTCTGTGATTGCTGCTCTGTCTAGAATACTCTCATACCTATAGATGACTCAATATTTAAATGATAGATTATAGCTAACTTCTTCTGGGCAGCAGCTCTCTCTTTTTTTCATTTTTTTTTTTTTATTTTTTAAAAAAGATTTATTTATTTAGTTCGTTATTTACTTATTTATTATGTGTACAGTGTTCTGCCTGTATGTCTGCCTGCAGACCAGAAGAGGGCACCAGATCTCATTACCGAGGATAGTTGTGAGCCACTATATGGTTGCTGGGAATTGAACTCAGGACCTCTGGAAGGGCAGCCAGTGCTCTTAACCACTGGGCCATCTCTCCAGCCTCAGGTGGCATCTCTTAACATAGTTCCTTAATCTTATCATGCTAGATGTTTATAATACTGACTGAGGTGATCCTTCAGACGAGACTGCAACCATCTATTACCTATCTGTGTATCACAGCAATCTCCCTATCATGACTGTCATTTGCTTAGTGTTTATGTCTATAATTTCCTTGAGGGCTACACTGGCTGTTCTCTATGAAACAGCCTTGAGTAGAGAACCTGGCATATAGTAGACACTCAAGTAATCTTCAATTTTCTTAATTTCACTCTCACACAGAAAAGAAAGCCTCTCACCTAGAGCTTAGGTTGATGGTTTGGTGGGCCCCAGGCAGGGTTTGGCGAAGGTGATGAGCACGGGACGGATGTCCATGGAATAAAAGGTCACAAGCTGGGCATGAGGTTTGATTACAGGCTGGACAGTGCAGTGTGCCTGGGGCAGAACCACAGAGAAAGCAGGGACCAGGAGTGGAGCCTAAAAAAAAAATCAAAACAAAAGGATAAAACTTAAAAATTCACATACCAATAAATAAATAAGTGTATATATACTATAGCCAAGACAGGAAGTCATACTATGTACCTATCAACAGACGAAAGAAGAAAACAGGTTACACTTAATAAGTAGCTTATATTAACACACACATACCAGAGTATTAGTCACAAAGGACAAAATCTTGTTACAGGAAAAAAAAACATGAAACTGGAGGATACCATATTGAGCAAAACAAGCCAGACACAGAAAGGCAAATATTATCTTTATCTACCCCCGGTCCCACCCCAAAATGTAGCTCTGGCTAGCTTGCAACTCACGACTGGCCTCAAACTCAGAGACCTGCCTGCCTCTGCCTCCCAAGTACTAGTATCAAAGATGTGTTAGGAACTGGGGTTGGGAATGGCTGTGAATCACCATGTGGGTGCTGGGCATTGAATCCAGGTCCTTTGTAAGAGCAACAGGTACTCTTAACTATTGAGTCATCATCTCTCCAGCCCTCAGAGTCACTTTCTTAAGAAGGCCAGGTTACGAAGCTGAAGAAATGGCTTAGCAGTTCACATCAAGTACTGCTCTTGCAAAGGAGCCAAGTCTGACGCCCAGCACTCCTGTTGGGCAGCTCAGCCCTGTGCAACTCCAGCTCTGGGGGGATCAGTTGCCCCTGGCTTCCATGGGCACCTATCTGCACATACAGGCACATGGACACACACCACACTCTCGCGTGGGGGGAGTGGGGGTATGGGGGGGTGTGGTGGTGGTGGAGGGGACCTTTAATTTTTTTTTTTTTTAAATAAAATACAAATACAAGAAGACAGAAGACCTAAATTCTCATCAATCTAATCTAATCCTCTCATACAGGACCAATCATACCTGGGGCAGAGGGGAGGGGGCCAGGAACAATCTCTCTCAAAAGGGGGCGAAACTCTGAAAGCTGCAGCATCTGAGGGAGAAAGCAGAGAAGGGACAAGTGTTTGGGGCACAGAATCCCATAAATACAGTTCCCTGTATTTAACAGCGCCCTCGCTGCTTTCCTTACATCATCTTCAACGCTGTCTTTTAGCAGCTGGTCCAGTGCCTTCTGTCTTGGGTGAGTGTTCTGCAAACAAGAGTAAAAGAATTCCCACCTTGAGCCAAGTTCACCTTGTAAGCCCTGATCCCCTAACACTCAGCGGGAGAAAGGGTAGCAGAAGCTCCCAGGCTGCTGCAGCAACAGAATTTACCAGCACGGGGGTTTTCAAAGTGCCTTGAATTAGGTTGGGCCCCCAGTCTAGTACTTAAGGACCTTAGGCTCAGAAGGCCATCTCACCTGCAACAGCAAGCTGAGCTCCGTGCGAAGCAGTAGTACTTCTAGTGTGACTATGGCAACCTGGTACTCGTCCGGCTCCTCCTGCCCTTCAGGGAAACTCAATCCATCCGGGCGCTCCTCCGTATAGCCATACAACCGCAGCACATCCCGGCCCCCCTGCCACACATTCAGGACCCGGTCACCACCCAGCAGGCCTCCTGGGCAATACAGCTGGGTCCCCCACTCAGCACACCCTCAAGTCCCTTCTGGTCAACCCCCAGCATAGGTCTAGTCCCCTTCTCCAATAGGGCCCAAGGGTTTTACCTGCACAGCATCCACCGTGCTGCGAAAGACAGGGTTATTGAACTTCACGGAGCGCCAGTACCGAGGGCGCTGGGGGCTGAGGAGGTTGCGACCATATTTTTCCAGGATGTTCAGGGCCGTGGACAGAGTGTTGAGGTAGTTTCGGGGCTAGGAGCAGTCAGAGGAGCAGAGTTACCAGTCTGAGCCCATCCGGCCTCTGAGCCTAGGTCCCCCTTCCACGGCGTGCCCGGGCGGACTTGGCCTCACCTCCCCACGAGCGTTGCAGCGGACCAGGCGTCCGGCGTCCAGTTGCAGGTAGCGGGCGGCCGGCGGCAGAGAGGTGGCCAGAAGCGGCGTGAGCTGCTCCAGGGGAAACACCTGCGCGGAATCCCGCCTCAAGGCGCTCGCCAGCTCCTCGCGGGCCGCCAGGAAGGCCCGCTCCTCCTCCGCCGGCATCCCGAGAGCGGGGACAGGCTCAGCTTCGCTGTGCACCCGGGCACGGGCGCGGGCCGCGGGGCGCAGGGACGCGCGGCGCCCCAGCAGCCGAGGTCACTCAAAGCCACCGCCCCGCTCAGCCCCGGGCAGCGGCCAGGGAACAGGAAGTACTGGCAAAGAGGGCGGGCCTGCGGACCGCGTTAGAGGAAGGGGCGGGATCAGAGTGACGGAAGGGGCGGGATCCGGAAGGGGTGGGGCCAGGTTGCCGCCAATGAGGAAGCCGCGGCCCCGGCCCCTCCCCCGGGGCGACGGAACCTCTTCCCCCTGGCCAAGCCCTCCGCCCGCCCTGGGGCTCTCCCCGCCCCCGCGTGGGGTTGGTCTTGTTTTGCCCAAAGCGTTCCTTATCTTTATTTCCACGATGTTGCTCAGTTCCAGTCCCCACCGGGGAAGCCCCACCTTACCGGGGACCCAACTCTGGCCGCCCTTAGCCTGGCTCAGGCGCGTCCCGCCTTCCTCCAGTCCGTCCCGAAGGCAAGGCCGCCCCGCTCCCCTGCTCCCTTCCATCCTGCCAGGCTGCCCCCTCTTCCGATCCTCCCTACTCTCCCGGATCCCACTCGGTCCCCTCCTTAAAGGCTAGCCTCAGGGAGCCCCACCCCCGGGCGCCCCCTTTCTGATTGTCCCACTCTTCTCCCCGTCCAGCGCCTCCCCTGGACGGCCCTTGGTGCAAGCTCCACCCTTCTCCCCGAGGCCGCCGCCGCGGCTCGGCCTCCGCTGTCCCACGCCCCCCTAGCCCCTCCCTCGGACATCCCCTCGGCTGGTGATGAGGCCAACGCCGCCCTTCCCAGGGGCAACTGGTTGGGAATGGCTGAAGGAGGACTATTGACTGTTGGTGGCCTGCCAGGAGGAGGGGGAACCGAGGGAGGGGGCGTGGCTGAGGGGGGTGGGTCTGGGCCTGGAGAGTGAAAGCGAAAGCTGGGGCGGCGAGCCCCGAGAGTCGAAGAGCTAGCAAGTGGGGAAGCATGGCCAAGCCTTGTGGGGTTCGCCTGAGTGGAGAAGCCCGTAAACAGGTAAATGGGAACCGGGGGCCAGGAAGAGGTGGGGAGTCCCGACGGAGATAAAACTGGGTGCTCCTGGGCACCGAGGCCCCTCGTGAGAACTCCCCCGACCGACCTATCTTTAGGGCATTCACTTCTGCTCAGGGGTTACCACTGCCCTGTCCTCTCGCCAGTCTGTGCACTCAGCAGGGTCTTCCAGGGGACACTGGCATGGTGGGACAGGCTTGAACCACAGTTGGGGGGCACCCGATTGCGGGGGTGGGGTGGGCTCTTAGTCTTTACAACCGAACCCCCTAACCCACGTCTGCTTGTTGCTGTCTGCAGGTGGATGTCTTCAGACAAAATCTTTTCCAGGAGGTAAGTCTTTGGGTCCAAGCGATTCGACCCAGAATCCTAGCGCTATACTCTAAGAGCCACAACCCTTGAGAAAGCCCCAATTCACTCCAGTTTTGGTCTCTCCTAACGCTCATGCTTACTCGAGGTGATCGCTAATGATTGGTTTCCACTCGTAATCTGATCGCTCTTAGAACTCTCCCTGCCTTTGCCGCTTCCCCACCCTCTTGTGACCGAGAGGGAAAGGTGGTGCCCAGGGTACCCACAGCCCTTCTCAGGATGGGCGAGCCCCTTTGATTCCACGTCGGCAGTTTCCTCATTTGTGAGTCTGGGACTCGGTAGTTTCTGAGGGCCTGCTTCCCAAACATCTCATCGGACATCTTGTGTGATCGTTTTTTTGTAATGTTAAACTCACAGGCTGATGACTTCCTCTCGACGTTCTTGCCACGGAAAATCATATCCCTGAGTCAGCTCCTGCAGGTGAGTAGTAGTAAGACTCGTCTCCCCCATCTCCTGGCCTCTCTCCCACCACCTATCCTTAGACAGCTAGTACTGGCTGGCTGGGAACTCAGGCCCGTACAAAGCTTGAGCCTAGGTTGGGAGGGAGAGAGGAGATGGACCCCGAGAAGGGAATGGAGGGAAGGCTGTGGCTGATGAGGGGAGGAGACTGGGCAGTGCCTAAGAATAAACTCTGCAGGAGGATTCCCTCAATGTGGCTGACCTCTCCTCCCTCCGGGCTCCTCTGGACATCCCCATCCCAGATCCCCCACCCAAGGATGATGAGGTAAGGCATGCAGCGTGCAGAGGGTGGACTATAAGCCAGTGGAAATGACACCACTGTGGCCTCCGTGAGTCTCCTAAAGCTGCTTTTCCCCCTTTTGCCTTAGATGGAAACAGACAAGCAGGAGAAGAAGGAAGGTAATGGAGAACTGGGGGGCTGGGGGGGATATGGGTGCACTGATGTGGAGCAACAAAAAAGCCGTCTTTTTCATCTGTCTCCCTCGTTTCATAGTCCCTAAGTGCGGCTTCCTCCCCGGGAATGAGAAGCTCCTGGCCCTGCTTGCTCTGGTGAAGCCAGAAGTCTGGACTCTCAAAGAGAAATGCATTCTGGTAAGCCTGGGAACTGGAGGAGGTGGGAAGAAAAGCAAGGCAAAGCTATGGTCACTTCAGATCTTTCACCTAGAGACCCGGTTTTGAATAAGGGAACTTTGTTTTGTGTCTCGGATTTATATATGTTTTTTAGTTGTGTGTGCGTGCACACAGGCATGTGTAGGTGTGTTTTCCATTGCATACATATTTGAAGGCCAGAAGTCAGTACTTGGAGGGTGTTTTGGTTTTTTTGAAGCATGGCCTCGCTGAACCCGGAGCCTGCTGTCTTAGCTATGCTGGCTTACCAGGGAGCCTCCAGGATCTGCCTGTGCCGCCATCACACACTGCTCCCCCAGCACTGGGCTTGCACTGCATGCCACTGTGCCCGGCTTATGTGTGTGCTCACAGTTGGACTACAGGTCCTCATGTATTTGTGTGCACTGCAAGCATTTTGCCCACTCTCCTCCCCTTTGGGTGTAGATAGTCTTTGTTTTTCTCATTGGTTTGACGTCCGTCTGGTATCACAATGGTAGCTCTAAAATAAAGGACTGTGCTGTAGCTACCTCTGTAACCTCAGAACTTGTCATATTAGGTACACAGTATAGGTGATGTGATACAGTGAGTTGGTTTAAAAGCTTGAGCCCTAGAAAGAATCTAGATTCAAATCCTGATTCTGTCATTTACATAGGTCTCTTAGACATTCTGTGATTCCCTTGTTTCCTGTGTCAAATGGTACAGTAAGACTGAAGGCTTTGAAAGCTTGCCAATAATTAGATGAGATCAATAACTTACGGTATGACACCTAGCATGTAATAAGTGCTCAGTTAGACGTAGCTGTTATTAAGAAGTAGCATAATGGGGGGGCAGAGGCAGAAGGAGCCTGTGAGGTCAAGGCCAGCCTGGTCTATATATGGAGCTCCAAGACATCCAGGACTACATAGAGAAACCCTGTCTCAACAAAAGAATCTTCCACCTTCCTTTGTAAGAGAGAGATGGCTCAGAGGTTAAGAGCACTGGCTGCTTTTCCAGAGGACCCAGGTTTGATTCCCAGCAACCACATGGCAGCTCATAACTGTCTGTAACTCCAGTTCCAGGGGATCTGACACCCTTTTTTTTGGCCTATGTGGGTACCAGGAATGCACGTGGTGCATAGATATACATGAAGCCAAAATACTCATACACATAAAAAATAAAACAATGAAAAAATAATTTTTTAAAAAGTGGCATAAAAAGAATCCAGTAGGTTTGTTCAATGAGTGCTCCTTTTAACATAGATAATCACCTGGATCCAGCACCTGATCCCCAAGATTGAGGATGGAAATGATTTTGGGGTGGCAATTCAGGTAAGAGTTGGTGACTGAAGACCGAGTGGGAAGAGACTGGGGAGTGAGGGATGGAGCAAGGCATGGAACAGGAGGTAGGAGGAAGAGGGAATGGTAAAGGGCGGAGATGAAGTGTTCTCTTCCCTTCTCGTGTCCCTATAGGAGAAGGTGCTGGAGCGAGTGAATGCCGTCAAGACCAAAGTAGAAGCCTTCCAGACAACCATTTCCAAGTGAGAGCAGCTACAAGACCACAGGGACCCTACAGGGACGTTCCTGTAGGAGTCTCAAGCTAGGCAGTTCTGTCAGAACGGTAGGGGTGGTCTGTGTGCGTGTACATCTCCTTTAACGCACACGTTCCTTACTTACAGGTACTTCTCGGAACGTGGGGATGCTGTAGCCAAGGCCTCCAAGGAGACCCATGTAGTGAGTGCAGAGTCTACCGTTTAGCTGAGGCTGGCCTGGGGTGGGGAGAAGAGGTCCTGTTTGTTTTGTTTTTGACTTGCACCATGTGGAAAATATTATTCTGAAAAGCAAAACTGGTTAGGGCTCCAACATCCTTGACCTTCTCTTTACTTAATTCTGTGTTTGTTGGTGCTGTCACGGGGCTTATCTTCCAGTTAATCTCTCTTCTCTGAATGAGAAAACAAGATTACTGTCCTGACCTCCCCTGGTGCTGACTCAGTTTGCTTCCTGCTCCCCAGATGGATTACCGGGCCTTGGTGCATGAGCGAGATGAAGCAGCCTATGGGGAACTCAGGGCCATGGTGCTAGACCTGAGGGCCTTCTACGTGAGTGTGGGGTGAGCTCCTGAGGGAAGTGGATGGAAGGGTGTGGGAAGCCAAGAATCTAACTTTGTTCTTCTGGCCTTCCTCCAGGCTGAGCTTTATCATATCATCAGCAGCAACCTAGAGAAAATCGTCAACCCGAAGGGTGAAGAGAAGCCATCCATGTACTGAGCTAAGGACTAGAAGGAAAATAAATGACTTATACTTGATAGATTCCCTCTGTTGTTCGTTCAGAGCATTTATTGTGCCCCCTCTGTCAGTACACCAAGGAAACTGGATCTGGTAATGAAGAGGGGAGAGGGTTGGCTGGAGGGATGGCACTTAGCTGTTCTTCCAGAGGACCCAGGCTAGCTGCCCAGCACCCACAAAGTGGCTAATAACTGTCTGTAACTCCAGTTCCAAGGGGTCTGACACCCTCCTTTGACCTCTGTGGCACCAGATACGCACATAATACATAGATACACATGCAAGCAAACCACCCTTACTCATAAAATAAAAACAAAAAATTAAAAAGAAAATGGGAGAGGGTGCCAGGAAAGTGAGGTTGCGCGTGAGGCCCATTGTGTTCCTTCTAAAGAACAGGGTAGAGCAGGGCATGGGTGGCACACCTTCAATTTCAACACTCAGGAGGCAGAGGTAGGTAGACCTCTGAGTTCAGGGCCACCCTGGTCTACATAGCAAGTTGAAAAGGAACAGGGTAGAAGTTTGCGTGCCTTGTCAGCCATGCAGGTAACCTGTAGTTTGGAATACCACGAAGGTATTTCCATCTCATTTCAGGAGGGCTTCATGGTAAAAGGGTATTTGGGCAAAGCCTTTGGAGGAGGAATTGGCTTTGGATAGATAGGGAAGCTTAATGGCTATGGTGTGGGAATTCAGAACAGTTGTGGAGCTGGGAGCAAGGTTGGAGAGAAAATGAGGTTATTTTGAGATTTCTCAGTCCTGGCGGAGAGGAAAGGTCTTTTAAAAGGCATTAAGGGAGAACATAGCACCACCGGTGGGCATTATTGGGGCGGGAAGTTGCCTTTCTATCTCTTGCCCACTCCCCCAATCAGTTTCTGTCTTTACATCTGTTGTGTTTTTCTTCTTACTGTTGTGTGTGTGTGCGTCTGTGTGTGTCTGTGTATGTCTGAACGTATCCCACATGTGTGCTGGTGTCCATGAAGGCCTGAGGAGGGTGCTGGATCCCCTGAAAACGGGAATTCACAGGCAGTTGTGAGCCACCTGCTGTGGGTGCTGGAAACAAGTTGAATGTGACTGCTGAGTCATCTCTGCAGCCAAGTTCCTGAGACCGTTTCTGTTTGGTTTTTAGACAAGCTGAGGCCTAGGCTGGCCTCAAACACACTATGTAGCTGATGCTAACTTTGAACTCTTCCTCCTGGCTCCACCCTCTGGGTGGTGGGATTGCAGTATAGGATTCACTTCTGAGGTGGTGGAGACATTGGTTCCTCTGCTGGGTGGCTTGTTATAGACGCCAAGGGACTTTTAAATTCAGGCTCTTGGCCTGTTTTAAAATACGTCAAAAGAATGTGCTGCGTTCTTGTTAGTTTGGCAGTTGGAGTTCAGTGCTCATGTATTACTTATCTATCCTTAAAGGGTCATGGACTTGTACTCTGCCTTAAAGGTGCTGCACTACGTTAAGGAAGCCAAAGGCCGGCCAGAGTTTGAGGTTGGGAAGATGAGGCTGCTGTTTTATCTATGGTGCAGACCCACTCTTTAGTTGGAGCAAGGCGAACGGTTTTGTCGCCAAGGTTTTCCAGAACACCCAGCTATCGGCCAGCCCTCCACCTAGCTGTCTGCCCAAAGCCAGTAGGGACAGGCAGAGCAGGTAAACAGCCCACCTGCAGTAACCCGCCCAAGTTGGAACTAGATGAGGTGTCTCAGGGTCTGTTAAACCTAGGGCTTTCAGTTGAGAGATGGAGGCCAGCCTGGGCTAACTGAGACTTTGTGTGTCCTCCCTCTTAAACAAAACAAAACCCAAAGCATAAACCGGGTAGTTTAGCTAATAAGCCTGTGGGCAATTTTCTTTCCTTTGCCCTAATGCGTTCTTTCCAGTTCGCTGTAGGCCAAAGCAAGCCAAGACAAATTTTAAAATCTTAGATTGGACAAAATGAGAGCGTCTTGTCCTATCAGAGAGCACCACGGAGGCGGGACTCTTGGCTAGGGTCTGACTCGGAGCCGGCCGGCGAGCAAGTGCGCCTGCCCGGGAGTGGTTAGAGGAGGCGGGGCTCAGCTCCTCGGGCTGTGTTTGGACCGAATATTGGCTCGTGTTGGGGGTAGGCTGTGCCGAGAGCTCGCCTGGTGTTCCAGGCATCTTACACCCGAGTGAGGAGGTGCAGGCCAAGGCCAAGCTCGCTTGCCGTGCGGGCGAAGCCACACTGGTTGGGGTTCCGCGTGCCCGCCGGCCCCGTTCGCTATGGGGGAGGTGGAGATTTCCGCCCGGGCCTACGGGAAGATGTGCCTGCACGCCTCTCGGTACCCGTACGCTGCTGTCAACGGGTTGTTGCTGGCTCCCGCGCCGCGGTCGGGAGAATGCCTCTGCCTCACCGACTGTGTGCCCCTCTTCCACAGCCACCTGGCCCTGTCCGTCATGCTGGAGGTGGCACTCAACCAGGTTTGGCCTCGAGAACCCCGCCCCCATCCCCACTCACCGCCCCCCACAACCCGTTAGGACCCTCAGCCTAAATGCGTGCTCCACCCCTTGGCTGCAGTATGCACCCACGGAGCCAGGAGCATGATTTAGCTACTGATGGCCCCTTTCTCACGACAGGTGGATGTGTGGGGCGCACAGGCCGGTCTGGTGGTAGCTGGGTACTACCACGCCAATGCTGCTCTGGACGACCAGAGGTGAGTCGGAGAGCTGGGGCCGGAAAGGCAGGTGATTGTGGCCGGTGTGGGTGAGGTGCAGCTGGACCAGCGTCATCCCTTTTATTTTTATTTTTTCATCAAGTACTTAGCAGCGGGGCTGCACACCAGGCGTTATACTGAGTACTGGAGTGAGGAGATACCAGAGAGGAGTATGACACGGTGGAAGGACTCGGCAGTGGGGGTGGGACAGACAGCTGTCTGTCAACATAACAGACAGATCTTGACTGAGGGGCTTTCCAAGGTGCTGTAAGAACGGAGGAAGTGCGACCAGCAACTTAAAAAGCCCACCACTTTAAACCAGGCGGCGATGGCGCACGCCTTTAATCCCAGCACGCTGAGGGGCCGAGGTAGGCGAATCTCAGTGAGTTCCAGGACAGCCTGGTCTACAGAGGGAGATCCAGGACAGCCAGGAATACACAGAGAAACCCTGCCTTGAAAAACTATGATGATGATGATGATGATGATGATGATGATGATGATGATGATGAAGAAAAACTATAATGATGATGATGACAACGACGATAATAATAATAATAAAATAACAAGAAAAAAAGCCCACCACTTATACATATATACTGCACACACCAAGTACATTTGATTTTGATATGAATTAAGTTAGCTCTATTGTAATTTGCTTCCCCTTCCCGGACTTTTGATGTCTTTCCATCTCAAGATCTACCTCATCCTAACAGCTGAATAGTATAAATGTGGACACATCATAATTTAATATTATACACATTGAAGTTATCTCCAGTCCTGTGTGTGTGTGTGTGTGTGTGTGTGTGTGTGTGTGTGTGTGTGTGTTTTGTTTTTCAAGACAGGGTTTCTCTGTGTAGCTAGCTCTCTTGGAATTCACTCTGTAGACCAGGCTAGCCTCGAACTCAGAGATCCACCTGCCTCTATCTCCTGAGTGCTGGGATTAAAGGTGTGAGCCACCACAACCAGCTAAAAATAATGTTTTGTTTTGATTTTTTTAGAGGAAAGGAAAAAAAGATACGTTTAATATGGCCATACTAGAAAGAGGTCAAAGAGATCCAACGAGACAACGCTACTTTTCCCAAGTCTGTCTTCTGGGTCACAAAGAGATTAAAGTTTCAAGTTTAAGTAGAGAGACAAGTTTATGCATATCTAAGCAGTCAGGAGCAAGGTTCAGATTTGCCCCGTAAGGCCACCTGACAAGTTGTTAGAGCCCTGAGACGTCTCTTGAAGCTGTGTGTGTGCAGTAGGAAGGTGGGAGGGTCTCTGAAGGCCCACCATTATAAGTGTCACTTGGGTCTGTTTTGATGACAGTGGCCGGATGACTCAGGGAAAATCAGGGTCATTAATCATTAACAAAATCATTTTGAAAACTCAAGGACAGTTTTATTCGAGTTGAAAAGACCCAGAGCAAGCAAACTCCTTTCAAGTCATACCCTCTAACCAGCATGGAGGCCACACTCGTCGCAGAGAAGCAGCGAGTGCTGAGCTGTGGAGAAAGAGAAAGGAAGCCCAAGATATCAGGAAGAAGCACACTTAGGTTCTGACCAGCATCCAAAAGAAACAGCAAAAAAGTTAGGCGGTTCTAACTCAGGCCTCAGAGAGTTGGGCAGACCCAGCCAAACCTCATGGTGGCTCCTGGGGACTGCCTAGATTATTTTAAGTCAGCACATAAAGAAATTGGTTCCGCTGTGGCATTTTCAGACATACTTTTTTGTTTTTCAAGACAGGGTTTCTCTGTGTAGCCTTGGCTGTCCAGGATCTCGCTCTGTAGACCAGGCTGGCTTCAAACTCACAGAGATCCCCCTGCCTCTGTCTCTCCAGATCATGCTTTATTCTTTTGTTTTGTTTGTTTTTCGAGACAGGGTTTCTCTGTGTAGTTTTGGTGCCTTGCCTGGAACTCACTTTGGAGACCAGGCTGGACTCAAACTCACAGAGATCCACCTGGCTCTGCCTCCCGAGTGCTGGGATTAAAGGCATGCGCCACCACCCCCCAGCCCACATTTTATTCTTTTAATTTTAATGTGGATTGTTTTGCCTGCATGTATGTCTGTGTGAGGGTGCTGGATCTCCTGGAACTGGAGTTACAGACAGTTGTGAGTTGCCATGTGGGTGCTGGGAATTGAACCCAGGTCCTCTGGAAGAACAGCCAGTGCTCTTAACCTCTGACCCATCTCTCCAGCCCCATATTTTATTTTTTGTTTGTTTGTTTTTCAAGACAGTTTTCTCTGTGTAGCTTTGGAGCCTGTCCTGGAATTGGCCTTGAACTCAGAGATCCGCCTGCCTCTGCCTCCCGAGCGCTAAGATTAAAAGCATGCACCACCACCGCCCAACCCATATTTTATTCTTAATTCTTCCCCCTAGTGCCCTACCCTGTTCCTCTTCCCTACTTTTGCTGGTCCCTATCATCCCACCCAGTAAATTATTTATTTTTGTGGTTTGCCCTTACTGTGTGTGTGTGTGTGTGTGTGTGTGTGTGTACTTATTTGTATACGTTTGTATACATGCATGCAGTGCCCCCGGAAGAGGACGTGGGATCCCCTGGGACTGGTTGTAAGCTGCCATGCAGGTGCTGAGATTCAAACCCAAGTCCTCTGGAAGAGTAGCTGGTACTCTTAACCATTGAGCCACTGCTCCAGACCTCTTGTTTTTAATTTGGATGATTAAAGCAAATTACCTTCCCCAAAGCCTACTTCAGATTTCCGCTCTCCCCGGCAGAATCTGAGCACCTGTTCCCACAGCATTCAAGCATCAAGCAACCGTGCATCCAGCAGGCCCGACACTCCCAGGCCAGTTGCAGGGAAAGGCTACAGCTGTGTGCGCATCTGTGAGACCTGGGAGGAGACCTGGGTCTGCCCTCGGTTGGCTCCTCACTCCTCTGATCTTCCCCCTACACAGCCCTGGGCTTGTGGCCTTGAAAATCGCCGGGCGAATTGCAGAATTCTTCCCTGATGCAGTGCTTATTATGGTGAGGCTTGGCTTTTGAGTGGGGAGGTGGCGAGGGAGGGAGTCAGGAGAGCATCCTGAGACTCTCGCCCCTTTGTCCACCCAGCTGGATAATAAGAAGCTGGTGACTCGGCCTCGTGTACCTCCAGTGATTGTCCTGGAGAACCAAGGTCTTCGATGGGTGCCTAAGGACAAGAACTTGTGAGTGTCCCACCACCTCTACCTCTTCTTGGAAGTCAGAGACTCCTCAGGCCTCCTCTGTCCTTGGTCCTGCCCCGTGACTTCTTTTCCGTCTGTGTGTGGCCCCACTCTTTGACCTCCACGTTTTGTTTTAAATTTAGAGTGATGTGGAGAGACTGGGAAGAGTCCCGACAGATGGTGGGGGCACTGCTGGAGGGCCAGGCCCACCGTCACCTCGTGGACTTCGACTGCCATCTTGATGACATTCGGCAGGACTGGACCAACCAGCGGCTTAACACTCAAATCACCCAGTGGGGTGCTGCCACCAGTGGACATGCCTGAACCAGAGGGTCAGAGTACAATAAAGAGATGGGCTGGTGGGCGACCATGTATTTATTGTGTTTGGGAGGCAGAGTAAGGGAGAAACCCCAGCAGGAAGAAGATTGGGTCCAGTCTAGAGTTCCTGGTGAAGAGCAGGAAGGTCTCTGTTGTGCCCTTCAGAGAACGAGAGAGGGGCCTCAATAGATCATTCCCTTTGTTTCTCCACGGGGCTTCTTGAGCTTCTCAAAGTTCTTCAGGATGATGTCATATAACACAGCCTATAGGACCACGGAGTCGTGGAGGTCAGCCAGGGGCCCCCCCAGTGGTTCTGTGTCCCATTTCTAGCTTTGGAAAGGCTGATTTTGTCACCCTCCACCCCAAGTCTGCTTGGTCAGAAATCGGATAGCCTGGGAAAGGTGCTTCTGTCCACCCCTGCCCTCCTCTTCCCTCCTCACATAAGCATTGCGGATCTCCATGACCATCAGCCGGATGTCCTGGTACTCGGCCTCGTCCAGCTCATGCACCAGCTGCCGATAATCACCCTGCAGAAACTCAGGGTTAGTCCTGACTTGAAACGTGTCTTCTTCCCCAGCTCAGCCTGACCTGGGCCTCACCTACCACGTGGGGCTGTTTGGCTGCTTTGGCTACAGCATCTCCCCTCTCGGAGAAGTACCTGTGGGAAGCAGATGTAGTGTGAATGCAGCGGGAAAGGGAGGGCAGAGCAAGTGAGCCAGCCTGTTCCCAAAGGCAGAGGTGCAACTCACTTAGAGATTTGAGTGTGGAAGCCCTCCAGCTTGGTGTGAAGGCTGGTCATCAGCTCAAACACCTTCTCCTGGGGAAGAACGTGGTGGTGAGAAGGAAGCGTGGACTACACAGGAGGGCTGTGGATTGAGGGGGCGGTGCTCTTACCTGGACGGCCACTCCAAAATTATTCCCATCCTCTATCCGAGGTATCTGCAGTTGCAACCAGGTAGTGACCTTGGAGCGAAGGAAGGTATCGAGGTTTTTATCACCACGCCGTTCCCCTCCACATACACACTCCAAGTCCCAGGTTCCTATTCTTCCCTTGTCTGCCCAGTGGATGGAGGAATGCCAGGTCCATGTTGAGCCCAAGGCTGGCTCACTTGCTCTGCCCTCTCCTATGTGCCATTGTCCTAATTGGCAGGAGTCAAGAGGACAAAGCCCGAGGCAGGGATGAAAGCAGAACTCACCAGATTGAGTTGCTCGATGACATCCTTGATCTCAGGCTTTAGGCGCTGCAGGAGGTCCACAATTTTCTCATTGCAGTTCACTGGGCCACAGGGAGGACCTAGAGAGTGTGCCATGGCTCAGTTAATGGCTGAGCTTGGGAGGGCTGGAAAGGGGCGTGTGGAGGGCACCGTGGAAGTTCTGAGACACAAGCCTGTCTCTTTCTGGGTTTCCAATACCTTTGTCTTCATCTTCCCCTTTCTTCTTCTCATCCTTCTCTTCCTTCTGAGGGGGGAGGACAGGACTGAGGCCGGTTTTCTCTAGGGCTGGCCCACCTCCTCCCAGGTCTCCCAACTTGCCTCCTGCTGCTTCTTCCGCTCCTCCTTCTCTTTCTCCTTGGCTGGATCAGGGACTGGGATGTCCAACGGAGCCTTCAGGTTGCTCAGGTTGGCTTCATTGAGAGCTGGCTCCTAGTGGTAGGGCTGGAGATGAAGATGTCCCTCTTATCACACCCCCCCCCATCCCCAGGCTCCTCTGGAGTCCGCGCAGGGTCCCCGTACCTTTAAGAATGCGTCCAGTTCTGAGATCTTCTTGGGAAAATAGCTCCCAAGCAGGTTTTCTGTCTGTGTGAGGTGGTGGGAAGAGGAGGATGGGGTCATAACCAAATGTCCTTTCCTAGGCAGTGAAGTAGGGGCTCACACTGCCCAGCGAGGGAGGGCTGAGCAGCAGCAGTTGGGCGGAGGTGGAGTTGCCGATGAGGTAGGTCTTACCTTGCTACACAGGTCTTCACGGAACACATCCACCTGTAGGGTACAGGCAACCCTTCAGAAACCTAGTTTTTAAGGCCAGTTCATTTGACAATTTCCTTTGGGAGGTGTAGGGCCTGACTTGGGGAATAGAGGAGTGGATCCCCCCCTAAGGCCACACCTGAAGAAATTGAGATGGGTCCCTGGATAGGATGGCCTGAGGTGGTGTGGTAGTTTTCTGCACACCTGAATCTGGGGAGAGTTCAGTGGATCCTCAAGGGGTTCACTGGATTTGGGGAGAACATTCCTGGAGTCACCGGGGTTGTATATGGAGAAATAAGAATGCCCTCTGGCCGGGCGTGGTGCCGCATGAATGCCTTTAATCCCAGCACTCGCGAGGTAAAGTCAGCTGGGTCTCTGAATTTGTTGAGCCCAGCCGGATCTACATAGCGAGTTCCAGGACAGCCAGGGCTACATAATAGAGAGACCCCGTCTCAAACAGAACAAAACCCTCAGCCAGTGGGCAGAAGCAGGGTACAACAGGCATGTGCCCTTCCTGAGTCACGGATCTCGGGAAGGGCTGATCTCAGGTGGACGGGGCAAGTCCCTCTCCCCGTCCCTGTGTGTAGTCCGGGCCCCAAGCCAGCAGACTTCACACTAGCTCTCGGCTTCATTTCACCCCGCTGGACCACAGCCGCCTCACCTACTCCCAGGGGGATCAGGTGCTTCTGGCAGCAGGCTCGGGAGCAGACCCCCGACTCAAGATGCGGGGCCGGGGGCCGATCCCCGGAGCCTGGGTCCGCTCCGAGCCACGCCTCTCTAACGCCTCTCCTCCCTACTCGAACCCGCGGCGCTCACCTTGGCTTGGGCTTCAGGATGGACCCTCAGTGTGGCCATGGTCAGAGCGGGGGGCTGAGCGCCGCACGAGGAGCCTGGAGTGGGCAGCGGGAAGGGAAAGTGAAAGCTGAGCTCGAAACCTGCACGGCCTTCCTTGATTTGGGGAGTGGAGGGACTGGAGGAGGCGGGGACAGCCTACGGAGAGGCGGGGGCTCCTCCTGCAGCCGGAGTAGCGTTTCCGCCCAGCTCCCATGTCTCTCCCCTCTGCACCCAGGCCCGCCTGCCAGCGCCTGCACCTCTGCCCCTTCCCGCCCCCACCTTCCATTTCCGGCCGCCCCCTACTTCTGCTAGGGCCAGGGCAATCATAAGCCTCACTTGAGGGTTTTCAGTCTTTTCTGATTTGGGGCAAGACCTGGTCTCTCCTCGCCTTGCCGGCGTGGTCCCCTGACTTCACCGGCATACTCCAGCCCACCCAAGGACAATGCTGAGACGCTGGCGCTATCCTTAGCCAAGCTCCGCACAAAGCCATTGGGGCACACTCTCTTGCCCGATGAACCATTCCCCCACAGCAGGGGTTCAGGCCTCTGTGGTAAAATCCAACCTTGCTTTCAAAATCACCTGTCCCCTTCAAGCTGCCGGTCTATTGCTTTCCACACTCATTCATTACACAAGCAAATACTTGTAGGTAGTGTTTATTCCGGCTTCAAGGACTCAGCCCTTGGGAAGTGTACAACACCCTTCCCCCAGTGTCCTCACTCTGTTCTCAGCTCAGATGTCAATCTTTCAGAGAGAATTTCCCACCATCATCCTTCAGAAAGTACCTTCCCCGCCCAGTACAAGTCACCCTGTTTCGGTACCTCAGTGGCACCTGTGACTCTGACATCAGCCATTTCTGTTTGTTTTGTTTTTGAGACAGGATAATATAGTGGTTTAAACAGGGGCCTGTCGAACTTCTGTACAGGGTTAGTGATAGCTATGTAGGTTTGGGAAGTGTTACCATGTCTGTAGCAACTCAACCACTACTTCTTCCAGAGGAAAGCCGCCCCCGAAATGAATTAGTGTGGGCGAGTTTCATTAAAACTTAACTGTAGACTGGAGATTTTGAGTTTCAGGTCATTTTCACACGTCACTTTTACTTTTTTTCAACTTATTTATTTATTTTTATGTTGAACAAAAAGTCAGGCTCGGAACCTGGAGGTGGTGGCGAACGCCTTTAATCCCAGCATTCTGGAGGCAGAGGCAGGTGGATCTCCGATTTGGAGGCCAGCCTGGTTTACAGAGTGAGTTCCAGGAGAACCAGGGCTACACAGAGAAACCCTGTCTTGAAAAACAAAAACAAAAATTGTGGGAGGTGGGGAGGTGGCTCAGTGGTTGAGAGAACTGGCCACTCGTCCAGAGTACTTCTGATCAATTCTTAGCACCCACATGACAGCTCACAACTGCCTGTAACTCCAGTTCCGGAGGATCCAATGCCTTCTTCTGGCTTCCGAGGGTCCTGTACACACCTGGTGTACAGACACACATACAGTAAAAACACTAATAAACATTAAAAAAAAAAAGACAAAGTTTTCACAACTGAAGAGTAGGAACACTACTGAACTTATCTCCCTGGGATGCTGTGGGGATTAAAATTGTCTGTGTGTGTACGTACATGAGAGTGCATGCACATGATGAGTCCATGGAAGCCAGAGGTGAGTGGTGTCTTCCTCACTCTCCTCACTATACCTTATTTATTATAAAAGGTCTCATACTAAACTGTAGCTCACCGATAGGCTCGACTAGCTGGTGAGCAAGCTCCAGGGTTTTCCTGCTTCCACCTCCCTGCTGCGCTGGGATTAACAGGCCCATGCTGCCATGCCCAGCTCACTAGCTGGGCTCTGGATATTCCAACACTGGTCCTTACGCCTGCACAGCAAGCGCCTTACCCCCTGAACCATCCCCCTGGCCTCTAGATGTATTAATTTATATTATTATATATAATATATATATATTACACACTCTTAGAATAGTGCCTGATGCGAGCAAGCATTTGCTATTTGTGTGTTTCTCTCTTGCTTCCTGCAGAGCTCATCTGCTTCCAAGCAACAGAAGCCTTGTTTGTCTTGTTCAGACGGCACAGAACTATGCCTGGCTCAACACACCTTTGTGAAATGAATGAGTGTGGTGTTCTCATGAGACAGAGATGGGAAAGATCCTGGCATGAAGCATCTGCCGATGCTTAGGTACACACCTAAGGGCCAGTACCAGCTTCCACAGTACCATCCCCTGACATCGCAGCTCCAGAAAGCTGCAAGTCTGTAGACCAAGGAAACCCAGAGGATGGAAGTCGAGTCCAGGAAAACACATTCCAGGTCAACGACTTCAGGAAAGGATGAGGAAGGAACTCAAGCATCTACCAGACTATCTATCACCCTTCCCACCCTCTCTAGGCCCGAAAAGAATAAGAAGAGCCAGAGCCAGGCCTGGTATACTTTTATTTCCTTCAGTTATGTTTGCGGACTGAGCGGGAGCGGGGGAAGAGCCCGTGGCCCGGGATCCCGGGAGACCAGGGCTGGTGGTACCAGCTGCCGTAGGTAAGGTACCAGGCAAACGTGCCTACTGCAGCGCCCACCACCTTGTGGGTGTACTGATGGAAATAGATGACTGTGCAGAGCAGCAAGAAGTTCCAGAGGCCTAGCAACAGCACATTCAGTAGGAAAACGAGGCGCAGGGGGGCCCCAGCTGGTAGCCCGTGGGCCAGGTACTTGGCAAAGACAGCCGCCTCCTCAGCCATGAGGAGGCAGCAGAAGGTGAGTAGGAAGGTGTGGGAGGAGACGGTGTAGCCTCGCCACTGGTGGCCGGCTGCCAGGCAGCTCCGGCGGTCGGGCAGCTCATGCAGCAGTAGGCCCTGGGGCAGAGGTTCAAAGCAGGAACCGGTCAGGTCCTCGATGAGCAGGAAGGCTCGTCCAGCCCCCCGCCAGACAGCTGCCCCCACCACCAGTCGGCTCAGGTGCCTGGCGGTCACTGCCACACGTCTTGTCGCCAGGAACACCACCAGCAACACGAAGCCCCCCAGGAAGGTACATGTCCAGCCCCACGCTGAATTCACAAACTTTCTGCGGGCAGAAAGAGGGAAAGCTAGTTGAGACCCCCACCTCCACCCCAAATCCCATCTCCCTACCCTGCTCTGTGTTCCACACACCATCATTGGTCTCTTTAAACCCTACCATGTCAACATTGTCTCCTTAGAGGGCCACCGGACATTCTAGGGTCCACATTCCCTCTTTAGTCCTTAACTTCCCCTGCACCCCCAGGCTCTGTTCCTCCCCCTGCCACACTTTTCTCCCCCTGACCTTCTCAACCTCCTAGGCTATTTTTAGTGTTCCTCCTGGCATCAGAACACAGAGGCCTGGAGAAGCAAGCTGGGATCCCGGAGTGGAGGGAGGCAGCTCCCACGGACTCCCGAGACTCACATGTTGAAGAAGTTGCCGTGGCTCGCGAAGATCGTCCGGGAGTTAACGTGAAACTGCAGAAGGGGCCCAAAGATGACCACCGCTGCCAACCAAGCATGGTAGAGGCGCCGTAGGCAGGGGCTGCCTAGGAGGCGGGCGGCTTGTTCACTTCCGAAGTACAGTAAAGCAGAGGCCACCCAGAGCAGCACCTTGACCAGGCATCCCAGTAGTGCTCGGACTCGGGTCCCGGCCCCCGGCCCTGCCCCCACCACCGGCCCCCGCTCCATGTCCCCTCCCTCCCCACTAACTGCCTGCTCTGCTGGGAGGCTGAGGAGGGGCTAATACCCGCCCCCCCTCGGACAAGGATAGGCAGTGACAGGTGTGGCAGACACAGGGCAGAGCCCTGTTGGCAGCTGGCAGGCAGGGAGGGGGGGCAGTAATGGGCTAGTTTGAGGGCTGACAGGCAGCATGGTCCTGGCCTTGGGTGTGTGGAAGTGTGTCCCCACACAGCCTGTGTCCTTCCCTGTTACCTCTGTGTTCTCAGTTCCAGCCACGTTCTAGTTCATGTCTCCGGGCAAGGCCTGCTGTTCAGAGCTGTCCTTGTCCACGGTCAGCTCATGGCCGTGTGTCTTATTTTGGCCAGCTGAAGCCCATCTACCCTCACCTCAGCTCTACCATGTTTTCCTCCACAGGAAAATCTAGGCCATAAAACCAACCAAACCTCAGATGCCTGTGTTAGTCGGGGTTTTCTAGAGGAGCAGAGCAGGTAGAATCAATCTGAATGAAAAGGTAGTTTATTAGAGCGCTTACGGGCTGTGTCTGCCAACTCCAACACTACCTCTCTCCCCACAGAAAGGCTCACAGGCAGGCAGTTATTCAGTCCAGGAGGCTGGATGGCCCAGCTGGTCTTTGGTCTACATCAGAGTCCCCAGAGGTAGGTTCTAATACCAGTGAAGGAATGCCTCAGCATCAGGACAGAGGACTTGCTGGGAGAGTGAGGGTAAGCAGGCAAAAAAAGCCTCCTTCTTCCATGGCCTTTTTTTTTTTTTTTTTTTTTTTTTTGGTTTTTCGAGACAGGGTTTCTCTGTGTAGCTTTGCGCCTTTTCCTGGAGCTCACTTGGTAGCCCAGGCTGGCCTCGAACTCACAGAGATCCGCCTGGCTCTGCCTCCCGAGTGCTGGGATTAAAGGCGTGAGCCACCAACGCCCGGCCTTCCATGGCCTTTTACTTGGGCTCCCAGGTTTAGGGTGGTTCTTCTAACCTCCAATGATCCAGATTTAGGGCAGGTCTTCTTGCCTCAAATTAGCCAATCAAGAAAAACCTGTCACAGGCATTAAACTGCTTCGGTTTAATTCCAGATGATGTCAAGTGGACAACCAAGACTAGCCGTCACAACGCATTAAAACAAACCAGCAGAGTTTACCTTCTCTCCAAATGCGGGTCCTTCTCCTGGGCTCTGACAGCAGTGAGGTGTGTACACAGCATGGTGTCATGGGCAGGTCGTGGAAGTGGATTCACTGGGGTAGTCACTGTAGTCATGGTGACCCCAGCAGTTTAGCAAGGCTCCTGCTGCCATGCAGATGCGGATGTCTGGAAGGCCAGTTTGTCCCAGGATGACTGTGCACACTGATGGTGGCAGAAAGAATGCACAGGGCATCACCTAATGGGTTACAGCTTGTGTTCATGATGATAAGAGGCAGTAGGTGGAAGTCAAGTGCCCCGAGAAAGGCAACCTGTATAGGGTGATGGTGGCCATGGTTGGGTGCTCAGAGTCCAGGTCTTCCCAGGTGACGGGTAAAGATCGGGGGGGGGGGGGGGGGAACATGCCCAATCTGTCATCCATCAAACTTTTAGTCTGGCCCGGCGGTGGTGGCACACGCCTTTAATCCCAGCACTCAGAAGGCAGAGGCAAGTGGATCTCTGTGAATTTGAGACCTGCCTGGTGTACAGAATGAGTTCCAGGACAACCAGGGCTACACAGAGAAACCCTGTCTCAGAACAACAACAACCAACCAAACAACCCCCTCCAAAAAACAACTTTAAGTCAGTTCTCTACTCAGTTACCCTGGGTCCCATGGTTCACACCAACCTGGCCTCGGCTTCAGCACTGGCAGGACCTCCCTAAGAAGTCCTTGGTAGCCTTTTTAAGATAGCTATCATCTTCTTTCCTTGTTCCTTAAAGCTGGGGTTTCAGAGCAGTGGAGATCCACAAAGTAGGGAAAGGAATGAGGGAGCAAGGACACCCAGGTTGTGGGCCCAGTTGTGATTTGGGGAAAACTAACCAGACCCCTCTTCTTCATGCTACTGCGGATCAAACATAGGGCCTCAGGCATGCTAGTCAAGTACACTGCCACTGAGTCATACCCCAGTACCCTCCCTTTTTTTCTTTCCTCCGCCTTTTTTTTTTTTTGTGGGGGTGGGGGTGGGGCAGTGTCTCATGTTTCTCAGACTGGCCTCAAACTTTTCTTTCTTTCTTTCTTTCTTTCTTTCTTTCTTTCTTTCTTTCTTTCTTTCTTTCTTTCTTTCTTTCTCTCTCTCTCTCTCTCTCTCTCTCTCTCTCTCTCTCTCTCTCTCTCTCTTTCTTTCTTTGTTTTTTGAGACAGGGTTTCTCTGTGTAGCTTTGTGCCTTTCCTGAAACTCACTCTGCAGCCCAGGCTGGCCTCGAACTCACAGAGATCCGCCTGGCTCTGCCTCCCGAGTGCTGGGATTAAAGGCATGCGCCACCACCGCCGGGCTGGCCTCAAACTTTTTACATAACCAAGAATGATCCTGAACTTCTGATCCTCCTGCTTCTCATCTCCTTCCTGAGTGCCTGAGCACTGGGATTCCAAGTATGTACCACCATGCACATTAAAAAACAAACAACAACAACAAAAAAAAAACATGGGCTGGAGAGATGGCTCAGTGGTTAAGATCACTGACTGCTCTTCCTGAGTTCAATTCCCAGCAACCACATGGTTGCTCACAGCCACCTGTAATGAGATCTGGTGCCATCTTTTGGCCTGCAGGGACACATGCAGGCAGAACACTGTACACATAATAAATAAATATTTAAAAACAAAAAAACCATTTTTATTACCGTGTGTGTGTGTGTGTGTGTGTGTGTGTGTGTGTGTGTGTGAGAGAGAGAGAGAGAAAGAGAGAGAGAGAGAGAGAGAGAGAGAGAGAGAGAGAGAGAGAGAGAGAGAGAGAGAAATATACAGGGGAGGGAGGACATACATGTGGCGATTAGAGGACAACTTTTGGGGATCAGTTCTCTCCTTCCACTGGGTTCTGGTGATCAAACTTAGTTTCCAGGGGCACACAGCAAACTTTAGCTCACTGGGCCCATCTGGCCAGGACCATCTCCAGTTTAATGCAGTACTGGAGATGGAACCCAGAGAAACTGAGATATGTCTCCAGCCCTTTTCTTTCTCCCTGCTTCTTTTCTTCTCATTTCTTTTTCTTTTTTGAGTCTTATCCACAGCCCTGGCTAGCCTGAAGTTGTGACAATTCTCCTACCTCAGCCTCCCAAGTGCTGGGATGAACAGGCGTGCACCCCCTCATGCAGTCCAATGTGCTTTTATGCTTGAAGGTCTTTTATTGGTTGGTCATTTATAACATCTTTGTAAAATTTTTTTTTTAATTTAGTTAAAAAAATTTTAAAGCTGAGTGTGGTGGCACACCCCTTTAATCCCAGCACTCGGGAGGCAGAGGCAGGCGGATCTTTGAGTCTGAGGCCAGCCTGGGCTGCACAGTGAGTTCCAGGACAGCCAGGGCTACACCAGGCATGGTGTCATTATTTGTAATTACAGCACTCAGGAATTTATGGCAGGAGGATTGACTCAAGTTCATTGCCAGACTGATCTACCTAGTGATCTCCAGGCCAGCTTGGGATACAGTAAGGCTGTCTCAAGCAAACCAAAACAACAACAAAACCCCCCAAAACAAAAAAAAAATCCCAACAAAACAAAACAGTTCCTAGACCAAAAAACCCAACAACAAACAATTCTAGAGATCATAAAACATGTTATTCTTCCCCTTTGGAATTAAATTTCCATTATAATTATTAGTAGTATCATTTATATTTGTTAACAGGACTGCATGGTATGGTAATGTCTCAGAATGATATTCTGTGGACTTTGAGAATACTAACAATTTTTTCTCTAAATTTGTAACTCTGGAATACGGGTTCATGTTAGGGGTGAAATGGCAGAGTAGGACGAGCCTAGTTAGTTTTCTCAAATTCACCTGCCTGGAGTCATCTGAAAGGAAAACCTCAGTTGCCAAGATCAGACTGTGCTGTGGGCATGGCTGTGGGGGACTGTCTTGATGATTGATGCGGGAGGGCCCAGCTCACTTTGGGCGGGACCATTCCCTGCTCAGGTGGCCCAGGTTGTATATAAAAGGTTGCTAAACATGAGCCAGAGAATCAGGCAGTGGTGTTTCTCCATGGTTCCTGCCTTGACTTCCCTCAGTGATGTACTGCTCCCTGGAGTGTGAGCCAAATAAACTCTTTCCTCCTGTAAGCTACTGTTAGCGTTGTTTTAAATTTTATGTGTGTTTTGCCTCGTGTATGTTTATGCAACACTTGTGTGCCGGGTGCCCATGGAGGTCAGAAAAAGGTGTTCGCTTCTCTAGGACTGGAGTTACAGGTGATTGCGAGCCTTGTGTGGGTGCTTAGAATTGAACCCAGATACCCTGTACTCCTAACCACTGAGCCCTGGTCAGAAGTTGATCACAATAAAAGGAAAACTAGGCCAAGGAGCAAAAGGACAGGCAAGATATGAAGTGGGTCTTGTTTTCTTTTTTGGTATCATTTTGTCTGGTTAAAGACAGGCTCTCATCGAGCCCAGGCTGCGTTCAAGCTGCTCGGTAGCTAAGACCTTGAACTGTGATCCCTCTTCTGCTTCCACCTCTTAAGCACTGAGATCAGAGGCAAGTGTCACCCTACCCAGTTTACCTTGGTGATGGCAACTAACCTTCTCAGCTCTCGGCAGTTTTTAATTATTTTACACTTGTTTGTTTATTCTGTGGACATGTCCATACCACAGTGTGTGTGTGTGTGTGTGTGTGTGTGTGTGTGTGGTCAGAGGACAATTGTAGGAGCTGGTTCTCTCATCATGGGAGTTTCAGGGATCAAACAGGGATCAACAGGTTTAGTGTTGTCACTTAAAGGCCAGTGCCTTTACCAGCCGGGCCTTCTAACCTTCCCTGGGCAGTTGTTTTGGGGGCCACGTGTAGAAGTAATTATCTGCCATCTTAGCTACTCAAGCTAGAGGACTGAGTGAGTACAAGCATTCAAGATGAGCCCAGGTGACACAGTGAGCCCCCCTCAACACTTCCATGGCCATGAAAGTCTATGACCACCCCTTTAAATGCAAACCGTTTAAAGACTGCTTCAAAGAGCAAGACGTGTGGAGAATGCCATCTCCTGGGTTCTTTTATCGTGTGTGTGTGTGTGTGTGTGTGTGTGTGTGTGTGTGCGCGCGCGCACTCAGTGAGGACAGCTTCTGAAAGTCAGTTCCCTCCCACCACATGGCTCCAGGCATCAAGGTCAGCCTTCAGTCTGGTGGCAGATGCCTTCCCTGGGTGAGACATCTTGCTAGCCTCAGGAACTTGGGGTTGAGTGGCTGGCGAGTGCTGCTCAGGTCCTCCGGCTGTGTATTCCCGACCACCCACCCCCTCTGCATGCTGGAACAGCTCCAGAGCGGACTTGACACAGGCATGGCTGGGCTGTAACAGAAAGTGTGCTTATCGTCTGCTGTCTCCGGGTCTTCTGTGGAGAGGAAGGACTTTTACAAGCCTTAATAAGCGATCATCCTTCATCCTGGGTTAGTAAGGTGTTTTCTCTTATAGAGTAGCATACTTTCTGTAAGAACTTTTGGTTTTCTGGCCTCAAACTGATGATGTGGCTGAGAATGACCTTCAACTTTTGATCTTTTTGTCCTCAGTTCCACGACTACAGTGCATGCCGCCACACCCATTTTAAAAACCGTTTCCTTGAACTCAGAAGACAACAACCTCTGATGGGAAAAGGGAGAGACACAGACACTGGGCCAGTTTCCCAGACAGTTTATTGGGAAAGCCAAAGCCAGTGAGAAGATGAAAGGAGTCCTATTTTAACCTTTTGTTGAAGCTGCTGGCCACCAGCAGTGACAGGGTCCAGTGGCAGGGAGGGCCATAGAGAGCTTCTGGAGACTCCTACCTCTCAGACCAGTCTCTTAACACCAAAGTCCAAGTATGAGAGAAGACATAGTTCCCACCCCAGGAGGGTGCTGAGGAAACAGTTCTACCCACCCTGTCCTCCCTCAAAGATCTCAGGAAGAAAGGCCAGTATACTTAGCCCTGATTGGCCAATCTAACCCTCAGTGTGAAGACCTGGGCAAAGGGCATTGCTGATGGGTCTATGCAGACCTCAGGGATCTACACTATGAGCCAATATCTAACATCGGAACATGATTAATACACGCAGGACAATCGTCTTGTTGGCAGAAGCTGCACCCCAGATAATGGATGTCCTGCCGCCACACTCTGGCTAGAGATAGAAATCTGAGCAGACTGGGTGTGAAGGCATGAGGAAACCACTCGGCCCAGCCCGACGGGGGGGGGGGGGGGGGGGGGGGGGGGTTAGTCCAGGCTCAGCTTGGGCCCAGACCCTGGGCTTCTGTTTCTCACTGCCCAATGTCAGCAGTTCCCCCACATAGTCCCCAGAAGGGGAAGGGAGGAGGAGGCAGAGAACCTGTTGAGAATTCACCCTATTCAGAACTGGAGGTCAGATCTACTGAGGTGAGGAGAAGGCCACAGACGGGCAGGGCACCGGAGTCGGGGCGCTGGAGCATTTCTCAGACTCTGGCATGTCGTCCTGGAAGTACTCAGCCTGGCGGTACTGCCAAAGACGCAGGTTCCCATCCCACTGCAGACAGAGGAGAAAGTGACAAGCAGTCAGGGAGATGCCCCCTCCCAGGTCCACGTTCTGGACGTGCATCCTCCCGCCCCAACCCTTGTAGCCTCACCGAACTGCTGACAATCTTCTCTTCAAAGGGGTGCCAACTGACATCCCGCACACAGGCCTTGTGATTGGTCAGCTTCTTCACAATGTGGCCGCTCAGGAGGTCATACACTGTCCAGGGAAAGCCAGACAGGGCTGCTGTAGGACGTCAGTCCCCCAGTGGCACCACTGACTTGCTTCTCAGGCAGCATCCCACTTTCCCATGGAAGCAAAGCCCACCTCAGAGGACAGTGCTCCATCTGCTTCCTTCTCTTGTTCCTGTCCTTACCTTGGGCTGAAGGTATGGAGTGGAAGGTGGGTATCCCTGCCCCTTAGCTAGAATTCCAAGGACTACTGTGGTTTTTTTGTTTGTTTGTTTGTTTTTGGAGACAGGGTTTCTCTGTGTAGCTTTGGTGCCTGCCCTGGATCTCACTCTGTAGACCAGGCTGGCCTCGAACTCACAGAGATCCACCTGCCTCTGCCTCACGAGTGCTGGGATTGAAGGTGTGCGCCACCACCGCCCAGCTCAAGGACTACTGTGAATAAAATGCACGGTGGTAATCTCAACATTTGGGAAGTGAAAGCAGGATAACCAGGTGCTCCAGGCTAGCCCAGGTTACATTCTCCCAGTCTCAAACAAAATGAAAACTGGAAATGCACTGGCTTCCAAGAACTTTTAGAATGCTGGACATCGTGGTGCATGTCTTTAATCCCAGCACTCAGGAGGCAGAAGCAGGCGGAGTTCTGTAAAATTGAGGCCAGTCTGATCTATACAGTGATTACTAAGACAGCCAAAATGGTTACACCGAGAATCCCTCTCTCATAAAAATAAAATAAAAACGTTTAGCAAGCTATGGAAGGTACCGGCAGTGAACCCCAGGCTGAGTCGATGTGTGCTCTTGTTCCTTGTCTGACAAGTACATCTCTGCCTTTTAAACTTCAGTGTGCAGGGTAGAGGTGTTTATGTTTGTGAGTGGGTGCACACATCTGTGAGTGCATGTACATGTAGGGGCCAGGGCTCAATGTTGGCCTTTTCCCTCAATCACTCTCCACTTTGTTTTTTTGAGACAGGATTTCTTTGCATAGTCTGTCCTGGAACTCACAGAGATCCACCTGCCTCTGCCTCCCGAGTGCTGGGATTAAAGGCGTGCACCACCACCTCCCAGCTTCCGCTTTATTTTCTGGGAGTCTCTCACTGAAGTGGGAGCTTGCTGATTTGACTAGTGTGGTGGTTTGAAAGAAAATGGCCCCCAAAGGGAGTGGCACTATTAGGAGGTATGGCCTTGTTGGAAGTAGTGTGTCACTGGAAGGGGGGGGGGTTGGGGTCTCTTTTGCTCAAGCTTCCCTCTCTGTGAATCTCAGTCAACTTCCTGTTGCTTGCAAGATACAGCATTCTCAGATCCAGCACGTCTGCCTGCACGCTGTCATGCTCATTATCATGATGATAATGGACTGAACCTCTGAAACTGTAAGTGAGCCACCCCAATGAAATGTTTTTTTCTTTTTTTGGAAGCTGAGGATTGTCAAACCCAGGGCCTAGCAAGCGCTCTACCACTGAGCTAAATCCCCAACCCCAAATGTTTTCTTGATAAGAGTTGCCGTGGTAATGGTGTCTCTTCACTAAGATAGCTAGAATGGCTGGTCTACACGTTCCAGGATCCTGTTTCTGCCCCCAACCCCAGGCTCTTGGGATACAGTTGCATCATGTGTGGGTTCTGGGGACCTGAGCTCAGACCCTTGTGCTTGGACAGCAAGTGCTTTACTGCCTGAACCATCCCCTACCCTGTTCTTTCCTGTGCATCCCTGCTTCAGCCCTACACGACCATCCCCTACCCTGTTCTTTCCTGTGCATCCCTGCTTCAGCCCTACACGACCATCCCCCTACCCTGTTCTTTCCTGTGCATCCCTGCTTCAGCCCTACACGACCATCCCCTACCCTGTTCTTTCCTGTGCATCCCTGCTTCAGCCCTACACGACCATCCCCTACCCTGTTCTTTCCTGTGCATCCCTGCTTCAGCCCTACACGACCATCCCCTACCCTGTTCTTTCCTGTGCATCCCTGCTTCAGCCCTACACGACCATCCCCTACCCTGTTCTTTCCTGTGCATCCCTGCTTCAGCCCTACACGACCATCCCCTACCCTGTTCTTTCCTGTGCATCCCTGCTTCAGCCCTACACGACCATCCCCCTACCCTGTTCTTTCCTGTGCATTCCTGCTTCAGCCCTACACGACCATCCCCTACCCTGTTCTTTCCTGTGCATCCCTGCTTCAGCCCTACACGACCATCCCCTACCCTGTTCTTTCCTGTGCATCCCTGCTTCAGCCCTACACGACCATCCCCTACCCTGTTCTTTCCTGTGCATCCCTGCTTCAGCCCTACACGACCATCCCCTACCCTGTTCTTTCCTGTGCATCCCTGCTTCAGCCCTACACGACCATCCCCTACCCTGTTCTTTCCTGTGCATCCCTGCTTCAGCCCTACACGACCATCCCCTACCCTGTTCTTTCCTGTGCATCCCTGCTTCAGCCCTACACGACCATCCCCTACCCTGTTCTTTCCTGTGCATCCCTGCTTCAGCCCTACACGACCATCCCCCTACCCTGTTCTTTCCTGTGCATCCCTGCTTCAGCCCTACACGACCATCCCCCTACCCTGTTCTTTCCTGTGCATCCCTGCTTCAGCCCTACACGACCATCCCCCTACCCTGTTCTTTCCTGTGCATCCCTGCTTCAGCCCTACACGACCATCCCCCTACCCTGTTCTTTCCTGTGCATCCCTGCTTCAGCCCTACACGACCATCCCCTACCCTGTTCTTTCCTGTGCATCCCTGCTTCAGCCCTACACGACCATCCCCTACCCTGTTCTTTCCTGTGCATCCCTGCTTCAGCCCTACACGACCATCCCCCTACCCTGTTCTTTCCTGTGCATCCCTGCTTCAGCCCTACACGACCATCCCCTACCCTGTTCTTTCCTGTGCATCCCTGCTTCAGCCCTACACGACCATCCCCTACCCTGTTCTTTCCTGTGCATCCCTGCTTCAGCCCTACACGACTTTTACTACCCATGCCTCCTTTTTTTTTTTTTTTTTTTTTTTTGAGACAGGGTTTCTCTGCGTAGCTTTGCACCTTTCCTGGAACTCACTTGGTAGCCCAGGCTGGCCTCGAACTCACAAAGATCCGCCTGCCTCTGCCTCCCGAGTGCTGGGATTAAAGGCGTGCGCCACCACCGCCTGGCCCATGCTGCTTTTTATTCTGAGAGGCAGGGTCTTGCTTAATGGTCCGAGCTGGCCCAGAATTCACAGTTCAGGCTGGCCTTGAACTCATGGCAAGCCTTTACCTCCTGAGTGCTGGAATCACAGGCATGAGTTCTGTGCCTAGCTCTCATGCTCTCTTTTTGTCATTTGTTTACCTCTGTTCCCTCCCACCTTTCCTCTGTGATCCATTTCCTTGAATGACTGGAAAAAACCAGAATTATGTGTTTGGTAATCTATCTGCTGCCTAGAATTCTATGTTCTCTTTCTTAATTAAAAATGCTCATGAGTGCTTCCTAGTTCCTTGTTTAAGTCTTTCCTGTTCCAACCTAAATAACATTTCACTTGTAGTTGTTACTGAGACTTTAAGGAGCTCACTGTAGTTACAGATGGGATGCCAGAGACGCGTGCCTGCCCCTTTCAGGCCCGTCCTCACAGATCCTTACCCACTACTTTGCCAGTGGAGCAGCCACTGTAGATGAACTGCTGGCCAGTGCTGTGTGCTGGGGAGAATCGGCAGCGGATGAGAGTGTGCAGCACTCCGTGGCCTCGGTAGGTCATTAAGGAGCTGTCTCCCGGGAGCTTCAGCTTCTTCCAGGCTGGGTAAGGACACACGGTTTTGGAGGTGGGCCTTCGATGAGGGAGTTTCTACTAAATTGCCCTGTACCATCAGCTCTTTTTTCTTTATTAAGAAATTGTTTATTCATTTTACATACCAACCACAGGTCCCCCTCTCTTCCCTCGCCCCAACTCCTCCCATCCTCACACCACCAGCTCTTTTTTTTTTTTTTTTTTTTTTTTTTTGGTTTTTCGAGACAGGGTTTCTCTGTGTAGCTTTGCGCCTTTCCTGGAGCTCACTTGGTAGTCCAGGCTGGCCTCGAACTCACAGAGATCCGCCTGGCTCTGCCTCCCGAGTGCTGGGATTAAAGGCGTGCGCCACCAACGCCCGGCTCACCACCAGCTCTTAACAAAGATCAACACTCAAAGGCAACTGGCTACCCAACCCTAAACTGCCGACTTCCCCCCAAAGTCACCGATACGGCCTTGCAGATTTGACAGTGTCAACAATACTAAAATATTTTTGTGGTGGTTGGTTCCATGTTCCCTTAAACCTGGGAGCCCCTCCCCCACATAAAAGGTCTACAAGAAAAGACTGAGGGAGGGCTCTAGGATTCCCAGGTAACAGACAAACCCATCAAGCCCATTCCAGGCCACCAGTGGCTGAGTGTTCTAGTCCCCACCCAACTCTCGATCCCCAGACCTCAGCCTCACTCGCACCCTTACCTTTCTTGGGCACCTGCTGCCACCGATAGTCCCAGTTTTGCTGTGTGGCAGCCTGGCGTGATGCTTCCATGCCTTCTCGGCTGGAAAAGCGTCTAATATCCCAAAGCTTAATGGTCTGGTCTTTGGAGTTGGAGATGAGATACCGAGCATCACCCTAGGAATCCAAAGATGGACAGATGCACCAGAGCCTGTTTAGTGTCTGCAGTGTAGTTCCTCTGTGCTAGCTGGGGCTAGACCTCTAAGCTGCTGGGTCTGCTTGGTCTTGATCCATCCAGATCAGCTTGCTTTTGATGTTTTGCTTCAGATCTCCTTATCCCCAGAGTACAGGCTATATCCCTCATTCTAACTTAGACTAAACTGTTTTCTACTTTCTTTCTTTATTGATTTTTTTTTTTTTTTTGAGACAGGGTTTCTCTGTGTAGCGTTGCGCCTTTCCTGGAACTCACTCTGTAGCCCAGGCTGGCCTCAAACTCATAGAGATCCGCCTGGCTCTGCCTCCCGAGTGCTGGGATTAAAGGCGTGCGCCACTGCCGCCCGGCTCTTTCTTTTTTGATTTATTTGTTTTATATGTATGGGTGTTTTGCCTACATGTATGTCTGTGTACCATGTGCACGCCTGGTACCTGTGGAGGCTAGAAGAGTTACAGATGGTTGTGAGCTGTGGTGTAGGTGCTGGGAACTGAACCTGGGTCTTTTGGAAGAATAGCCAGTGCTCTTAACCACTGAGCAATCTCTCTAGCCTCATCTTGTACTTTTCTTATAAAGTCCTGCTGTGGTCCTGCAGGCTGATGAGGACAGAAAAAACTCATGTTTCTTGGCTTAGGCACTTCTCCTAAACCCCAGTTCCTGAACACACTGAGAAGAAACTTTGGAGTGTCTATACCAGTCCACAGTCACGCCCTCCCGGGCAACCAGAACCTTAAGAGTCTGACTATGCAGTCTTGTATCCTTGCTCACCTTGCTGTCAATAAAGGTGATGCCATCCTGGTGACCAGCCAGTGCACCCACAGGCTTGGGATCATCCTCTCGCATGGTGCGTCGATCCCACACTTTGCAGATGGCATCGTCTCCCCCAGAGAACAGGATTTGAGAGCTTATGTCAGCAAATGCCACTGCATTCACATCATCTTCATGAGACTCAATCTAGAGGAGCAGGAAGCTAAGAGTCTCAGGATTTCTTTCTTGTCTTAAAATAGGTTAAAGACCAAGAGGAAGAAGAAGTTTTTGTCTCATAAACAATACCTGAAGAGTACGTCGGTTTTGTTCTCGGTCAAAGACATACAGGCAGCCATCATTGGCTCTGTAAGAAATGAGATAAGAGGGTCCTAGAGCCAAGACTATTGTTCTGTGTGCTTGTGAGAGTCCTGCTGAGGAACTCAAACAAGGAGCAAGCTCTTGTGTTCTTTCACATATGGGAGAAGCAGCAGCTTAGTTTTCAAGGAGGCTTACGACCTGACACCTCACCCAGGGAAATGGTGAGTCAGAACCAAGCAGCTCATAAGCCTTGACCTTGGAGAAGGTTTTCCACAGCCGCTAGGGTAGTTTCTGTAACCGCAGAACCTACCTCCGGCAGAACCCTCGCCCCACTAATCGAGGCAGACGTTCCCACAGCCCACTCACCCTCCTAGTACTTCTCGTCCATCTGAGGAGACAGCGATGGAGAAGACAGCAAAGCGACGTTCTTCTGGCCTAGGGAAGGCAAAGGAGGAGCTCCGCTAGGTGGGTGTCCCTTCACTTTCTGTCAGTCTACAAAGAATCTGGCAAGGGTTGTAAAGAGGAGGACACAGAGGGCCCGCCGACTCCTGCTAGCAGGCAGGCAGGCCACCTGTGAGAACCCAGAAGCAATCCTGTAACTAGGGCTCACAGGATGGGCCATGCTCTCAGGAAGCCATGCAGAGAACCTGGCAACCAGCGCACTTTTCCGTCTAGGTGGGAGCTCCTGTTCGAGAGCTCCTGGAAAGCCTTCCCTGAGGAGCTTCTGATGAGTCTGACAAGAAAAAGCCAGTACCTTAGATCCAGGGCAGTGTGTGTGTCTCCTTCCCCATAGATATTGCAGATATGAACTAAGAGAAGAGAAACAAGAATTCTTTAGGGTTGAGGGAAAGAGAACAGAAGTAAAACTAAGAAGGGAAAGAGCAAATGGCAAGGATGCCAGAGCACTCTGGGAGTGATTTTCCGAGGGCAAAGCATGGCATCTTCTCAGAGAGAAGAGGAGCCACTGCAGAAGGCTGGAGCATACTCACTGTAATCAGACCAGCTGGAGTACAGGAAGTGGTTCCCATCAGGAGTGAAGGCCACGTCCAAGACACTCCAGCCCACATCCCGGGCCTTGATGCTTTTGAATTTATGGAAGCGGCCATACCGACAGTCATACAGTCGGATTGTCTGATCTGTAGAGTTGATTTCAGGCAGAGTTATGGACTATTCTCCTTGCAGAGCCGTCTACATCAGATCTCTTTTGCTTGGTGTGTCTATGGTCTCCCTTTATCAAGGGAATCATGCTCTGGGCTAAACATCTCTAGGCCAGGTTTTGAGTTCCCTGGGTCTGAGGCTTTCTAGTCCGGGTGAGAATATTCTTTGTTCTAGGCTAAGGTTGTTAACAGGACTGGGGTCTAGTACCTTGACAAGCAGACATGAAGATCTGACCATCTTTGCTGTAGATGCCACAGAACGCCTTCTGAGAGTAGGTGTCGGTGAAGCTTAGATCATTGGGCAGGAAGCTGGAGAAGCAGAAGGAAAGAGAGGGATAAAGGAGCTCCGAGTGAGAAGAGCCCCGTTAGCAGAATGGCATGGCAGCATATTTCCTTTTTATGTATTGTCATCTTTTACACTTTTCTATGTTGTTTGTTCTCAAAGCCTCAACCCCCTTTAACCTAGCCTTAAATATTCCTGAGAATCCTTTAACTTCTACCCTTCAAAATGTAGGCGATAAGGTCTGGCTGGCCCTTCGAGTCTCTCCACCAAGCCCCATACTCACTGAGACATCACTCGAGACTGTTCTCCAAGGGAGAAGCTTCCCCGGTGGCAGAGGCCCCGTTCTCTCTAAATGGAAGGGATTGGGGAATATTGCTAGCAGAACTGGAGGGCCACTGCCATCACACCACGCCCCTCCTCCAAGGAAATTTCTCTTGCTACAGAAACAATGTCCCCCAGCACTAGGATGCAGGCTGGCTAACACACACCAGCCCCCACACTTGAGGTCTCCTTGGGAAGTTTACTTCTGTTTGTTTGTCTGGGGCTGGCAGAGCTTCTGGCCTCAACAGGTCTACTGCCAGGCTGCCTAGAGGTGGAAAAACCTACCTGGTGCAACATTCGTGGAAAGCTGCGCTCCCGGGCGGTCCTCCTGAGTCCTAGGCGCCCTGTGGCCAATTCCACCTGTGTCTTGATCTCATTGTATTCCAGCTCCCCAGTGTCAGGGGTTGCATCCACTGTGAATACCAAGAAGTTTCCTTCTAGGTCTTCCAGCCCAGAAGATAGCTAGCAAAATTGTACCCAACTGACTGGCTACAAGGATTCCCTCATCCCCTGAATTATCTTCTTTCAATTTAACTAATTAAGCTTTAGAAGATTGGTTATTTTTAAAAGTAAAAGGGGTCTGGTGAACATCTTCCAACATTAAGATGAGACTGTCAGTTATGCACGCCTTTAATCCCAGCGCTCGGGAGGCAGAAGCAGGCAGATCTCTGATTTTGAGGGCAGCTGGACTACACTGAGAGTTCTAGAACAGCCAGGGATACAAACAGACCCTATCTCAAAAACAAAACACAAAACCAGAAACAATTAGATTGCCTTTCCTCTTACCAGGAGGGTTGTATCTATCTCCAAGGCGACCATCCCAGGCACTGTCATGCTCTTCCTCTGAGTCCGAGAGAGCCTGGATGAGCTGTAAATTTGCTGCGCCTCCTCCTTGCACCAACCTCACTTGGCCTCTGTGGAGAGATCCCCATTATAAAGGGGGGATCCCATCCCCCAGCTATCCAATGGCTATCTAGCTCTTTGTACATTTGGTTCTCATTTTGGCGTGAGAGGCTGACTAGACCTCAGCTGTTATTTTAAGTCCCCTATAAGACACAGTGGGGCATGGTGGTGCACGCCTTTAATCCCAGCACTCAGGAGGCAGAGGCAGGTGGATCTCTGTGAGTTTGAGGCCAGCCTGGTCTACAGAGTGAGTTTCAGGACAGCCAGGGCTACAAAGAGAAACCCTGTTTCGAAAAACAAACAAACCAAACCAAACAACCCCAACCAAACCAAAAAAAAAAAAAAAAAAAAAAAGGAAACTAATTTGTACTTTTACAAGAACACAGAATTCGGACAGTTTGAAGACCCACTAAATTGATTTCTCACAGAGTGAAATATTATTTTCCCTCAGGTGAGGATTGAATCCAGGGCCTCAATGCACACTAGGTAAGCTGCTACCACTGAGCTATAGCCCTAGTTCAAGAGCTAAACACAGGAGAACATGCCCACCAGTCCTTCTTAGTCTCTTTTCCCGCTGTGATAGAACACCCTGGCAAAAGCAACCTAAGAGAGAAAAGGTTTATGCTGGCCAGCAGCTCAGGGGTCGAGTCCATCATAGCAGGGAAGTCAAGGCAGCAGGGACCTGAAACAGCTGGGTGCACAGCCTTCACAATCAGGAAGCGGAGACAGATGAATGATCATGTTTAGCTAGCTTGCTCCTTTTCATATAGTCCAAGACCCACACCCTAGGAATGGGAGCCACCCACATTCCGCTTGGATCTCCCTGCTTCAATGAACCTAATCACTGTAATCCCTCACAGGCCTGCCCAGAGGCTAAACAATCCCTCAGAGGTGTCTGGACCCCGTAAGTTGACAGCGACAGCCCTCACAGCCATTGCTGTGGGAAATACAGCACAGAACATAATATTCTGCAGGGGTAACCAGGCTCCTCTTTTCCCAAGGCCAGCAAACAAAGCCAGGTATACTATTTTTATCAGTTCCTGGTGGTCACCCCCTCGAGGGCATTCTTTTCTTAAGAACAGGGCTAGTAAGGTCGATTTAAACTTGTTTTTCAAGTAAATCCACATGGCTTCATCTCATATGGCAAGTGATTTAACACCCCCTTCCCAACTCTGCTTCTCACATCTCTCCTTTCCTCCACATCCTCCTCCCTGTTTTCCCTTTATTTTCTCAGAAAACAGACTAAATTTGTGTTGTTACAGCCAAAGAGGCCGCCCTGAGAAGCCCCTCAACCACAAGATCTGAGTGTGTCGGTGACCTGCCCTGGGTAGGAACCATTCTGGGTATGGAGCGGAGTATGGGCGTCCAGCAGGGAACGGTCGTTCTGTTCAAACACGACCGTTGTCCTGGGCTAACACCATTCCCTGTCTTCTGCACCTTTCCTGCCTGGAGCTGAGATCAAGAGACCGTGGTGACACTTAGCAGTGTCACAGCAGAGGGTAAGTTACCTGCGGAGGAGATAGGCCAGTACCTGGGCCAGATCCACATCTTCATCCTCCTCCTCCTCTTCCTCGCTCCGACGCAGGCCAGCCGCTCTTCGGGACAAGCCCTCGGAGGGCTCTAAGGACCCGGATCCTGCGCTGCTGCTGTTCCGCGATCCCATCTTCTGGTTACAGCATCCTTATGTCCTGGTGCGGGGGCTCCTCCTGTCACCAACTTGGGCTTGGTGAGAGTAATTTCTGCTCTAGAAATACCAGGGTTTCCAGAAACGGGGCAGTAGCTATCTTTAGAGGGGTGACCCCTCCTGGAGACCAATTTCCTTCTCTTTTAGCTATGACAGCTCCCGAGGTTTCGGGAACATAAACCTTCCTCAATCCTGTGAAGCAAAGAAAGCCATATGAAACCTCGGGTGCAACCCTCGTTTACTCACGAGAGTCCATAAGGAGGAATTTCCCATTTTCCTACCCAAACTCACCTATCCAAGTCCCCGGCCGGGGGTGGCCGAATCCCAGATAACCTCTCGGGCCGACCAATCAAAACCCCTTGCGGAAGAACGCGCCTCCCGAGCTTATCTCAGACCACCAACCAGAAGCATTAGAACTCCGACCCGGACTCCCCTTTGCGGCCCAATCAGAGCAACTCCTTGCGAGGGCCGGCAGCAGCGACGGCCAATGAAGTTACAAGTCAGCCTAACACCCGCCCCCCCCCGCTCCAGCCCAGCTTCCCGCCCACGTGGTGCGCCGGGGGGTGTGTGTACGGCAGGGGGCGGGAGAGCGGAGAAGCACCGCCCCCGGCGGCCGGCGGTTACCGCCCCACGCGAGACCACCCACCAGCCCGCAGCCGTCGCAGGAGCCGCGGGGGGCGAGGACGCTGTGGACGCCGACGACCCCTGCGGAGCCGGCCGACAGCTCCTCAGGTCGCCAGCCTCATCCGGCAGGCATCGGGCCGCCAGGCCTGCGGGTGCTGACGTCACTCGACGCGCCCCGCAGCCCCGCCCCCCCTCGGCCCGCTGATTGGGCAGCGGAGTCCGCTGATGGACAGGTGGGCGCTGGAGGAAAGTGCGTGACCCAAAGAGGGGCGTTCGTGCGGAGCGGCCGGGAATTGGCTGCGGCGTGCACTGGAGCTAGCGGAACTAGACGTCATGGCTGCGAGGCGGTCCCTTAAGGTCGCCTGCAGTTGTTTTTTTTTTTTAACTGCATGCCCAGCCCTCCTTTTTCACACAGCTCCCAGCAACCCCAGCTCAACCGTTTTTTGTTGTTTTTTTTTTTTCCCCCGCGGGCCTGCCCGAAAGCAGTCTTCTTCACCGCTGGGACCCAGGCTTCCTCGCCCTGCTGTGTACCCACTTACCCGCGGCGGTCTCGGTAGACGACCCCTAGCTTCCTCTCCCGGTGTTTGCAGACGCTCCCTAAGTCCCCGCAGCCTGCCTCGGAGCCTTTCCGGTTGCGTTAGTGCGCACGCGCTGCCTCGGTCTGCGTTTTGCAGACCTTCCCCAGGCTTGGCTGGCGCGCCGCCGCCTCCTGCAGGTTAATGAGTAACAAGGTCGCGGCCAAGGCCGAGCCCTGCCGCGCCTGGACGGTTTCCCCAGGCCGAGGGCCGCGGCGGCCTTGGCCCAGAGCCGGGCCACCTCCGCTCCCTGGACGGGCATGTGGCCAGTCCTGTAGGGGTGTCCCCTGGTCCCTAGGCCGGAGAGCAGAACGCTTTCTCCCGGACCCACACCGTGGATGGTTGAACTGGCCAAGGTGCCTAGCGTCCCTGCGCTCTGTTTCCTGTTCCGCTGTCACTGCCTTAAAATTCGTTAAACAAAGCGTCCAGCATTTTGTTCTTTGGCTACTTTCCATTAGTTCACGTGGACAGTATTTCTAACACACATGGAACTTTCAGGATCCCGAGGTATCTGGGTTATCCGGCCTGGAAAGTCTATAGTTTTAAAAAGTACTTTTCCTTCCTTATTACTCCTTTAATTTTAACAAGGTCTGTAGATTTTTTTTTAACTGATTGCTTGAGGTTATTTTCACAGTCGCAATTCCCCCACTTCAGACCTCTCCCACTCACTGATCTGCTCACCTCTCCTAACAGTATTGCGTTCCTAAGAGCTGACCAGTGATTTTTCCTTTTTTTGTTACTTCAAATATAGACTTCCCAACCGGATTGTCTTTTTACTAACTTGTTTTTTTGTTTTCTGCTAACAAATGTGCCTGTAAGTGCCTTTCTACTTGTGCACCTTTTTAGAATGTCTGATCTGAGAGATGCCTTATCTTTACTGGCCCTAGCCGGCTCTAATAGCCGTGAACTTTGACCTAGTGGTACTGTAGTAATCAACCTAGGACCTGCATAAAGATTTATGTTCTGCTTAACGGTTACTGGTAATAGTGGAACACTGGAAACAAAAATCCAAATATACAATAAAAGGTTGGTTAAATAAATTATGGTCAGCATTGTACAGATAGGAAAATACCAGGTAGCCACTGAAATGAATTTTATAATGGGTTGGGAATATATATGTCTGTGGGAGAGCGCTTGCCTGGCATTGGTTATACATTGGGTTCAATCACCAGCACACATACACAAAACAAAACCAGGCTGGCTGCTGCAGTTCGTCATAAAGTATAAAAATAACCAGTTTGGGCCGGTGAGGTGGTTCAGCTTGCCGGGTAAAGGGGCTTACTACTAAGTCTTATGACTTGAGTTCAGTCCCTGGGACTCACTCGTAGGAGAGAGAATGGACTCCCATAAGTTGTCCTCTGAACTCCACATATATACTGCCCTAGTCACCCACACCCACCCATTAAGTAAATATGAATTTTTAAAAAATCCAAGGCCATTATGTGGTTAATAAAGTAGACAGGATCTTATACATAATAACCAAGGTGTAACATGAACAGAACATTATGATTAATACAATTATAATGCCTAAGGTCCAGAACAGAGATCTGTAAATTTATTCTCTTAGCTACCTCTCTGTGTGTATGTGTGGGTGTATGGGTGTGGTGTGCTTGTGTGCTCAGGTGTGTTCCGGTGGATGTGCACGTGTGTACCAGTTGGTATAGAGGCCTGAAATGGATGTCTGGTGTCTTCCTTAATAAAATTTCTAACTTATTTATTTTAGACTATCTTTTATTTATTTTTTTGACGATTTCATACATGTATACAGTGTATTTTTTTTTTTTTTTTCAAGACAGGATTTCTCTGTGTAGTTTTGCGCCTTTCCTGGATCTAGCGCTGTAGCCCAGGCTGGCCTCGAACTCACAGAGATCCGCCTGCCTCCTGAGTGCTGGGATTAAAGGCACGCACCACCACCACTGGGTGTATACAGTGTATCTTGATCACACTCACTTGAGCTGCTCGCCCTCCCTCTGATGTCCCCCCTACAAACCCCCTCCTACTTTCATGTTTTGTTTTTTTTCTTTTTCTTTCTTTTTTCTTTTTTTTTTTTTTTTTTGGTTTTTCGAGACAGGGTTTCTCTGTGTAGCTTTGCGCCTTTCCTGGGACTCACTTGGTAGCCCAGGCTGGCCTCGAACTCACAGAGATCCGCCTGTTTTTTTTTTTTCTTTTTCTTAACCAACTTATTTTTTGAGTCAGAGCCTCTCCCTGAACCTGTAGCTGGCTGATTGGCCATGCTGGCTAGTTAGCCAGCAAGCCCCAGGAACTCTTCTGTCTGCTCCCTTAGCTCCAGGATTTTAGACACGTGACTTGAACATTGCTGGATTATTTTAGGAGGGTGCTGAGGATCTGAATTCAGGTGCCCCTGCTCATACTTTATCGACAGGGCCATCTGCCCAGTCTCTGCCACCCCTTTTGATGACAGAGTTGCACTATGACCAGGTCTAAGCAAAATCGAAGGAGGAGGGAGGTCAACAGTAAATAAATTATGTATATATGGCAGGGAGCGGTGGCACCCCCAGGAGAAGGTGGTTTTGACACGCCCTTGGCCCGTCAGTGCTTGGTGAGTTTGTAAAGTGCTTTGAACCTGAGCAGCTTCTGCTTTCCCCAGCTACACTGAGTCATTTTAGCCACAGGGAGGGTTTTTCAGTTAAGACCAAGTCTGCTAATTAGTAAATATCAGTTGATTCACTTCCTCTTCCGCCAGGGTTGGCCTTGGTTTGTTTTGTTTTGTTTTTGTCCCTGAGCAGCTCCACTAGAGGGCGACCTGGTCTGTGGAAGAGAGGACAGCAAGTTTTCATGTTGGGCATGGTCACACAGCTTCTCTGTGGTTTCAACAGGAGCTCCGCAGGATGAGTATCTCCGGGGTACCTGAGATGAGTTCAGTCTTCTGAGGTGACTGGTACCCACACAAGTGTTTATGTACTATAAGAAGCATTTTCTGTGTAAGATGGAAGGGGAGAAATGTGGTAATTTATCCAGGGACTTTAAAATGTGCTTATTAGAGAGTAATTGGATATGATGAGATATTCTAACACTCTCATGTCTTAGGTCCTTTATTTTTATTTTATTTATTTATTTTTGGAGACAGCATCTCATGTAGCCTAGGCTGATTTGTAACTCACTATATAGCTGAGGACAACTGAACTTGATCTCCCTGCCTCTCATATGTGAGTTCTGGGCGGTATGTATACCGCCATACTCAGTTTTATATAGAACTTCTATTGAACGCCGGGGCTTCATGAATGCCAGGAAAGCATTCTACTGATTGAGTTACATTCTCAGTTATCTTAGGTCCTTAACAATTAGGCTTTGTGGGGAAGGGCTAGATAGATGGCTCAGTGATTAAGAGCCCCGGCTGTTCTATTGGGGGACCCAGGTTTGATCCCAGCACCCACGTCGCAGCTCACAGCCATCTGTATGTAACTCCAGTTCTGATGCATATGTACACAGATATACCTGCAGGCCAACCAGCCATACACATAGAAAAAGAATCCTCTCTCTCTCTCTCTCTCTCTCTCTCTCTCTCTCTCTCTCTCTCTCTCTCTCTCTCTCACTCCCAGCGTGCGTGCGTGCGTGCGTGTTTTGTTTTATAGAAGTAAAACCTGTAACCCTATTTTAGTGTGTGTTTGGTTCTGGGGTTTGAACCCAGGGCTTTGCACATGCTAGGCAAGTATTCTACAACTGAACTAGTTCTTTTTTTTGACTTTTGGATTTGAGACAAGGTCTCCCAGAGGATGGCTGCCCAGGGTGGTCCTGAACTTGCAGCCTTCCCCCTCATGGTTCCAGTGGCTGCAGTTACAGGTGGACACCACCTGATCAGCTAGTAACCCTCATTCTGAACAGTAATATGAGATTATGAAGTGTTGAGGTAGTTGGAATGATACCTGTCCCCCATAGTCTCTGTTATCTGAATACTTGGTCCCCAGGTGGTGAAACTGTTTGGGTAGGTTTAGAAGGTGTGGCCTTGGAGGAGGTGAGTCACTGGGCGCTGGCTCTTGAGATTCCAAAAATTTGAGGTTTCAAAGCCCATGCCGTCCCCACTTTCCAACCTCTGCTTCCTGCTTCCTGTTCAAGATGTGAGCTCTCAGCTTCCTGCTCCAGCTACCATGCCTCCACTCTGCCACCAACGTGTTTTTTTAAATTTTGTTTTTTTTCCAAGATAGTCTCACAGTGTTATGTAGCTTGGGTTGTCCTGGAACTCGCTCTGTAGACCCTGCTGGCCTTGAATTTAGAAATCCGTCTGTCTCTGTCTCCTGAGTGCTGGGATTAAAGGCACCCCTCCGCCACTACCACCATCAGGCTAAACATTTATGCATTTAATTTTATGTCTGAGTATTGTGCCTGCATATATGTATATACACCACATATGTGCTTCATGTCCACTCAGATCAGAGGAAGAATAGGATCTCTGGGAAATGGAGTTATGGATGATTGTGAACTACCATGGGGGTGGTGGGACTTGAATCTGGGTCTTCTGCAAGAGCAGCAAGTACACTTAATGTCTGAGCCATGTCTCTGGCCCCCTTCCCCAGTCCTGGACTCTTATCCTTCTGGAACTGGGAGCCCAAATAAATTCTTCTGTAGGTTGCCTTGTCATAGTGTTTTATCACAGCAATAGAAAACTAACCAATACAGGTGTTTTATCTTTCTTTCTTATCACTGGAAAAGTCTAGAATGAGGGATCCGTGAACGTGAACACACAGTGCACAGGTTATGTTTTATTTTCTATTTTTATAAGTTTTATTTATGTTCACCTGTGCATGGATGTGTGGTGTGTGGGGGCATGTGAATGTGGAGAGGAGAGTTGGTTCTCTCCAGCTGTGCGGGTCTTAAGGATTGAACTCAGGTCATTAGGCTTGGCAGCAGGCATCTGCACCCACTGAGTGGTCTTGCCAGTCCTACTGTCTTTTTTGAGACAATCAGAGCTGGGTATGGTGGCTGGCACCTGTAATCCCAGCACCTAGGAATCTGAGACCATGTCAGGGTTATAGTGTTAGGCTGGCCTTAACCTCTCCATTGTCCTTGTCTGAGGTTACAGGTGTGTGCCACCATGTTTGGGCACTTGTAGCTTTATAATACTGTTTCCTACTGAAAGACTCCAGGTTCTTAGAGGGCTGGTTGATTCCAGGTTTGGGGCATAAAATATACAAGATGTTTGTACGATAATCCATGTCAGCAGAGAAACAGGCAGGAACTATCAGGACCCTGCTTAAATGACTCGGTCAAGTTTCCATCAGCGAAGGTGGGAGGATTTGAGCATTAGTAATATAATTTACTAAATGCAGTGTTTAAATCTAGAAGTTCATTGTGTGTGCTGCTTTAGCTAACTGGCCATCCTTTTGAAAGGCAATAGGTTGGGAGAATGTAGCCTAGTTGGTAGAGCATTTGCGTAGCACACGAGGCTTTGCCAGCCCTGCATCATCCTGGCTTGGCGGTTTGGGCTTGTCTCTGGTGATAGGAGGCAGGAGGACCAGCAAGTCGAGGTCATTCTTGGCTACATAGAAAGTTCAAGCTTGGGATATGTGAGACCCTCTTTCAGAAAAGAAAAAAAAAAAGATAATAGGAGACTAAGTCATTTTAAAGATGGAGAATAAAGGAAACTAAGCAACAGTGATGCTGTTCATACAAACTGTCACAGGCAATGAAACGGAAGATTGAGGGAAGCATTCCTTTATAAAATGTACTCCAGCCCTTAAAACACAGCCCCAGTGTGTCTGCTTCCCAGTTCCTAGTATATTAATTAATCCAGGCATTGAACATCCATGTCTAGATTCTTCCAATGGCTAACTTGAAAAAAAGAAAGGAATGCAGGAGAAACCTGTGGGTTGACAGATTTCACTACGTATGAAATACACACAATGCTGGGCATGGTTGCACATGCCTGCAATTGCAGTCCTTAGGCGTGGAGGCCAGAGGCTGGAGAGTTCCAATGGAGGCAGGGCTGCTGCACACTGAGACCTACCTTACCAAACAAAACCCTGGGAGAAGTCCGCGGTAGGTCACCTGCCTAGCATTCCTGAGGCCCCGGATTCAATGCTCAGTACGGCAGATAAGACAAAAATGAAAAAAAAGGAAGGAAGGGAAGGAGGGAAGGAGCCGGAGCTAAAGCCAGGGCTGGGCATGGTGGCACACACACAGGAGGATCGGGAATTCACTGCCAGCTCCTCTAACAGGTCGGACACCAATCTGGGCCATAGGACACCTTGTCTAAAACAAGCATACAAACAAACTCCAAACACGCAAAGACCCAAACTCAGGATATCTTAATCACGCTCTATTTATCTGACATGAGGTCCAATTTTATTGGCAAAAATCATGTTTAAGGCTACTGTGTACTTGAGTCCGGAGAAGGTATCTGGAGCCCCAGTTCCGAATCTATTTCTCTTCTACATTTTTCTTTTCACTGCTCCTTTTTCTCTTAAATGTAGAGTCAGCTCCAGAATGCAGACTTAAAGGGCCAACTCCAGTCACTGCAGAGCGGGGAGCAGCTGACAGCTAACTGCCCTAGTGTTGTTGCTGCTAGTCTGAATGCTGTACTCCACTGCCTCAGTTATCCCAACGCTGTGAGCTAGAGGCACATTGCCATTCTACAGATGAAGGGATCGAGCTGCTGGGTGCAAAAGGCATTGTTTTTTTGTTTTTTCCGAGACAGCGTTTCTCTGTTTAGCTTTGCGCCTTTCCTGGATCTCACTCTGTAGACCAGGTTGGCCTCGAACTCACAGAGATCCACCTGCCTCTGCCTCCCGAGTGCTGGGATTAAAGGCGTACGCTACCACAGCCCGGCAAGGCATTGTTTTTACCCCTTGCTAGTTAGGAAGATGAGGATCTGACTGTATGTTTACTATTTAGAAGTCATACCATTTCCTTTGAGGTAATGATTTATCCTGTGATGTTTAGATCCATGTATGCACTGTGTCATGTTCAAATTAGGATGAACTGCCCTTCTTTGCTTCTTTGCAGTGAAAAACAGAGAACACTCAAAATCCTTCAGTTCTTTTTTTTTTTTTTTTTTTTTTTTACTTCTGGGACAGGGTCTCTCCCCTAGCTGTCCTGGAGCTTCCTCTGTAAACCAGGCTGGCCTCGAACTGAGTCTCTGCCTCCTGAGTGCCTGTGCCACCATACCCCGCCCTTCAGCTCTTGTGTGATATTGTTATCTTTCAGTGCAGCAGAACATTAGGCCTTACTTCTGCTAACTTAGGACATGATCAGCCTTCCCTAAGCTGTAATTTTATGTGTAGTGTATTCCATGGCTGCATTCTTTTTTGTGGTCCACTCTGACCTTTAGTAAACCTTTCTTCCTTGACCAGTTTTCCAGCAGTTTCTTGGAGAACACTCAGCATTTCCTCACCCAGTTATTTCTTTTCAGGGATTGTCCAGGAATTCCATTTTGTTTGAAGGTTTTCCTCTTATTTTTATTATTTATTAGTATGTGAGAATTTCATGTGTATACAATGGTCTTTTGATCAAATCCACTTCCCCTTTCCTATTTTCCCCAGACCTTTTCCAACATGTTCCTCTCTAAACTTCAGGTCTTTTTTTTTTTTTTTTTTTTTTTTTTTAATACCCCCCTGCTTCCCCTATGCACAAAGATGTGGGGCCATTCACTGGATAATCTTTGGTTTGTGGTTTTTTTACTTTGTAGCCAGGGTCACTATGTGTACAGTTCTCTTGCCTTGGTGACAGGCTCCTTCAAGTGTTAGGATCTGAAGATGTGCCGTTATGCTCAGTCCGACTCTGAGTTTTGAGCTGTAAAATGGGACTTCCATGACGTTCTTGGAACAGTGCCTAGCATACAGATGGTGCTCTGAAGTGCCTCGTCTAGCTGGCCTTGGGGCACACTTGCCAGTAGGGAGAGAGAGGAGGATCAGGAGGATCTTTAGCTGCACAGTGAGTTTGAAGCCAGCCTGGGCTTCATGAGACTTTGTCTCAAGTGAAAGAAAAAGTGTGGCTGCTGGTTCAAGTCCGGCGGGAGGAAGCCAGCACATCGATGCCGGAGCTGCCTTCACTGACTGGTCTCAAGCAAAGACTGTGTGGCTCCTGGTTTAAGTCCAGCGGGAGGAAACCAGTGTAAGAACCAGCAATGGAGAAGACAATGGAGACAGGCTTCTGCATGTCTGTGTGGGACAGAGAACCTAACCCTAACCACTGAGCAGCCTGCTGTGGCCCCCCTTTTTAAGATTGGTCTTTACTGTGTAGCCCTGGCGCCTGGCACTTGCTATCTAGACCAGGCAGGCTGGTCTCAAACTCCCCAGGGTGGAGCTGCATTAAAGGCATGCATCACCAGACCAGGCTACATTCTTCAAAAGAATAATGCCTTCTAAAAGTTCTTACTATGTGGGCCAGCATCAAGACAAATGGGAAGCTGGGAACAACACAGATGTATAAAATAAATGCAACTCTCTTATCAGACAGCATGGGAGGAGGTCTGCGGCCTGGCCTCCCAACACTCAGACGTTTTAATGTCAAACTTCATGTTTTCTAAGAGCCTGGGAGTTCTCTACCCAGGTGGGGTGCTGCGTTCTTGCTAGCCTAGAGCCTCGGGTCACATTCTTTGCACACGCCCCTAGAACCTCGGGTCACATTCTTTGCACACGCCCCTAGACCCTCAGGTCATATTCTTTGCACACGGCCCTACAGCCTCAGGTCACATTCTTCGCACACGCCCCTCCAGGGCCTCAAGCTCAGCCAACACCTCCTTGGGCAGATCCTGGTTGACCTGCTCTGTCAGGTAGCTCCTAACATCACGAACCTCCTGTTCCCAGAAGTCCTTGGGGATGGAGAACAGCTGAATGGTGTCTATTGCTTTGAGGCCACTGAGATCCAGGGCTCCTTCCTTTGGTACTAGCCCAATGGGAGTCTCCTGGGCACTGTCTTCTCCTTCTAACCGCCTGCAGATCCAGTCTAGCACACGAGCATTCTCCCCAAAACCTGGCCACAGGAAGTGGCCTGCCTCATCTCGCCGGAACCAGTTGACATGGAAGATACGAGGCAGCCGGGCTCCTCTGTGTCCCTCCATGCTCAGCCAGTGTTGGAGGTAGTGTCCAAAGTTATAGCCGAAAAAAGGCCGCATGGCAAAGGGATCGTGCATAATGATCTTTCCTAAGGCAGAAAGGGGGAGGGTAGGTAAGGAATCTTCCTTTCAGGGGAAGGGAAGGGGACCCCGTGTCCAGCTGGCAGAGGCTGGGTAAAAGATCACAGTTCTGAAATCTTCAGGGAAAGTGAAGAGAAGGGATGGGAGAAAGGGAGTCAAGGTGGGGCCAGAGTGGGGGCCAGGACAGGGGACAATGGAGGGTGTGAACTCACCTTTGTGTTCGGCAGCTGCCGTGGACTCAGAGCGCATGGAGCTGCCTACAAACACCCCGTGACGCCAGCTGAAGGCCTCGTACACCAGCGGTACCCCTGGAACACCAATGAGCAGGTTTACAGGCAACCCCTTTCTTCCAGTTTCAGACCCACGCCTCCTCCTGCACACTTTGCATTCATCAAGGGAGGAGACAGACAGCAGCAGCAGCTGGAGGTCCGGAGTGAGGGGTCCTGTGAGTTTTCAGTACGGGAAGGTTGGCGCTTGACTGCAGAGCTGGACCTTTTTACTACAAAGAAACAGAGCCCACATGCTGTTTACCTTTGGGTCTGCGGCCTCCAAAGATGATGGCATCAATAGGGACACCCTCTGGTGCTTCCCAGGCTGGGTCCATGATGGGACACTGGCGAGCCGGGACGCAAAAGCGTGAATTCGGATGTGCACAGGGTTCTGTGTCACCTGGCAGGGAACGCAAATGCCATCGTTTCCAAAGTCATGTCATTGTCAACATGGACATACATGAGCACACACAGTGATACATTTTTTTTCCTCTTAGTTTTTCTTCCTTTCATGATGTTGAGGCTTAACCCGGGGTCCTAGGCAAGTCCTCTACCACTGAGGTCCATCTCCAGCCCTTGCAAGGTTTCCTTTGGTTTCCTCAGCTACCTACAACCTTGTGCGGTAAGGAAGAAGGAATCCAGGACATCTTCCCACAAAGCTCAGGCTATTTATCAATCGATAATGGCGCTATGGATAATACACAACAGTGAGAGAGGAATTGGGATCTCACGGGGCACTTTGAGTCCTTGGCATTGACCAAGACCTAAGGAAGCAGAATTAGATATTGGCATGTAGTTACGATAATTTTCTTCCCAGAAACTTTATTTACAGGATTAGTATTTCCCAAACTAATTTTCCTGAGCCTAAAGCAAAACCAAGAATGTCAGGTCAATGTCTCAAGCAACTGGCTTTTCATTAACAAACCGGGGAAGACTATCCTGAGCTATCAAAATGTAAACAGGAATTGCTTTTATTACACATTCATTTTCTTTTATTGTGATAGGGGTAGGTGTTGCCATGGCATGCATGTGGAAGTCAGAGGACCACTTGTTCAGTCTTCCTCCTCCACAAGGGTCCTAGGGAGCTAACGCAGGTCATCAGACCTCCGTGCTAAGCATTTCAACAGGCCGAGTCATCCTGCTAGCCCAGTGATGGATTTTAAAACTAGCGTTACTTTGGTTATTCCTGTGGACCTGTCCAGACCCCGACGGAGTGGTAGGTTGGGGCATGAACTCAGTCAGGAACATAACCTGAGGAGCTCAGAGCACCTGGCACCTTCCGGTGTATTGGAGAGAAGCTAGGAACCAAGTCAGTGGCCCATGGGTGAGCACCACTGGGGGACCATACAGGCCCAGTGCTTTCTCCATTGGGAGATGATGGCCAGGCTGTAAGTAGGGGGAGGGAGCCATGGGTCAACAAGTCTGTCCCTGCCACCTCCCAGCCTAGGCCCCTGGTTCAGGGTGTTTATGGTTCTGGGAACTAAAGACGGGCATGTGACTCTCCAGTTATATCAGTGAATTCAGAGTTGATGAAAGGGTTGGGAAACTGGCCTGTAGGGAAGATTATTGTTTTTGGATTTCTCAGTTGGGCAGGGAGACTGAGGGGGCCTTAATGATGGTGTTAGAGAAAATAAAGGCTGGTCTTTTTGGAGGCTGACTGCTAGGCTGTCTGGAAGGCTCACGTTCGGCCTTTAGTGACCACGAACCCTTCCTCTGCTGTGCCCTCTCTTCCTGTAACTGTGGAAGGCAGTAAAAGCGATGGGTGGGAGTGCAAGGCGTGGGGAGGGATGGGTCTCTGAGGCATCGCAGCAAGGACAGGGTCAGGAAGTCAGCCTCCAAGAACGTGTAAAGTGCTAGCCTGAGTTCAGGTAGAGGATTATAGCGAAGGATGGAAGGGTAGGGTAACTTCAGACACTGGTATAAGCAGGGGAACGCAGGAGCCAAGTGGTAAAGGAGACAGGCTTCCGTCTCTCCAAATGGGTCAAATGTTACGGGCCCAATTCCTTCTCTAACAGTTTTCCAAATAGTTCTTCCCTCACAACCCCAGCTAATATTTACTGTTGACAAGTGCTATGTATTTGATAGTATGTTAAACTCCTTTTATGTATTACTTAATCCTCCCATAATCTTAACAGGTGAGTACTATGATAAACCCCATTCAGTTGGTGGGAAAAACTGTTGAAAACTTGAGGAAAGTTAATTACCCAGATCTCCAAACATTGATTAATGGGCCAGAGACACAAACTGAGATCTTGCCTGGTGTTGGAAACTACAAAAGGCTACGGTTGTAGAGGGTTTTCATCATTAAAGTTGCTATGGCTGGAGACTGGCTGCTTTTGCAGAGGACACAGGTTCGATTCTCAGCACCTACATGGTGGCTCATAACCTTCTGTAATTCCAGTTCCAGGGGATCTGCTGCCCTGTTCACTGCATGCATATGATGTACAGGCACTTGTAGGCAAAATGCACACCCACATTTAAAAAAAAAAAAAAGTGCCGAGCCCTGGGGCCTCTGTCACAGTTTCCTCGCCCCACATACCAGGTTTCCAGGGCTTCCCCAGCCAGGAGGTTACGGTGACCCCAGGTGGAAGAGGCTGGTCAATGCCTTCCCAGTACACACCGCCATCGCTGGTCTCGGCCACATTGGTGAAAAGAGTGTTACTCTGGATTGTGGCCATGGCATTGGGATTGGTGGTAGCAGAGGTGCCGGGGGCCACCCCAAAGAAGCCGTTCTCAGGGTTGATGGCCCGGAGCTGACCTGCCAAAAGTGGAAGAAAGGAAAGGCCCTTAGGAAGAGCTGAGCTGTGAGGCTGAGGGAGGTCCTTCTCTATCCCCCTTTTTTGGGACCGCAGAGCTGATAGAGAAAGGCTTTGTTTCCGGGGTTGCTGGGCTCACTGAAGTATGGGACCGTGCTGGCTGTTAGGAAAAGGGTCCTCACCTTCACTGTCAAACCTCATCCAGGCAATGTCGTCCCCCACACACTCGACTTTCCAGCCTGGCAAGGCAGGCTGCATCATAGCCAGATTGGTTTTGCCACAGGCACTGGGGAAAGCAGCCGCCACATAGCGCTTTTTCCCTGCGGGGTTGGTGATCCCCAAAATCTGTGTCGGAGACAAAGAGGACAGAATGAAGTCACCAAAAGTCAGGGTGTAGTCTGCGTGGATAAGGACAGCTGGCGGGGGAAGGGGGTAGGGAGCGGGGAACGGACACTAATGTTTATTCACTAAGCGGGTGTCCCGCCCTTCTCTAGGGCAAGGGTAGCAGTGTTCGGCAGCCTGGAGCTAACACTTCAGGCTTTCAGGCTCACCGTCCTGGCACCCGGCAGGAAGGAGCAAGGCCGAGGCAGACTGCCAAGGCTTCCCCCAACCACCGCCACCCCGCCCCTGTCCACAGCTGCTCAGTTCCTCACCAGGCCCTCACCAGCATGTGCTCTGCCAGCCAGCCCTCATCCCTGGCCAGGCGAGAGGCGATGCGCAGGGCAAAGCACTTCTTGCCCAGCAAGGAGTTACCACCATAGCCGCTGCCGAAGGAGACGATCTCCCGCTGGTCTGGCACGTGGCCAATCAGGGTTTTGTCCGGATTGCATGGCCACTGGCTCCCAGGATCCCCTGGAGACAATGGGGTCACAGTGCTGCTGGTAGTGGCATCAGAAACCAGGGTGTCAGGGACTGGAGGGATCAAGGATTGACCCCAAAGACACTTGGAAGCACGGGCAGTGTCCACGGGTAGCTAAGCCCCCTTTAACAGGACCCATCAACTCTGTGCCTCTATCAGACATGGAGACTGACTTCTGAATCCTGTGTAAACTGTTCTCCAAACAGTGTTACTCCAGTCCAGAATGCTTCCCCGGGCCTTGGGGAGTAATCATTCACATCCACAATTTCTCTGTGGATGGGTAAGATTTGGGGCTCCCTCTGAGTCTCAAGAAGGTCTCAGTGTCCTACTCTAGATAGGGTAGGTACTCACCATGCCCAGTCAGGGGCTGACCCACTGAATGCAGACACTTGATGAAGTCACCATCTCCCAGGGCCTGAAGTACAGGTGTTCCCAGGCGGGTCATAATACGCATGCTTGCCACCACATAAGCTGAGTCAGTGAGCTGCACTCCAATGCGGGACAGTGGGGAGCCCACAGGACCCATGCTGAATGGAAGCACATACATGGTACGGCCTACGGAGGAAGGTGCCACTTGGATGAAGGGTTCCAAACCCAGCCATAGCTCCAGTACCCCGCTTCTGCATCCCTGACTTGTTACCCTGCATGCATCCTGGGAATCTCTCGTCCACAGCTCGCTGGAACTCATCCGGCGACATCCAGTTGCCCAGCTGCCCACGGGCCCCACCAGCCAGGAGGGGCACTGTGTCCCGCTGCGAAGGAGTGACAATCACCGTCTTGCTCTCTACCCGTGCCACATCCTTGGGATCTGTGCGAGCCAGCCAGCTGGGGGAGAGAGAGGGTTGCCAGGAAATGGTGTCTAATAGATTTCGTTTATCTTCAGACTCACTTTGTTTTTTTTTTTTTTTTTTTCCAAGACAGGGTCTCACCATGTAGCTCTACCTGTCCCGGAACTCACTATATAGACCAGGCTGGCCTCGAACTCACAGAGATCCGCCTGGCTCTGCCTCCCGAGTGCTGGGATTAAAGGTGTGCGCCACCATCGCCTGGCGAAACTCACTTTTTGAGTCCAACTTTGGTTCCAGGTCTGTTTGCCTTATGTTTTCTTAGCCAACTACATTTTAGTTCCTTTAGGCTTTGTCTCGTTAAGAGGTGGTTTCCTCAAGGCCCAGCCTTGGAGCCTCTACCCCTGCTAGAGGTATGTTTCATGAAGTGTTAAATCAAGTGTGTGTGTGTGTGTGGGGGGGGGCAGTCGGTCCTTTCACCCCAAAAGCAAGAGCTCCCGTTTGTAAACTCGTATCAACTTTTTCATTTAATGTGAAAGCATTCACTTCCTAGCCCACTTCCCCTCAAGAAGCTCCCATTCTGGCTCATTCCACTGATATTGTCTAGAAATATCTTTGTCTTGGTGAACCCAAAGAGACCTCAGCCTAAGTAGCAGCCTTTGTTTTAGGGGCAGCTAGTTTCAAGGCTTACCAGTTCTTATACTTGGGGAGCTTCCGGATGAGACCCTGCTGTTCCAGCAGGGCCAGGGTGGCAGTGTTCTCAGCCTCAGTGCCATCACAGATGTGGATGCCCTCTGGTTGGCACAGACGGGCACTGCGCTCCACAAAGTCCCGAACTCCAGCTGGCAGCTGGCCCAGATCTCCACTGAGCACACGCAGGGTCTGGATGTTACGGCATGGTGACCAGCACCAGGGCCTCAGCCCATGCCAGCTAAGCCTGTAAGAGTCAAAACAGAGAGGCAACCATCCGGTGACTATCATGGGAGACAGGTTTTGGGGAGGGAGAACAGGAAGCTTGGGCTCTGGAAGGCACTAATAAAGCATATTGCAGGCACCACGACAACCGGGTTACATACGGTTGGTATGTGGAATGAGCTCAGACTACCTGCATCTGTGGCCTTTATGAGGTATGTGTCTCCTGGCCAGGAAAGAGGTGGTCAAATAAACATAGAAGCACACACCTGGCTGTAGAAGCATGCATGCTGATACTGCACGGGTGGCCCATGCCCTGTTTTACTACATCTGCTGTAGAAAAACCAGGTGCCTCGTGGCCCGAGCGTCAAGGAACTGCCCAGATGAGAGCTTCCTAAGGCTATTTTAAAAATCCTCACCAGTGTTCTTTTCAGTCACAGTTTTTGTGTTAAAATGTCAGTTATTTTTATCTTTTTCTTGGTGTAAATGTCTCGACAAAGGGCGTAGTTCTTAGAGCCCTCTTCCAATGCCTGGTTTTCAGATTAGGATTCTTGCATAAAGACAACTGATGTTGAGGGTTCAGATAGTGCATTTGTTCACCTGGGTCAACAATGATTGGCTAGTTAAGTTTTTGTTATTTTATTTTGGTTTTTTTGAGATAAGGTTTCTCTGTGTAACAGCCCTGGAACTCACTTTGTAGCCCAGGCTGGCCTTGAACTCACAGAGATCTACCTGCCTCTGCTTCCTAAGTGCTGCGATCAAAGGTGTGCACCACCGCTGCCCAGCTTAGTTAAGTATTTTTTAACTTTAAGTGAAAGGCTGATAAGAATAACGAATGTCACTACCAGGGGTCCTTGCCTGGATTTTCAGAAGGGCAGGGTCTCTGTATTGTTTGTTCTGTTATGCTCCTGGAAGATAGTAGGGTCTGTTGTGATTGGTCTGGACCCAAGATAGCAAAGGCCAAGAGAGGTAGTTTCCCTCCTCATAGGCAAGGCCTCACCTGCCACAAAACCCACAGTAGACTAAGATGACTTGAGCCTGTGCACTCCTTGGCTCGTCTTAGAGGCCGCATGCCTACAGAACTTTAGGGGTTGGTGGTAGGTCAGAACACGAGAGGACAGGAAACTCAGACCACAGGCTATATGCCTGGGAAGGAAGAAAATGGAGCTCTTGGATGTGGGGGTTTGGGCCTGGGTGGCGTGTTTTCCAGACGACAGGAAGGGCAGCATGCTTAGTGTGGCCCTAGGGGGTTGGGGGCCCAGCAAAGCAGGGCTCCTTGTACCTTTTTCTGTCCAGGAATGTTTCCCTGAGAAATTAATTTTAAAAGCACAGCCCTGAAAGCTGCTCTCCCTTGAAACCTGTCTCCCGTTGTCTTATATGAAGCACGTGCCACCCACGGGCCACTCCAGTGCCACCCCCATCCTCCTGCGAGCCTCTCAGAGGAAGGTCTCACTATCCTTCACAGACCACTCCATAAACTGGCCAAGTAAAATCTGCGTGGGAGAGATAAGGAGTCGGTTTAGGCTCGGTGTCAAAGACCCTGGAGAAGGGGACACACAGAGGAGAGACCCGCTGGTATGGCCGGAGGGCAACCAGCCAGGGCAAGCCTGGGGCCCAGGACCTGCTAGGGGAAGAAGTCAGCCAAGTTAAAAAGAAGGCAATTTGCCCCCCTTCTCCCATCTTCCTTTCTTCCCTCCCTTCCTCCCCAGTCCCCAGGTCCCCGAGGCTCCACTAGGCTTCATGCCAGGTTCCATTCTCGGGAGGCAGCGAATGATGTTTACCTTCTACCTTCTTTCGGGAGCTTTGAGCTTGGGCTCCCCAAGGCTCAACACAGGCCCTTTGGCCTCAGGGCCTTACCGCTCCTCACAGCATTGAGGGGTGGACTGGGAGCCCCAGTCTGAAAGAATTACATCTGGTAAGTCAAGGATTTGCAGAGACAGGGCTCGGGAAGGCAGAGGAGAAGGGGTGGGGGGGAGGTTGAGAGTGGCAGGCAGAAGACAGCACAAGCCGGGTGGGAGGGAGGGGTAGGAGAGCAGAGGCTGGGAGAGCTCGCGTGGCTGGAGATAGGGGGTGGGGTGGGGGACGCATCCCCGTGAGACCCAGGCTGGTCAACAGCCGCCCTGCCAGTCTCTTCCTAGGATGAGAAACAAGTGGAGGCAGCTCCGATGGAGGAGCACGGAGTGGGCCCCGGGCTATGGGTCACTCACCGCAGGCTGGGGAGGTACATAGCTGCCATGGCACCTGGGCTGGCGCTGCGGGGTGGCCACAGGAACCAGCGCAGTCGGGGGAGACAAGGAAGGCGGGGAAGGAAGGAGCGTGGCAAAGCCAGAGGGAGCTGAGGTTGGGCGGGAGGCGCTTAAAAAGGAGGCGGGCAGGCGCCGGGGCGGAACCTAGCTGGTTCTCTCGCCCATCTGTGGGCCCGCTCACTGGCCAGGGCTCCGGGCACCAGCTCGGTGAAGCTTCCGCCCTACAGTCATCATTCCCGCAAGCCTGCTCTCCTTATTGGAGGCTCGAGTTCGCCTTGGACCCGCCCATTCCGAGGCCCCGCCCCACGACCCGCCACGCTGCAGGGCTACTGATGTAACTTTGAAGGCTGTTGCTCCTTAGAGATAGCAAGCAAGACACATCGAATGTCAAACAAGCTAAGGATGAAGGATGAGACCAGGAGCGGGAGCCCAGAATAACTAGATGTCTAAAACCTCGGGGACTGGCTTTGCCTTTCCAGAGCACTCCTAGCATTAGGCTTTTTTTTTTTTTTTTTTTTTTTTTTTTTGCAGGGGCCCAAAGCTAAGTTTTCCTTAGTCCTCAAATAAAAACGAAAACAAACAATTGTTGTCCTTGTCTTGCTTTTTTTTTTTTTTTTTGAGACAGGATTTCTCTGTGTAGTTTTGGTGCCTGTCCTGGATCTTGCTCTGTAGATCAGGGTGACCTCAAACTCACAGAGATCCACCTGGCTCTGCCTCGAGAGTGCTGGGATTAAAGGCATGCGCCACCACCGCCCAGCTTGTCTTGCTTTTTATCAAGGAAGTTTTCTCTAGCACCATAGGTGGGATCTTTCAGGTCCAGGGACATTTCTTTGGTCCTCCCCTCCCCCAATCCTAAGAAACATATCTGCCCTCATCTTGCTACTATCATAAAGTCCTTGAGTAATTTCTTAACTTGACATTCCATCTTGAGACCCTGGGTATCTACAATCCAAATGCTGAAGCACTTGAAACAACACATCTAAGGTGACCAGCTGCACAGAATCCTCTTTCTGGTAACAGCGCTTTGGCTCTCCTTTGGTGACCCATCAGGTCACGTGGATCTGCCCTTGCTTCTCTTATGGCCAATGTGTGTGGCCCACCCTCCGACCAGAGCAATCTGGATGCTCAGAGATGGGGACATGAGATCCCTGTCTGAGACTTTTTCTGTAAACTTTGGAAATGAGGTCATTTTCTGCTGGATTGCTGAGTTGGGAGAATATAAACTGGGTTCTCTTGGATGTCAGCTGGTACTGCAAAGCCTGCCTGAGACAGAAGCAGGGATGGGAGATAAAGATCAGTCGATTTTTCCCTAACCCCCACAGTGGACTTTACTGAGATAGCCTAAAGGCTTCTTCTTTAAAAAAAAAAAGATTTATTTACTTATTAATAAATAAATATTTATTTATTTTACTTATGTATATTTGGGTTTTATATATATGTCTGTGTGAGGATGCCAGGTCCCCTGGAACTAGAGTTACAGACAGTTGTGTGCTGTCATGTGGGTGCTGAGAATTGAACCCTGAACTGGAATTACAGATAGTTGTGAACTGTCATGTGGGTGCTGGGAACTGAACCCGGATCCTTTGGAAGAGCAGCCAGTGCTCTTAACTGCTGAGCCATCTCTCCAGCCCTGTTAAATCCTTCTTAAGTCCCCACTTCTTCTGAGGTTCTGGGATGGGAACTGAGGGGAGATGCTCCGTGTGCAGGGGACTGAGTTGAGGCAGGGTCTCCTTAGCAGCTGAAGGGTTCTCTCTTCCTATCCTGTTCATGCTGGGGCAGGTGGTCCAGAGTTTCTTACTCCTTAGAGGCCATGTGGACCACGAGGTCCACCACTCTGTTGCTGTAGCCAAATTCCTTGTCGTACCTGGACATGACCTTGACAAAGTGGTTGTTGAGAACAATGCTGGACCCACTATCAAACATAGAACGGATGCTGCTGTTAGAGTCTCAGGAAACAGCCTTGTCCCCAGATAAGCCCAGGATGCCCTTTAGGGGGCCCTCCCATGCCTGCTTTACCACCTTCTTATTTCTTATTTATATATCTATCTACCTATTTATTTACTTATTCTTGAGTCAGGGTTTCTCTATGTAGTCCTGGAACTCACTATGTAGACCAAGCTGGCCTTGAATGCATGGAGATCCAACTGCTTCTGCCTCCCTAGTGCTGGGATTAGCTTTTTTTTTTTTTTTTTTTTTGAGACAGGGTTTCTCTGTGTATAGCTTTGCGCCTTTCCTGGAACTCACACTGTAGCCCAGGCTGGCTTCGAACTCACAGAGATCAGCCTGGCTCTGCCTCCCTAGTGCTGGGATTAAAGGCATGCGCCGCCACCACTTGGCCACCACCTTCTTGGTGTTTCCTAAATGGCAGTTTTCTCCAGGCAGCAGGTCAGATCCAGGACAAACAGGGGGAGTAGGAACACAGAGGACATGTTAATGAGCTCCCTGTTTAACTCTGGGATGATCTTTGTCCACAGCTTTGGCAGCATCAGAAACGCAGGAATGGGGCTGGAGAGATGGCTCAGTGGTTAAGAGCACTGGCTGCTCTTCCAGAGGTCCTGAGTTCAATTCCCAACAACCACATGGTGGCTCACAACCACCTGTAATGAGACCTGGTGCTCTCTTCTGGCCTGCAGGGACGCATGCAGGCAGAACACTGTATACATAATAAACAAATAAATCTTTAAAAAAAAAGAAAGAAAGAAAGAAAGAAACGCAGGAATGATATATTGGGCAGCCTCATGGCCATTACACCATGATTTCCCAGGGGTGGGGGGCAGCCAAGGTCTTCTGGGTGACAGTCACAGCATGGACTGTGGTCCTAAGTCCCTTGATGATGCTGAACTGTTTTCATGGATGACCTTGGCTTGGGGCTGGAGGTTGCCGAGCAGTCTGTGGTACAGGAGGCGTTGCTGACAAACTTGAGTTGTTGTGCCTCTCATGGTTCACACCCATGCCAAGAGGAATTATCACAAAGGGCAGAGATGATGACCCTTGTGGCTCCATCCTCAAGTGGGCCACACTCTTCTTCCCGACGGTGAAGACACCAGTAGACCCCACCACATACTTGGCACCAGCATCCACCCATTTGATGTTGGCGGGATCCAACTCCTGCAAGATTAAAGACAAATTTCCCATTCTTATCCTGGACGGGACCATGGAACTTGCCATGGGTATAATCATACTGGGACATGAAGACCACACACAGTTGAGGTCAATGAAGGGGTCACTGATGTCATCAATACCTACTCTGCTGGAGTTGAAGGCAGTCTTGGTGACTAGGCCCTAGTACAGCCAAATCCATTCTTTATACCCTTTACTATCACATCTCAGGCATCAGGGTAGCACTTCATGGAGGAGATGTGGCTGTTTCTCTCTCTCTCTCTCTCTCTCTCTCTCTCTCTCTCTCTCTCTCTCTCTCTTTCTACCGATGTGTGGCTGTTTCTAGGTGGAGCAGAAAGCTGATGTTCTTGTGACAAGAATGAATACATTTGTTCTCTAACTTAAGGTAATTTTAAGTGGATTCTGCCAGTTTCATTAAAAATAATCTTGATTTTTTTTTTTTTGACTCCTCAAAGTTTTGTGCTGGAGTATAGTGGCCTCTAATGGTGGTCTGTAGCTGGTCCTCAGTGCTTCCCATCCAGGCTTTAATCTGCATTTAATTTCATGTATGTAGACTTTTACCACTCCCACCCCCATGCCCTGCCCCATAGTCCCTGCATCAAAACCCTGTTCATAGTCACCTTGCCACCGCCAACTTACTCCTTGACTGCATTTTAGGCCTCAGGCTGTTCACAGTGGCATCAGCTTGGTTGACTTTCTGAAGGTCATCATCTTGTTCACAAGCTCTCTAGCTCCCATGGTTCTCTGTCTCAGCGAATGGTACCATCATCTAGCAGTTGCCCCAGAGAGTTCCTGAATTAGACTATAGTATTTTTTTCTAATCTTCCATAACTAACGAGACACCAGGACCTGTAGAACTGTTCTGCCCAACTCACTCTTAAATCTATCCATACCACACTTGAGTGTAGGGCTCCCCTTTCGCCTGGCTTTATGTGGTAGTTCCCAAGGCATTTCCTGGCACTGTGCTTTTCAAGGCCCCATGTGTCTTTTGTGTGTATAGAATCACTTTGGAGAGTTAAGAGAAAGGATTGATGTTCATGGCGTGATAGTAGGTGCTAGCTAGGTTCTGGCTCTGCCTGCAAGTCTCATTCAGTCCACAATAACTTTATCTTGTGGATGTATACACTGAAGCTTAAGTCATTTGCTCAAAGTCACATATCTGATTGGCAGGAGAAAGGGAACTTGGCTCCAGGTCTTTCTGACTCTAATTGCCAAGGTTTCACTGCATTCCTATAATATACTATTTTCTAGGTTTATTGTTAGCTAGACCCGCTCTCAAAAGACAAATGGGAAAAGATGACTCCTAAGAATCTTAGACTAGGCTTAGGCCTACAATTCCTAATCTGGCCTCTAGCTATCAGGAGTTATCACCTCCACCTCCCTCCTTGCCTGCCCTTTCTCTGTTTTGTAGAAAGAAAAATCTAAATAAACCGAGTCTCAATTCTATCTGTCCCCTACCAGTGTCCTCCCATGAAAATCAGTTGGTGAAGGATGACTGAGTGAAAGAATGAATGATCCCTCACTCTTTTTTATTTTGGGCATGGTTTCTCACTGTATGGCCCTGGCTGGCCCAGGTTTGCTGTGGAGAACCGGCTAGCCTTGCCTCCTGAGTGCTGGGATGAAAGCGTGGAGCACCACATCTAGCAAGGCCTGCATTTTTTCAACTCTTTTTGCCCACCATTTCCTTTCCGGCTTCAGGGAGACAAAGTAAGGGCATGCCGTAGGATTTTCCTGCATGACTGTTGCTTGCTCCCCCGACCTCAGCCTGCTCCCCAACCTCTCAGCCTGCTCCCCAACCTCAGCCTGCTCCCCAACCTCAGCCTGCTCCACCAGATGGCACTGTGTCCAAACAGTACAACCAGGGGGCAGGGTGTGACCAGCCTTGCCCCCGCTCTGTTTTTTTTTTTTTTTTTTTTTCTTCTCCCTCTTGGGGACAATCTTGGTTTATCTCTTAGATATCTCACAGATTGGCTAGTGTTGAGAACAGTCCCTACTTATCTGAGAGAGTTACTAACCCTGTTGGATACTTGAAAACACAGCATTAGCTCTGGGCATGGTGGAGCATGCCTTTAGTCCCAGCACTCTGGACATAGAGACAGGCAGATCTCTGTGAGTTCAAAGCCAGCCTGGTCTAGAGAACAAGTTTCAGGACAGCCAGGGCTACACAGAGAAAACTTCTCTCAAAAAACCAAACGAGAGAGAGAGAGAGAGAGAGAGAGAGGAAGAGAGAGAGGAGAGAGAGAGAGAGAGAGAGAGAGAGAGAGAGAGAGAGAGGGAGACAGAGAGAGAGAGAGAAAGAGAGAGAGAGAGAGAGAGAGAGAGAGAGAGAGAGAGAGAGAGAGAGAGAGAGAGAGAACACAACAGTAGAAGGCATTTTAGGCATCTTCATTTTTCTTACATGTTCATATCTATGATAAAATTTGATCTATAAATGGTCATAGTAAGTGATTGATAATAAAGTAATAGGGGACCGGGATGATGATAAAGTCCTGAGTGAACATGAAGAGCTGAGTTTGGATCCTAGCACCGAGGTAAAAAGCTGGGTTTGGTGGCAGACATCTTTAATCCCAGTTCTGAGGGAGGGACAGGAAGATCTCAGGTTCACTGGCTAGTCCAGTCTAGCCAATTTATGAACTTCATGGTCAGTGAGGGACACTGTCTCAAAAAGTAAGGTGGAGAGCAACAGACAAAGACACCTACGCCAACCTCTGGATCCCACATGTGCATGTGCGCGCGCACGCGCACACACACACACACACACACACACACACACACACACACACACACACACGTTCAAGTTAAAGAAAAGAAGCCGGGCTAGGTGGCGCATGACTACGATCTGAGTGCTTACTGGAGAGGAGACAGGAGGCTCCCTGGAGCTTGCTGGGCGGTCAGTCTAGCTGGATTTGTGAGTTCCGGTTCAGAGAGAGACCTTGTCTTAAAGCACTGGGTAAACAATGGAGTAAAACATCTAACATTGACCTATGACCTCCATGTGTGCACATGTGTGGGTATGTGCCTGCACACACATGAACATGGACATGTACATGCATACGTCGACTGAAATAAATAGGTTAACACATGAGAGTGAGCCAGGCATCGTGGTGCATGCCTTTAATTCTAGCTCTTGGAAGGCAGAGGCAATCTGGTATGTTTTAGGCCAGGCTGGTCTACACAGTGGGTTCCAGGACAGCCAGGGCTGTGTAGAGAGGCCCCATCTCAAGCAAACACATAGAATAATAAGAGAATAATTATGACAGCATACTATGATGGAAGCTGTGAGTACACAGCCTTTCTTTCTTTCTTTTCTTGAGTCAGAGTCTTCCTATGCACTGGCTGGCCTGGAACTCACTGTGTAGACAAGACGGGTCTCAAGTTTACAGAGATCTGTCTGCTTCTGCCTGTCTAGTGTCGGGATTAAATGCATGGCCACCACGCCTGGCCTTACAGTCTCTTTCAGAGCCTCGTTGTACCCTTCTTCCTATGATGTGAGATGATACAGTGCCTACACGATGAGACAAACTGTGACACAGGCTTAGGCTACCACTGATCTGATGACGTGTCAGAAGGAGAATCCTGTGCGGTCACCGTGACTCCTGACTTTGTGGCTATTAGTAAGTAAAATAATGCCTAAATGAACCCAAGTAATACGATACCAGAACAGCCCATCTGTTAACGATGACGCCCCCAGCTGACTTTTCACTGGGGCTGTGCAGCATGGATGCATTAGACCATGATTCATCAACTGGGTGGAACAGGGTAGGAAGTTCTGAGGTTTTATCACAGTGCTCAGAGTGGCATTCATATTCGCTACTTTTCTTACTGCAGTGACAAGAAGAACTGATATAAACGGGGTGGGGTGGGGTCGGGGGGTTAGTTCATCCACTCAGAGGTTTTAGTCCATCATGGCCAACTCTGTTGTTTCTGGGTCCCTAGAGGCAAATCTTCCTGGTGTCGGAGGCACACAGAAAGGAAGGCTGCTTACCTCATGGCAGCGAGGAAGCAGAAAGCAAGAAAACATGCAGGGTCAGGTCAGGATAGATCCCCAAGGACACAGCCTAGCGACAGACTTCTTCCAACGAGATTCCATCTCCCACTTTTCACAGCCTTCCAGGGATGCCATCAGATTACGAGCCTTTCAAGAAATCAATCCATTGATTAGATCAGAACTCTCAGAATCCAATCATTCCCCAAAGCCTGTCAGCCAGCAACTAACTTCCCAATACACGAACCCAGGAGGACGCTTCCTATTCAGATGAGAATGATGCAGTATGAAAGTTATGCATTTTCTCAGCCGGGTTCACACCTGCAATCCTAGCATTCAGGAACTGAGGCAGAGAGATTACCATAAATTGGAGGCCAGCCTGGGGTACAGAGTGAGACTCTGCTTCAAAAACAAGTGGACAAACAACCCAGGAAACTATCTTACTATTTTTAGACCACGTTTGGCCACAGGTAGTTACAAATAGGGCAGGTGGCCGGACCGGTGGTGGTGGCGGCGGTGCACACCTTTAATCGATTACCAGCACTGGGAGGCAGAGGCAGGCGGATCTCTGTGAGTTCGGGGCCAGCCTGGGCTACAGAGTCAGTTCCAGGAAAGGCACAAAGCTACACAGAGAAACCCTGTCTCGAAAAACAAAAACAAAACAAACAAACAAACAAAAAATAGGGCAGGTGAAACTGGCTAAGAAGTTCCTGCTGTTCCTACTTCAGATGCTTTGTGGCCATAGGGGACTGTGATGGCAAACGCAATACCCCTTCCTGGGGCAGGGTGTCTAATGACTGGTCCTTCTAAGGATGCAGAAGTTTGCCTCCGTGCCTCAATTCAGGATAACTCTACAGGTCCAGTGCAGCTCCTCAGCTCCCATGGATCCTATTGATTGCAACAGCAACATAATTCAATTTTTCCCTCTCTCCAGCCCTTTCTCTCACTTCCGGTGAAAGTCTTTCCCAATAAGCTACTTGTATTCAGGTGGGGACAGGCAGATTCGAAGGCTACATTTAAAAAAAAAAAGATTTATTTATTTATTTATTTATTTATTTTTTATTATGTATACAGTGTTCTGTGTTTGCCTGCAGGTCAGAAGAGGGCACCAGATCTCATTACAGATGGTTGTGAGCCACCATGTGGTTTACTGGGAATTGAACTCAGGACCTCTGGAAGAGCAGCCAGTGCTCTTAACCGCTGAGCCATCTCTCCAGCCCTTGAAGGCTACATGTTTATATGCAGAACCCCTTGCAGTCAGCCATGGTGTGAAGGAGAGGATGAGATGGTCCTGGCTAAGTGTCTGTGTCCAAAAGCTGCCTCTCTGCACACCACTGGACTTCGGTGTAGGTACCAGTTTTTTGTTTTTGTTTTTAGATTTATTTATTTATTATGTATACAGTGTTCTGTCTGCATGTGTCCCTGCACTCCACAAGAGGGCATCAGGCTTTACTGTAGATGATAGTTGTGAACCACCATGTGGTTGCTGGGAATTGAACTCGGGTCCTCTGGAAGAGCAGCCAGTGCTCTTAACTGCTGAGCCATCTCTCCAGCCTGTGTACGATTTTTTTTTTTTATTTTTTAAATATAGAAGCATCTTTGTGCCTGGGACAAGAGTACCAGTAGTAACCTATAAGCTTTGTATTTAAATGTAAAATGTATAATTCATCTGGTCCAAGTGATATGAGCCTTTAATCCCAGCTACTTGAGAGGCCAAGCAAAAGGATCCAAAGTTCAGGGCCAGCCCAGGCAACTTGGTGAGGACACCACCACCACCCCCCATGCTGCCAACAAAGAGCTCAGGGGTCCTGTGCTTCCCTGTCATGAACTAAGGCCTAGATTCAATCCCCAACTCCCAGTACTTCCATTAAAAGAAGTATAAATAGGGCTGGAGAGATGGCTCAGAGGTTAAGAGCACTGAGCTCTTCCAGAGGTCCTGAGCTCAATTCCCAGTAACCACATGGTGGCTCACAACCATCTGTAATGAGATCTGGTGCCCTCTTCTGACCTGTAGTCATACATGCTGCATACAAAATAAATAAATGGGCTGGGCGGTGGTGGCACACGCCTTTAATCCCAGCACTTGGGAGGCAGAGCCAGGCTGATCTCTGTGAGTTCGAGGCCAGCCTGGGCTACCAAGTGAGTTCCTGGAAAGGTGCAAAGCTACACAGAGAAACCCTGTCTCGAAAAACCAAAATAAATAAATAAATAAATAAATAAATGAATTTTTTTTTAAAAGAAGTATAAATAATTTAAGGGAATAAGTAGGAAATAAAACATGTTCTTAATCTTTCTGCATTTACATATACACACTTCATAGTGGTCTAGAAGGACTTACTCAAATTTGGTGTTTACTTAGAGTCCTTAGGGCTCTGCCCAGAATGTGGTGATGTGGGGGAAAGACAGCTTCCAAACTAGGACCGCCTCTCTTCCTACTTCAGATGCCATTTTGGTCTGTAAGGGACTGTGTTGGTGCAAACATCTATCTCTGTCCACAGCCTTTGAAAAGCCACCCTTTGGACTCAGGGGCATGTGTGTTAGTAGTGAGGTCCAGCCATGGAAGAGAAAACCCAGGAAAAAAGTCTCTGTGAGCCCTAGAAGCAGGGGTGAGCTCTTTGGGCAGGAAGTTTCTGGATACCTGGCGTGTGATTCTGAGGAACCAGGGATCTGGACCAGAGAAAGATTGGATGTTTCATCCCATAGGGTGGGTTCAGCCATAAAAAGACCAGCATGGACCTTTCAAATCAGAGGACACAGGTCAGAAGTCACTCTTGCCTGGTTCTAAAGCAGTGGATCTCAACCTGTGGGTTGTGACCCCTCTGGGGATCAAAGGATCTTTTCACAGGGTTCCCCTAAGATCATCAGATCTTACATCATGATTTTTTACATCTTTTACATTTTTTACATATTTACATCACGATTCACAACAGTAGCAAAATTACAGTTACGAAGTAGCAACGAAAATAATTTTATGGTTGGGGGGGGGTCACCAGAACATGAAGAACTGTATTAGAGGGTCGTGGCATTAGGAAGGTTGAGAAACACTGCTCTAAAGTCAGCAATGTGATTCCCGTTTCATCAGTCTAGGAGCTCCATGAAGGGATAGGTAGCAGTAGTCTAAGTCACCGAGTGTCCTTTATGTCCAACACAACAACTGCTGCTCAGTAGATATTTGTCCATGTGTAGGGGGGATACCGGGGGAGCTTTGGGCTAATTAGGGGGAGGAGGAGAGTAGAGGAGAATTAGAGGTGACCCCAGGAATGGCAGTGCGCATCCCTGTATGCCAGCACCCCAGAGGGTGATGCAGGAGGGTGTCACCTTGAATAAGCCTGGGCTACATAGAAAAACCAGAATCAAAACTAGGAGTGAGAACCGGTCTTCCAGGATTCTAATACAGTGTGCAGAGCAGAGGAGGTGGTCGTGAGGGACATCCTAGAGTGCTCCCTCTGTCTCATCCCTTCTCTCCTTCTTCTTTTTTCTTTCTTTCTGCTCTTCCCCTCCCCTCCCCTTCTGTAGTTCAAGTTGGCCTTGAACTCATGACGCTCCTGTCTCAGCCTCCCCAGTTCTGGGTTCACAGGCATGTGTAACCTAAGTGTGCCTTCATTTACTTTGATTTTTTTTTTTTTTTGTACCGAGTGCTGGGGATTGAATGCACTCTACTAGCAAGCACAGGTAGCTCCGTCTTTCTCATCCCTGCTCCCCTCTCCTCACACGTCCAGGAGTCTTTTAGTAACTTTATCTACTTCCCACCCTCCAAATCCTCCCTGCTGTGCTTGGGATGTGCTCTGCCACCCGGGTCTCCACTAGTCCGCAGGATTCTTCTCGGAGCCTAGCCATCACCTCCCAGCTCCTTTCCCCAGTGAGTGGCACCTGGTCCGAAGCCGGAGGGGCCAGCTTGCCTGAGCTGGTTTGGCCTGACTCCCTTGGCCCCTGGCAGCTTAGCCCTCCCACCTCTTCTCTGAGTCCTCCAGTAAACAAGAGGATCAGGAGAGAGATGGCAGCTGCCTGGTGGGGGCAAGTGTCTGGTGAGGTCCGAGCAGGCGGGAAAAGGGGGCTGCACCCAATGCTGCCGATCTTTTTCCCTTTAGGGAAATTCTAGGGTCTCTTTCCTGCTGTCCACTAAAGCCACGTTCCACGGACACGTATGTGGGCCTCCCTGCTTTCAGCATCCCTATTCCCATTTCGTGGCTGCGTCCTGGCCTCCAACTTTCTGCAGCTTCTGAGAAAACAAGTCAACAGCTCCAGGTGAAGAGTCCCATTTCCACCTGACTAGTGACAATAGACTCTACACATGAATAGAGACCTAAGCATGGCGGGTGGGTGGAGTCATGAAGTGTGAGCTAGGTCCTCCGTGTGATTGGAGAAAGCTTGGGTTTCAAATGTCCTCCAAGGCTGGGCCCGGTGTCACATGGTGTCACATGTCTTTATACCCTGTACTAGGGAGACAGAGCCAGGAGGATCTCTGTGAGTTCGAGGCCAGCCTGGTCTACAAAGTGAGTTCCCAGTTTCCAGACAGAGAAACTCTGCCTGGAAAAACAAAAGTCCTCCAAAGGCATATGAGTTCAACACTTGTCACTCTTGGAAGGTGTTGAAAATTTCAAGAGGAGGGGGCCTTGTGGGAGGTCTTCTGGTCATTGGGTGTACGGACCTGTGAGGAAAGCAGGGCCCTGCCCTTCCTTTCCTTTTTTGTGAGTAGCTTTGAGGTGTGTGTCCCTGTCGTGACAACTGGACTCACACAGGCCATAATCGACGGGGCCGAGGACTCACAGGCTGGGGTCTCTAAGGCAGCAAAACAAACCTCTTTCTTTTTCTTATTCTTTTTCCCCCTGTGTCACCCTGGCTGTCCTGGAACCCGCTCTGTAGACCAGGCTGGCCTCGAACTCAGAAGAGATCCGTTTGCCTCTTCTGGGATCAAAGGCAAGTGCCACCACCGCCCGGCACAAACCTCTTTCCAATTAAAGCTGATTACTTCAGGTTATCGATTGGAGTAATTGTGTTAGTCAGTTTTTGGTTGTTGTGACAAAATGCCTGAGAAAAATCAAAGGAGGAGAGACTTCTTTGGGCTCATGGTTTCAGGTTCAGTTGTGGTTCTATTGCTTTGGTCCAAAATCTAACATCATGATGGGGAGTATATGGTGAAGCAAAGAGAGAAGGAGAGAGAAAGAGAGGGCAGAGAGAAAGGGAGGGAGGGAGAGCCAGAGAGGGAAATACATGGATGAACTAAGGAGAAGATATGCCATTTATAGGCGTATTTCTTCCAGTTAGGCCCCGCCTCCAGACAGCCAATTCAGTACGAACGCCTCACCTGATAAACGCATTGATAAGTTTAGCACTCTCATCCGATCGCTTGTCAATTGTGCCCTTATCTGGGAAACAAGCCTTGAACACATGAGTCTTTAGGGAGTATTTATATCCAAGCAGCGATGGATAACTAATGTAGTGTGGACACACACACACACACACACACACACACACACACACACACACGGACATGGACACACACACGGGGACACACACACACACACACACACATACACACACACACATATACACACACAGCAAGATAAGATGGGTTGAATGTAGGCACCTGTAGACCAGTGGTTCTCAAACTTTAGTGTGTCAGAATTGCTGGAAGGGCTTATTAAGTCACCGATGCCTATATCCTACCTACAGAGTTTCTGATTCTGTGAGTTTGGGGTAAAGCCAGAGAACTTGTTCCTTCAAGTTGCCAAGAGATGCTTCTATTGGTGATCTAAGGACCACATTTTGGGAACCATTGTCTGCATCTGCTAGCTCTTCCCTCACATCTAAGGCTGGGTGGGACTAGGTTAATTGTTCTGACTGAGGACTCTTGGGGCTGACAGAGCCCAGACCTTCCTCTGCATCGGGAAAGAAGATCTATTAACTAATTGTTCCTAGGTGTCCTCAGAAGGTGGCGAATACTCTTTCACGTCTGGAGTTTATTCTAGCACAGACCCAGTTTAACAGCTTCAGGCAGGTTTAAACATCTCCTTGGGTAAGTCCTAGTATCCCTGCTCCAGCTCCTGCTGGGGGATGATAGCCCTAAGAGGTGTTAGGAGATTAGGCTGAAAATGTAGGTCACACCGGCAGCCGTCTGGGAATCATGATGAGTGAGTGAGCGAGGAGGAGAGAAGATTGACACACACAGGGAAAAGGTGAGAGGAAGCAGAGGGCTCCTGAGGCCAGTTACAAAAGCGTGTCTGATGACTATGTTGTGATCAGATTTTAGCCTCTTTTGGTATCCTGAGGAAAGACCAGGAGTCTGGCCTCTCTTTCCTGCCCCTTCTCTCAAGCGGGGCTGCTTGTCTTGGGGCTGGGTTATTAAGAGTGAGATTCTTCGTGGAGAAAGTTGCTTATCTTTCTAATACAGCGACTCTGGGAGGTATAAGGCCAGCCAGGGTGAAGGTGGATCGGGGTCTGAAATGCTAGGATACTTGAAAAGAGGAAGCAGATCCGTCCATCCGGATGAGAATGGGCTGGGAGAGCATATACATCCCACAGACGTAGATGGGCGGTGCAGAGTCTTAAAAGATGGGGTTTCTGGGAGTTCGTCTGGACTCTACCAGCCCTAGGCTGAGTGACCGAGCTGAGGGCTGTGTTCACCTGGACGGTGATGCTTGGGCCACTGTGACTCTTTGTATTGGAAACCGAGCACATGTCAAAGTGTGGCCACCAATCAGAAGCTGTCTTGGGGGGGAAGATGCCCTTTTTTCTTTTTTGAGAACTGGTGGTACCTGTCCTTCACCGTCCTCTGCATCCCTGCCCCAGGCCAATGAGATATGCGAATAAGCCCATTATCTCATTGGCTGAGGCTTGAGAACCACAGATGATCTCAGAGAACTAGCCCTTTAAGAGTGCCCTTTGGGCACTGTTCCTATAGCCCCCTTGTTCTGAATACAGGGACACCAGACCCTGCTCTATGGAGTCTCTAGTCTCTGGGGAAACCGTGCCTCTCGGGTTCTGAGGCTGACTACGTCGTCTCCGACATTCCTAACGTGAGTATGTCTGGTGGCCCACCTGGGTGCTAGGTCTGCCATGTAGAGTCCCTCCTCCGATCCCGGCAGTCTGTTCTCTGTCGTATCTGTCGTACTCACTCCTCGGTGTCCTGTCTCATTCCCACTCTGGATTCTATCACATCAGAAAGATAAGCAACTTTCTCTGCTTAATGGTTTGCCAACCCCCTCTCTCTGGACACCTCTCTCAGTGCCTCGCCATCTCCTTCTTGCCAAGCACTAGTTCCTTCCGGCACCCCTGTCCTCCCGGGCTTGAGTGGTTCTTCAGAGGACAGCTCTCCCCTGGGGAGGCAGAGAAGCCTTGTCTGCTCCTCCACCTCTCCGGTCAGAGTGTGGAAGTCTGAGATGTGGCTGAAGAAAAGAGGGACTCAAGAGGCAGCTAAAGTGCAGGAGCTGGGGGGTGAGACCCCGTCAAGGTCCCCGTCTGGGCCTGGGGGTGTGCCTCGTGTGCCTGGTGGCACTGGACCAGAGCTGGGACTTCCAGACTGGGGAGTGTCAAGTAGTGCAGTAAACTGGCCGCAGGAGAACATGGGAGAGTTCCTTAGCATTGTCAATTTGGTGCACTCCGCGTTAAATGTATTTTTGTGCTTATGAATCTGCAAGAGATGGGGCTAAGAGGGAGCCTTCCCTAGATTATCTGCATAGAAACCTCTCCTAGGGTATTTCTCAGAATTGGTGTTCCACAGAACACTCTCTGGGGAAGTTTTCGACTCTAATTGCCTGCAGTGAGCAGCAGCAGGATCTGAAGGCGAAGGCAGTCTGCTCAAACTCACATGGCAGGTTCTAAATCAAAGAAGATCTGTCTTCATGGGTTCTCTTCGGAGAGACTGACCTTGAGGAGAGAGAGTGGCCGCTTGGTCCAGATCTTTCTAGAACCTTTCCCCCCATAGAAAGCCTCTTATTGAAGAAGAGATTTGTCTATTGACTAACCCACAGGACAAATGTGTAACTGCCACTGTCCTGAAGGCTTTGAGAGATAAAGGTAACAGCACAATGTTCTTCTACCCTAAAATTAACAACAGTGTCTTTCCACTGTCCTAACACACACACATACATGTAGGGAGAGAGCCATACACATACATGCACAGCCACATACACACACACAGAACCACTTATACACATGCACACACAGCCACACACACACACTGAGAACCACCTGTACACATATACACACAGCTACACAGCCACACACACACACAGAGAACCACTTATACACATATACACACAGTCACACACACACACAGAACCACTTATACACACACACATACACACACAGCCACATACACACACACACAGCCACATACACACACACACACACACAGTTAATAAAGCTCAAATTTTAATTGCTTGTAAATGGAATTGTGCCTCTGGAGATGACAGTTTCTTCAGCCATATACACACAGACACACAGACACACACACACACAGAACCACACACACACACACACACACACACACATATATGTATATACATATATACACACACAGAGAGCTACATATACAATACACACATATACACACAGCCACACACACACACACACACACACACACAGAGTTAATTAAGCTCAAATTTTAATTGCCTGTAAATGGAATTGTGCTTCTGCAGATGAAGAGTTTCTCCAGCCATATACACAGAGCCACACAGACACACAGAATCACATATACACGTATACACACAGCCACACAGCCACACCCACCCCCCCCCACACACACAGAGTTAATTAAGCTCAAATTTTAATTGCCTGTAAATGGAATTGTGCCTCTGGAGATGACAGAGCTTCTTGGCATGTGCCAGCACTGGGGTTGGGAGCACTGCCATGGCGCTCTTGTTTTTCACGGATCCCAGGGGCACCGAAGGGGTGAGAGGCCGCTGTCCGTTTTGTCCTCCAGGCCTCCAGCTCCTTGTTGTGTGTCGGGAGCTGCCCAGCAGTCACTGCACAGGGAAGAGGGCTGCATTATTGCTCTGGGGTCCCAGAGCCCTAGTGTCGGGGTGCTTGGGTCTGGAGGGAAGCAGGTGTAGTGAGAGGGATGGCGGGCAGCCTCCCGAGTGTTCAGACCTCTCCTTTTTCTTGCAGGAACACCTCTCTCAGCTCAGTCCAGAATGGCTCTTCCCCCGAGTCCCCTGGCTATGGAATATGTTAATGACTTTGATTTGATGAAGTTTGAAATAAAACGGGAACCCTCCGAGGGCCGACCTGGACTCCCCACAGCCTCACTGGGCTCCACACCTTACAGCTCAGTGCCCCCCTCACCCACCTTCAGTGAGCCAGGCATGGTGGGCAGCAGCGAGGGCCCCAGGCCAGGCCTGGAGGAGCTGTATTGGTTGGCCACCCTGCAGCAGCAGCTAGGGGCTGATGAGGTGCTGGGGCTAAGTCCTGACGAGGCTGTGGAGCTGCTGCAGAATCAGGGCCCAGTCCCTGTAGAAGGGCCCCGTGGCTACTATTCAGGGAGCCCCGGAGAGACAGGAGCCCAGCACGCCCAGGTGAGTGACCCAGGTTAGTCTGAGGGGAGGAAGACCTGGGGGAGGTGACCAGCTCTTAAGAGAGGGAGAATTCCTGGAGAGGGTTGTGGACTGGAAAGAGACAGGGCTAGGTCCTTGAGAAAACTACATCGATTGTTCAAAATGGTAGGAAATAGTTGAATTATGGGGAACAGAGAGAAGACAAGGAGGAAGCCAAGAGTTGTGGTTCACGCCTTTAATCCCGGTACTCAGGAGGCAGACTCAGGCAGATTTCTGTGAATTAGAATCCTGCCTGGTCTAATTAGTGTGTTCCGGGCCAGCCACGGGCTACACAGCGAGACCCCGTCAAAAAACAAAACAAAAGATTAGAAGGGGCCTCAAAGGGAAAAGGGCTTAGAATTTAAGAGCGTTGTGGGGGATGAGCGATTATGTAGTAGCAAATAGATAAAGGATGTGTGGAACCTGGCTGGGTACAGGCTGTGGTTGAAGTTGGCTTTTTCAAGGCTCCGTGTTTTTCCCCAGCGCCCAACCTTCTCAGAAAGGATTGGGACTCATCCTATTAATTATAGACACAGATGGGGGTGTTGAGGGCATTACGATGTAATCCAAATCCTCGAGGGTCACTGGGTTGTGGTGTTGAGGACAGGGAAACGTGTGGTCTGTGGCAAGGGCAGGATCTGTCTGGGCGCGGGTCCCCTGGACATTGCGGACAGTTGAAGGGTACGCAGTGTCCAGAGGCACGATTGGTTCGCCAGAGCAGGGGGGCGGAGCTCACACTGCGACACTTGAGGAAGGACCACAAGGGTGTGTGTGTGTGTGTGTGTGTGTGTGTGTGTGTGTGTGTGTGTGTGTGTGCTTAGCCGTGTGTAGCCCTGGGGTCCAGGACGTGTCGGGACTCCTTGGGGTGGGGTCTGTAGGAAGAGCGAGCATGCAGCAGGTGAAGGTGGACACCCGCACCGATCTGGTCCCTGCATTCTTCCTCCGCAGCTGCCAGAGAGATTTTCGGACGCGGCGCTGGTCTCGATGTCGGTGCGCGAGCTGAACCGGCAACTGCGGGGCTGCGGGCGCGACGAGGCTCTGCGGTTGAAGCAGAGGCGCCGCACGCTCAAGAACCGCGGCTACGCGCAGGCCTGCCGCTCCAAGCGGCTGCAGCAGCGGCGCGGGCTGGAGGCCGAGCGCGCCCGCTTGGCCGCCCAGCTGGACGCACTGCGGGCCGAGGTGGCCCGCCTGGCTCGCGAGCGCGACCTCTACAAGGCCCGCTGCGACCGGCTGACCTCCAGCGGCCCCGGGTCCGACGACCACGCGCACCTCTTCCTCTGAGCCTCTAGGGCAGGGGGTGGGGCGGTTTGGAGGTGTCGGGGTAGACAGGAGAGTATGCCACTCACCAAATCGCTACCTGTGGTCCTGAGTGTGTCTATACAAATATCCCCAAACTTCTGACCCTCGTGGCATGCCTGAGGTTAGATGCTCGTCCTTTGCTGGAGATGCGTCCCCTTCCCTTTTGCAGGCCATGACTCCTCGTGATTAGGGCACTGAATTCTGCAGGGTCTAGCTAGTGCCTGTACCGAGGGTGGAGGTGTGGAGGATGGGTGGGTGGCATGCTCAACAGGAGGAGGGGGCGGGCAGCGCCGCCCTTCAGTCTAGTTCTTAATTCAAGGTTTTCAACGTGTAGTGCATTGATGCTGTAATTAACAATGAAGCTGCATTTCCACTGAAATTTGGGACTCACCATTTTAGGGCTACTGAATTTTCAAGATTTCAGTTCCTCCAAAGAGAGTAGTAGGTTAACTCAAGATGCTTTTCCCTGCTCAACCCAGTGGCCTTTAGCGTCCAAAGCAGCAGAACAAACACTCTGGATGGGAGCCTGGAGACCTGGGCACTCGTCTCAAATGGTGTCACAGGCCATATGTCTGTCACCTTAAGCAAAGCAATTGCCATTGGATTCCAATGACTTCATCTAACTTTTTATTTGGATTTGACGGCTTCTGACATTGTTTCAGTTTTGGCATCCACCACAGTGAGCAAGTCTAAACGGTCTAGACACCCAAGAGGCCCCAAGATGACTGTACCCAAAGGACATCCTGTTCTGCCCCAGCCTCCAGGCTGTAGCCTAGGCGGTAGACACCGCAGCCTGGCTTCTCCGGAGCGCTCACTTGCGCTGGCCCTCTGTGGCTCCCTCTAGGCTGGCTTGGCCTTCGAAGGGCGGGCGGAGGGTGCCCCTGCTGCTACCTCTTGCCACTCAGAGCTGAAGTGAGACCTCACAGGGTAACCAGAAGCTGAGAGTGTGTGAATTAAACCTGACGTCCAGGAAAAATTCAGGTTATTGGTTAAACATTCTTGCAATTTAAAATAGAGTTAATTCTCTACCACTGCTTCAGGCTACTGTCTTGTGTGTCTGCTGTGAGAATGAAACCGATGAGAGAGGTGGAGGAGGGGGGGAGAGGTTTTTTTTTTCCTGGGGGGGGCATCTGCTGTAGCTCAGTGGTAGACTGCTTGGCTAATTTGTGCCAAGAGATAGACACATTATGGAGCGGAGCAGAGCACATCTCCGTTCTAGAAGGCCAATGAAAGTGGATTGGAGGGGGTGGGGAATGGTCCAGATAGAGCCTCCCTCACCACCACCACCACCACCACCACCATCACCACCACCACCACCACCACAACCAAAGCCCAGGAGCAGCAGTGGCCCTAGCTAGGCCTGTCTGTGGCTGTGCTCCAGGCCTCGCCGTTGCCATGGCAACCCAGCCCTCCAGTTCAGCCACATATGGGGAGGGCCTTTGGGCAGAGCAGAGGCTTTGAGCTGGGAGGAGTGTCCACCTCATCAGCCACTGTCATCTGTCCTCCGAGGGCCGTAATAAACGGGAGAAGCAGTCCTGTGTGGGGGAGGCGGCTCCCATATGTCTTTCTTCCTTTCTGCCCCCACTACCCACCCCCTGACCAGCTGTCTCTTCTCTTCCCATCGCATTTCTTGTTCCCTCTGTCCCCTCCTCTAGCCCAGCTCATCCTTAGTCTCTGCAGGAGGCTCCAAGAGGAGTCCTTTCCTGCAGCCCCTGCCCGGCCCTCTGCCTTGCCTGCCCCCTGACCAGTGTGGCCTTCCTCTCTGGCGTGGGTTCCTCTCGGTGATGACCCAGCATCTTTCTCTTTTACAGTTGTCGTTGCAGGGAGAGGCTGGGGCAGGGGAGCCCACCTAGGATCTGAGCTCTTCTTACTCTGCGTTTCCCTTTTTCCTTTTTCCTATGTAGCCCAGGCTGGCCTCAAACTGGGTTTACCTTTCCTTTTCTTTCTTGAGACCTAGCTGGCCTGGAACTCACTTTGTAGATCAAGCTGGCCTTGAACTCATGGTGATCCACCTGCCTCTGACTCGTGTGCTGGGTGCTGGGATCAAAGGCGTGTGCCACTCCCCTTGGCCATGCTTTCTGAGTACCCGGATTACAGGCACGGGCCCATCTCCCGCCTTCCCCTTACTCTGAATTTCATTTGTGTCCTGTCGGGGGAGTTCCTGACTTATTCTGTCCTTTGGAGCCTCAATCCAGACCCATTGATTCCCTGGCTTCCCTTTCTTATTTGCATGGCATACAAGGGCAGAGACACTATCCTCAGACACTTACGCCCACAAACCAGGCCACAGAACGCATACACCAGGTCTCAAGATGGCGCGTCTAGACCCCATGGATGGCAAAGATGCTGGAGTGATGAAGAGTGTGGGTGTTGTGGCCAGGCAGCTATGGTTCCGGCTCTTTTCTGACCTTGTAGAGTTAAAATCAAGCCTTACTCGCTGTCAGGAAAACAGAGAAATAGTGCTCTAACTCGCTACTACATACAGCGTTCTGTCTACACGCCAGAAGAGGGCACCAGATCTCATTATAGATGGTTGTGAGCCACCATGTGGTTGCTGGGGTTTGAACTCAGGACCCCTGGAAGAGCAGTCAGTGCTCTTAACCTCAGAGCCACCTCTCCGGCCCTGACTTGATATCACAATACACATGTTTAAAGGAGCAGAGTGTGACGAGTGTGCTGTGTGTTGAAGAACAATCCACATTGCTGTTGCCGATGACGTCATCAGCACGAGTACCCGGCTGGATTTCCGGAAACCTCAGGCTGCACTCACAGAGGCCTGGGTCTGTGTGGTGCATGAACACTCCACCAGGAAAGCCAGGCCTCAGATGTCCTCTCTGGGCTCCTAACTTGTTTGCAGACCTGCTGCACCCCTTCACGCCCCACCACCCCTCCTTGGCCTGCCCCGCAGCTGTGTGGGGGCTGGGGTTCAGCCCCTGGGGTACTCAGCGGGGCCTCTGTGGAGACAGCTCTAAGGAAGCATTAGCCTGCCCTCCTGACAGCCTCTCATTACCCTTCCCCATCTCCTGCAATTAACACCCATGGTGCTTAGACCCCCCTGGGCTTGGGAGGTGAGGGTGGGGGCCCCTTAGCTCCCACCGGCACACAGTTGGGGGGCCGCAGAGACAACAGCCTGCTTGGGGGAGCTCTGGCTCAGATTTGGAAAGAGACAGGGCCCCATTTTCTCGGGTATATGTGGGAGTGATGGGCTCTCCAACAGGCACCTGAGGCATGATGGGTAGAGGCTGGAGTACTGGGGGTAGTTCCCTTTATTAACACTCATAAAGCCACAATCACTGAAGGGAGCTGTTGGGGGTCCACAGAGGTGAGGGCCATGAGGCTTGAAGAGGTGGGAGCAGGGCCCACCACTCACTTCCAGGACTCACAGGGCACCACTGGTCCAAGAGGCAGAGACACGGGTCACTAGAGCCAAGGGTCAGCACAGGCACCTGAGAAGAGCAGGATGGCCACGGGCAACTGCCCCAGCCACGGCAGGCAGCCTAGACGAGTCGTTCCGAAGCCCCACGTGGAACCCCCTTGGCGCCCACCCTTCGGTTCCCCAGGACTCACTGAAAGACTGAGGGAGTGTTCGTTTGTCGAGAGGCAGTCATCACGGGCTGGGGCTGGGGGTCACAGCCGGTGTGGAGGGTCTGGGAGCTCCTGGACTGATACCCTGGCTGGCGTAGTACTCCACCACCTGCCGCGGCACCTCCGCCAGGACACACTTGGCTAGTGCGGAGGGCGCGGCCTGGGGAGGGAAGGAGGTTGGTTAGGGGCAGGAGAACCGGGGGCAGATGGGTCAAACGAGGGACCGGTGGGGCTCTGGTGTGGCACGCTGGAGTCTAGCGCTCTTTGAAGGACGTCAGGAAGATGAGAAAGATTTGGGGGCCATGAACTGTTGAGGAGCCCTTTCCCTGGGAGAGAGGACCCAATACTCACATCCTTGAAGTCCCTGAAGGGCACAAACTGGACGATGTCACGGGCTGCCGGTACCCCTTTTGGGCAACGCAGGGGGCCATCATCTCCATCCAGCAGCCGCATGTCAGAGAAGTCAGCGTTGCCCACGCCCACGATAATGATGGACATGGGCAGGCGGGAGGCCCGTACAATGGCTGCTCGGGTCTCAGCCATGTCACTCACCACGCCATCAGTGAGGACCAGCAGTACCGAGTACTTCTGAGGGCAAGCAGAGGGAGAGCGTGGGTCGATTCCGTAGGAAAGGGCGCTGACGCTCTTTCCAAACCCGGGTCCTGACCCCGGCACCAACAGAGGACACCTGGTTCTCTGTTTTGCTTCCTCACCGTGGCTTGGCCGGTGCTCTGCTCCCGCTGGGCTGGCTCAGCCACACGGTTGATGATGGGGGCCACGTTGGTAGGGCCATAGAGCTGGATCTGAGGCAAGCAACGGCGGTAGGAGGCTATGACCCCTGCGATCTCTGTGGGCAGAGAAAAGAGATGGAGCTGGCGGAAGTCAGCAGGGCACGCTCCAGACACAGCAGCATGGTGATTTCTGTTTTAGGCCTGATGGCTCCTTGCTCCTCAATAAGCTGAGAGAGTCAGATGGCCCTGGGGTTGGGCACGATGCTGGGTCATAAGACTTGGATTCTTCCCAAGGGAAGACCGGCCTTAGATGGGAGGAAGGGATGGGTCAGGGAGCTGAGTGCATGGGAGTGGAGTCTGCAGTCTTGAGATTACAGGCGTCCACGGCTGCAGGTTGGTGGGACTCTCCCAGCTTACCTTCACACTCCGGATTTTCTGGGTCGAAGTTGATGGCAAAGTCATGGGACACCTGTAAGCGGGTCGGGGCTGTGAAGGGTACCTCTCTTCTGTCCTCCCCCCTACTCCCTCCCCCCCCAACATCTTCCTGACTCTTGTTACCCAGCCTACCTCAAAGTTTGGGGGGATTCGAGCTCCGAAGCCAAAAGCTGGAAACCGCTTATCACTGGAGAGAGGAAAAAGCTGTGGAACCCCCCGGGCAAGGCCTCCCTCCCTGCCCCACGCCCTGCCCCCCTACCTGTCATAGTCCTGGCAGATGCCTCCCACCGTGCGCAGGGCCTGCAGGTAGTGATTGGGCTGTCGGGGGCTGAGGCAGTGCAGGGATTGGCTGCTCCGTGGGTCCCCGTTGGAGGCAGTGAAGTCGATGGCCACCTGGGTGAAGGTGGGGGGGGGGCTCATGCTGCAGCCGTGAGAACCCACAGACAGGCTAGGCCAGAGTTAGACTATGTTAAAAGGACCAAGGTGGATCTAGGGGAGCCCTTAGGTAGCCTCATAGTTGAGTAGGGTGTTGGATTCAAGGTACATGAGATGCCCAATTAAGGGCAGTGGGACTCTGGCTTCCTGCAGTTAGCATGGATTTGGCCCCTCCCTCTTTCTTAGGCCATCTCTCGGACGGGGGTGGGTGGGTGGGGTGGGGGTGTGATATGGGGGAGGGCTTTACCGTGAAGCTGATCTGGCAGCCGCCCATGATGTAATCCAGGAAGGTGTGCACTTTTTCCACCTGGGAGAGGGGCAGGGGTAATGCGGTGAGATGGTCCTTTCAGGTGGAGGAGGAGGCTTTGGCAAGGCTCCGTGGGAAAAGTGGGGGTGTGGGGGGGGGAGACTAGAGTTTTAAAGGTTGTAGCTGAGGATGGGATGGAGCAAGGGTTCCCAGTTCCCAGAGCAAGTCTTTAAAGCAAGGGAAGGACGGACAGACAGACAGACACACACACATATTAACTAACTAACTAACTAACTAACTAACTAACTAACTAACTAACTAACTAACTAACTAACTAACAAAGAAACAGCTGGAGAGCTGGCTCAGTGGGTAGAATTTCTTGTTGCCAAGCCTGAAGACCTGGGTCTGATCCCTAGGACCCATATGGTAGAAGGGAAGGGCTGATTCCCAAAGTTGTCCTTTGACCTCCACGTGCACTCTATGGCACTGATGCGTCCACACAAGCACACACCCCCCCCAATAAATAAATATACATTTTTTTAAAAATTAAAAAGCAAGGAAGGGCACGGATCTGGGACTGTGGTAGGGCAGGGGCAGAGGACGCTTGAGTTGTGAACTGTGACTTACCGTGCACTGGGCCAGCACGACTGTCCCTGAGCTCTTGTAGTTCTTCTTCTTGTCCCGGTATTTGGGGTTGATACAATCCCACTGCATCTAGACCCACCCCACAACACAAAGAAGTCCATCAAGTAGACCTTCTTGCCTCTTCCCACTGACGGATGCTTCCAGGGTAAGACCCTCATGACCCTTGTCCTTCTGCCAAGCCTGGGCACTTCCCACCCTCTCTGTCTCCCAGAGTGATGTGTTCAACGACCAACCACCCCTGTAATTTCCCCAGGGGTTCTGGGGTCTTCGGCACCTCCTGCCCAGGTTTGGCTGTCCCGTCCTGCATTTCCTGGAACGTGCTGGTGAACTCTCCGATGAAGTCATGCTTCCCGCTGGAGTCATAGTCGTATACCAGGAACTGAAGGGAGACGGAAGGGGTGGGGCCAGGGTTAGGGATATTCTGTAGCGGCTGCAAAGGTGTCTGACGTAGGGTAGTAGGGACCTCACAGTGTCCAGGCCCAAATACAAGTCCTTAGCCTACCCAGAATCCACCTGCTAAACATCACTCTTTAGCTCAGTCTCTAGCAGGAAGTTTGGCCTCAGATAAAGGCTCCTCCATGGGAACTTAACACTGAGCTGTGAGCTGTTATTTATCCCACAGAGAGGTGTGCTTATCACACAAGGGAAAGGGAGGAAGCCTGCAGCCTCCTGGGGAAGGTCTCAGACAGCAGACTGGCTGCCCCCTTATTTCCCTGGGGCTTTACCTTGAGAGGCCGGTGGACGTCACAGCTGCACAGTGAGTGTAAGGACAGGCGGAAGGGATCCCAGCTGGGGTTCAGGTTGTTTTTCACCACCTTGGAGAGGCAGAGGGGACCTTGTCACTTCCTGTCTGCGTTTCTTGACTAAAATCTGCCCACTGCCATCCCACGGCCCTGTGTACCGACCTCCGTTCTCCAGACCAACTGGTCACTCTGGTCCCCATTGGTCTTATAGATCTCCATGAAAGGGTCAGACTTGCTGAAGAGATCCTGGAGATGCAGGGAAAAGGGCTCATGAGTCTGGTGAGATCTGTGAGGAGGACGGGGCGGGAGTAACATTGAGAAGAGAATTGGCCTGGGACCCTGGAGTCTGTCTGTGGTGGGATGCCTGTGGCTCTCTAACGGGGCACAGATGCCTGGACTCTGGGGTTCCAACCTTGTTGTCCAGCTTATGGGCTCTGAAGGTAAGCTGCACGTAGTCGTTGGTGCCTGACACCTCCTCAGCTACAATCTGTAAGAGAAGACACAGTGTGAAGAATTTCCTCCGCACCAGAAGGGCTGCCATATAGGCTTCCCATAAACGAAGGTGGTCATCAGCGCAGTGTCACAGTGGGTATCCACATGGGGACATGGGCCCAACGGTGGGAACTGTGACTTGGCCTACCGTGATTGTAGACTTGCCCGCAGTCTTCCCATTCTTCAGCAGTAATGGTTTAGTGACCTTGGTCTGGGACACAATCTAAAGACAGAGGTGGGGGGAGTCTGGCTGTAATGAATACATCTGTCCTGGCCAAGGGAATGAGGGTGGGAAGATAAATGCCCACAGAGTGTCCATAAGGTTGGCCCTTTGATCGGGTGAGGGTGGATTGAATTTCTACAGCAGCCTAGGAGAGAGGTGCTGGAGGGGGGGGAGTGTAGCTCAGTGGTTCAATCCCCAGCACCAAATGCAACAACAACAACAACAGTAACAATAACAGAAGGAGCACTATGAGAATAACCCGCCCCTCACTTGAGATGGGAAAAGTGGGTTAAGTGTCTTGTCCCAGGGTGCACATCCCATGGTTGGTAGGGAGGGCCCCCATGGATGGTGGGGAGGGCCCCCGGACTCAGAACTAGCTTCAGGGCTCTTTTCTCTTAGTTTGGCTTCTGGAGGCAGAAACTGACGGTGATGTATGTAGAGACTGGGATGCAGACCTGGCCCAAGGTACACTCTGTAGAGCCGAGGAAGGTGTCACTGCTGGGGCTGGTGGCTCCGTCCTCAGCATCGAACACGTGAAATTGCAAGGGCTGCTTCTCTTCAAAAAAGTATTCAACGGCCAGCACCCGGGAGAAGACGGGGTTTGAACAGGAGCGAAGCACCTCGGTGCGCTCCACCTGCAGCAGGAGGGACAGGACCCTCTGGGACCCAAGGCTCCCTGTCTCTGCCCTGTACTTCTCCTGCCACATGGGCTCTCCTTGGGTTCTTTTGTCCCCATCAACTGGCTCCTTTCTTTCTTAGCTGACTTTTGAATTTGGGGTGCTGCTGGACCACTAGACTTCAGCCCTCTGGGGCTCTGCAAGCCTCTGCCTAAAATAGTTTGGGTTTAATAATGATGGCATGCTTACGTTCAAGGTTATCCACATGGCTAGAGACGTCCTTTGGAATCCTCACACGCCCCCACGAGGCTTCCAGTGCCCACTCACCCTCCTTCTCTCTCGGGTTTAGCAAAGGTCAGTAGAGGGGAACCCCCACCCAGCTGCGCTCACCTCCACCCACTGCTCATCAGAGTAGAGCTTGAGCAGCACACAGGGATGAGGCTTTGTGAGTGTGTCTCGGTCCAGGAGGCCATGGCAGGATACCCGCAGCTCCACTCGGGAGGCCCCCAGGGTCATGGCTGGGGGCTCGGGCACCCATCCCATCTCCGGGTCCGACATGGCACTGTGGGGACAGAACAGACAGCCTGGACAGGGAGAGGAGGAGTTTGTCTCTTGGGGGTCCTGGATCTACCCCCCCGGGGCTCTTCTTCCTGAGGTCCTGGGGTCCTCAGGGCAGCCCACTCCCCCTGCCCTCCGTTTGACTCCCCTGAAGCTCTGAGCAGCCAAGATCAGGAGTCCAGAGCCCCGTGGCTTCTGTCACCCTGCCAGCCTAAGTGTCACGGATGGGGCTGGGAAAGGCTGGAGGGCTGGGAATGAAGTGGGTTCCTGGCAGTCTCGGCTCCCAGGCCATCGATTGATTTACTGCTGTCTCAGCACCTTCTGCCGGTTTCCCGACTGGTGGACCAGGCAGCGCTCTACTCAGTCTTGGCACTGGAGAGCTGAAGTGGGGCAAGGGGGTGGGGCAGAGGGCGGAGAGGGCCCTGGAGGTCTGAAGAGGGTGGGCCTTAGGGAGGAAGTCTGCAGTGGGGGACGGGGGACGGGAGGAGACAGGTGGGCAGCGGGAGGCACTGTGCCGAACTGTCCTCATCGTCTTAGTGTCCCCCACTTACTGTAAGGTTGGGTGACGGGGATGGAGGGGTGGTGGGCCTGGGGAGTGAGAGTCAGCACGAGGGCTCAGTGCTGAGCTCCCCAGGCGCCTGACAAGTCTGCAGCCCTCCCTCCCCACCCCTCCCCTGCTCTCACACTTCTTGGCAACACAGGCACTGTCTCTTAGCGACAGGGTTTTGGGGGAGCCATGGCCCCCACCGTGGTGCCCGTGGGATGCATGCGCATCGCCCTCCCCCAGCAGAGTCACCAAGCTTCAGGCAGCAGCAGACGGGTACCCCGGCCCCAGTTCATGGCTGGTCAGCCCGTCTCCTCTCTGTGCCTGTCCCGATCTCAGGGCGAAGCTCTCTGATCCATGCCATGCTTCCTGAGTGAGTGTCCACCGGTGTGCCTGAGTGCCCCACCTTCTGTCTGCCCCCCTCTGTCCTGTGTCCATCTCCAGGAGGGTGTGACAGTCTCGTAGCTCGGTCAGAACCGGGACCATTCCCTGGCTGGGTACCAGCCTCCCGATGATATATCTATCTTTTTAGATATGGGAGGGGAGGGTCTGGGCTTGGGGTTCTCTCTGCCTTCCAGCCACCAGTCTCTCGGTTACTGTGGATGCCATGAGGTAGGCAGGGGCATGTGGTGGAGAGGGGGGATCAGGTAGGGCTGGCTGGTGACTTCTCTAAGAGCTGGAGGAGATGAGAGCTATGGAGTCTGGGCCAGGGAAGGCAGGACTCAGGCTGGATTAGGGAGGAAGGGTGGGCTCACCTGGACTCTTGGTCGAGGGTCTCGTCTCTCCAGCTCTCCGGCCCTGCCCCGGACTCTTCCTCGCTGCTCCAGCCACTGGCGCCAGCTCCGGCTCCGGCTCTGCTGCTATTTATGGGGCCAGGATGGGGAGGAGGGGGGCCGCAGCACCAGCTCCCCCCCCTGCACAGACTGATTGGGAGGGAGAAGAGGGGAGGGGCAGGGACACTGGCTGGGAGGGAGCCACAGAACTAGGGGAGGAGGGCGGGCTGGGGGCAGGCCCGAAGCAGGACCCCCACAGACACAGTGACACACATCTCCTTCACATCACACCCACACCCGGCATCACAGAGACACACACACATTGCAGTGGTACATGCACACACACACACATCCACAAAGAGGAAGGGTGGCAACACACGCACCCACGACTCACAGGCTCACACATATCTTGACACACACAGGCACCAGTACATAAACTCACAGTGACACCATGACAGTTATAGCCCCAGCGATGCGCAGCGGGAAACACACTCTCATAGCACTTTCAACAGTATTATACTTGTTAAGGATATTTGTAGCTACATATAAAAGAACGCTGGGCTGTACTTGTGACACACACACAGACACCTACTCTCACTAACCTGGATACAACAGAATGTTGATATCCACATGCTCCTTAAAAAAACCCACCATGTACCACGCTGCACCTCATGGAAATGACATCCCGTTCCCGAGTTACCCTTTCTTAGGGAAATACGGAGTGTGCACATGATTGCATTACACAGACTTTCAATCCAGTCATACAGCTCTGGAGGGCAGGGTTGCACGCGGAGTGCATTTGCTGAAAGACTGACTCCCAAGGCATCTTCCTAGGGCCACAATGTACCCAATGGTCCGCCCCCCCCCCACCCCCCACGATTCAACCCTTATGGCTGCATCCTTGTGGGAGGGGCTGGACCAGGCACAAAGCTTAAGGAAACAGAAGGAGTCATTCTCAGTGAGATCAGGGGAAGCGAGCAGTTTCTAGCCATGTGGAGAGACATTTGGGCGTGGTGAGTGGAGGAGTACTCAAACGCATTCACAGGGAAACTTCAATCTCTAGCCTCTAAGCTGCTCATTTATTAAGGTAGAAACCATTTATGCACTACCTCCTGAGCGCTAGAGATTGTACCAGGCACCGGGGCTACTCAGGTAGTTAAGACATAGCTCCTGTTCCCCAGGAGACAGATACACATGAAATAGAGGGACCACCCAGGAGAGGTTAAGACAATATGAAATGCAGTTAAGTATGACACACAAAATTATGCTCAGGGTGAAAAGGAGGCATAAGGAGGGAAGGAAGGTTCAATCTGGATGAGTGGGGGAAGGTATCCAGAAGGATGCTGGAGGAAGAAGCACAGAGGGAGTCCCTGAATTTCAAGATCATATTTGTTAGGACACACCAGAAGCGGTTCATGTAAGTGTTGCATTTTCTTTTCATGTCATAGAGACCTGTTCACTATAAGCTACTCTATTGTTGAGATTTTTGATTATTAGAGTATCCACAGGTAGGGCTGGAGAGAGGGTTCCACAGTTAAGAGCACTGGTTGGTCTTCCAAAGGACCTGGGTTCAATTCCCAGCACCCACCCACACAGCAGCTCACAACCATTTGTAACTCTAGCCCTAGGGACTCCAGCACCCTCTTCCGCCTCTGTGGGCACTGCATGCACCCGGTGCACAAATGCACACAGGCACAACACCCAGACATGTAAAATAAAAACAAAGGATTTAAAAAAGTAATATTTACGGGGGGTGGGGTGGGCTGGAGTGATGGCTGGGTGGTTTAGAGCACTTGTTGGCTCTTACAGGGAACCTGGGTTGGATTCCCAGCACTCACTTGGTGGCTTATAACCCTCTGTGACCTCAGTCCCAGGGGATCTGATGCCCTCTTTTAGCTTCCACAGGTGCCAGGTATGCATGCATGCATACATACATATGTACATACATTCAGGCAAAACAGTCATACATATTTTTTTTTAAAAAGAGTGTCTAAAGGAGGTCAGCAGGAGAAGGCTACTGCCACTAAGCCTGAGGACCTGAGTTTGATCCTGGGGACCCACACCGTAGAAGGAGAGAACTGACTGTCTTCCGACCACCACATGAACGCTGTGACACAGGTATGCTCACATACGTATACACAAAATAAAATATTGAAAAGGGTACCCACAGGATAACACAACGTGTACTATGTCAGTGAACACAGGTGCACACATGTACACACACATGCATGCAAGCTTCCCAGTCTCCCCCTTGGTACGCTTTCACAGGCCCTGATTCTGCACAGAACCCATGACTTGTCGCTCTTTGTCAGCAGCTCTGTAGCCCCCTTCTCCTCTTGCAGCCCCAGACCCGTGAGCTGCCCTTTCCTGCCCCCAACTGTGGCCAACCCCTGGGGGCTCCTGAGAAGAGGGGAGGTGGGAGCGGTGGATAGGTCGGACGGCAGAGACTAGAAACAGACGGTGATTTTTTTTTTTTTTTTTAATTCTATACAAGTGGGGAGAGAGCCCCTGGGCATAGAGGGGCAGAGATCTACCCTCCCCCATGGGAAGAGACAGCCTCTGCCCAAAGCTCTCTACAGAGGTGAGGCAAGGCAGGGGTGAGGGCCTCCCTGCTTCAGGTTGCTCCCTCCCTCCCAGTCCCCGCCCCTGCTCCCCTACATCTGCTCAGTGGTGCCTGCCCTGTGGGGTGAGGGCTGGCAAGGGATGGGGGAGCAGGGGTGGATGGGGCCTGAGTCCTTATGAGGCACATGTCGAGGAAGGCTGGGGAGGGCGTTCCGCAGCTGTCAGTCTGTTCCTGGTTCACTGGTTCCTGCTGGGGACAAATCCAGGGAACCACCCTGTTACCTGGGCCAAGAGAGCCGGCCACCCAGTGCTGGGGCGTGAGGGGATGCCACGTCTGACCGATCTGTGGGAAGGGGACCCGGTGTCTCACCACAGGCACCTGTAGGGTCAGGTGGCCGTCTTCGGTCAGGCTCCAGTTTGTCGCAGGACTGTGCCCGCCTTGTTCTCTTGGGTTTCAGGGGGGCTGTTCGACGGCCCAGGTCAGAGGGCCCTGAAAGGAGTCACAATAAGCCTGGCACACGAGCGGGCCTCACAAGTTGGGTGCTCATCCAGGCCTCGACTCCTGGTTGCCGCTTATCCCCGTTCCATGCCTTGGAAGGGGATCTGATGTGGGGCCCAAAGCCCCAGGGTTCTCCCAAGCCCCCACTCAGGTAGGGTGGCAGACCTGGTACTTCCGGCTCCTCTTGGTCCTGTTGTGAGCCCAGTCTCAGCCGGGGCTTGTTGGCTCCTGGGGCAGCCCCGCCAGTCTCAGGCTCTTCTCTGCCTCCTGGCACCTGGGGGGCTCTGCGACCCCTGGGCACAGCCACTGGCTTTGGGGGACGTGGACCTATGGGGGGTTCCTGTAGCTAGCAGAGTAAGGAAGACGTTGGGTCAGTTAGTCTCTGACTCCTTCCTCCCCACCCACCACTGGCCTTCACCCTGACATTCCTGGTCTTTCAGTATCTTTACCCCTTTAAAATGCCCTCCCCACCCATCTTCCGTCCTTCACCTTGGCATTCCTAGCAGGGACTACCCTCTCTGGGAATAAGGGTTCCTCCTTTTCTTCCTCTCCATCTTGGGAAGCTGGGCTAGGACTCTGGCAGCTGTGGTTGGGGGCACTCTCCTCAGCTGGGAAATGGAAGAAGACAGGAGAAGCTAGAGAAAAGGCATCTGTCCAGAGCCCTCCTATTATGCTTCCCATGATGCCCCACAAGGCCAGGACGTTTCCCCCATCCAAGCTCATTTGCTCCGGCCTCTCTGCTTTCCATGTCTTCTTTGATTCTCACAGGTCCCAGCCACCGGTTCCCAGGACTGCCCTGAGGTCATTATCTGGGGCCAGCAGGGCTCAGGCCTTCGCCCACCGGAGCGGAGTCAGAATAAGAGACCTCCTGGGCCCCCAGGCACAGCTGCCTGCTCAGGGCCGCAGTGGCCTAGGGGCCTGCCAAGGCTGCAGCCTGGCACTTTCAACGTTGTCTGCAAGTCTGATTTAGACAGTTGGGAGCCTTGAGGAGGATGCCCTCTCATGCTCGCCCGCGACTTGAAGCCACATGAGCACGGATGTGGAATACCTGTCAGATGCTGTGTATGTCTCTCATTGAGCAACACAGCACCTGGCCACCGTGGGTTACTAAATGAAGGGTGAAGCCCTGCTCTGGGTGCTTCATCCGGTCTGCGGCAGAGATGGAGAATGACTAGAGCTGCCCCCAACTCTGGGCAGAGGATGGGGTAGGCATACGGGTACTGGTGAGCCTCTCGGCAGCAGCGCCACAGGAGGAAGAGGAGGGGGAAGAACAGACAGGAGCAGGATGGGACAATGGGGAGTCGGTAGCCCTCAAACCAGACCTGCCTGCTCATCCTTATCTCTGCTCCTGTGCCCTAGCCTAGAAGGTAAGGGATCGAGGAGGGGGGTTTCTGGGTCTCCAGGGAGATCTGGTCTGTGCTGACACAGCGTCCCAGTCCTTTGGGAACCTGAGCTGGTGCTGGACGACGGGCTAGCTTTTCTTCGGCTGAATCCAGGTCCTCTGAACCCAGAAGGAGGAAAATGGGACACTAAGAATAATTCCCTTCCTCCCTGCTCCTTCCAGTCACAAAGTTAGAAAGTAAGGAGCCGGCGTGAGGTCACAGGTGGCCGAGTGGGACTCATACTCAAGACCGTGACCTCCGTGTGGAGCCACTGCTTCTTCTTGGGGACAGGTTGATAAACAGGCCGGCAGCGAGCTCACGCTCTCCCCCAGCTAAGGTGTGGAGCCAGGCCTCATGTACAGAGGGCATCCCAGCTGACAGCGGCCAGGGCTGCCACCTGTCATAGAGGATTCTTCAGAAGCGTCCACAAAGCACTTCTCACATCTGCTTAACCCTGCTGAAGCCACCCTGTGCGCTGCATAGCCTGGGTTTGGATTGGGTGGTCCGTGTTTTGAGGGGGGGGGGAGTTTATCTCTGTAAATACCTTTAAACAGGTTCACAGTGTTGACTTCCCCCTGCCTCCCCTTAGTTGAACATTCCTCCGTACTGGGGCGGGCAGAGGGAGGGGGGCAGCGGGGGGGGGGCAGAGGGGCAGCGGAGGGCACACGGGGTGGGGGGTCACGGCTTTTGGATCTTTGAACTCTCAGTGCTGTGGGCCAAGAACGGGCTCTACATACCTATGTGCCACGTGGCCTCTGCCCGGCGCATGGCGCTGAAGCCCGGCTTGGAGCTTTGCGGAGGTGGTGGCGGCTTCCAGGCTCCAGGCCCTGGAGTGGTGGAGGGAGGGGAGGGGAAGCAGAAAGGGAAAATGGACGGGGAAATCAGGAGGCGTTGAAGAGCGAGGGGCTAGAGGCCTCGTGAGGGTGGCCGACTTTACCCGCGTCATCCGAAGAGCGCCGTCTCTGCCAAGCCTGGCTGCTGTCCTCCTGGTCTGGGCCCGCGCCCTAAAAGGACAGCTGAGTCAGGAGACAGCAGCCGACAAAGAGCTCCTGCCCTAGAGGCTCCTGTCAGTCACAGGCTTTGAGCTCCTAGGTACTCAGACTTTGTATCCAAAGAGCAGCACCACATCACCTTGCGGGCATAAGGAGGGACACTCTGCTGGCTTATGTTACGTCGAGGAAGAAAATGAGTCTCACAGAGTGCCTGTGATCTTAAAGATGAGCAGGGTTAGGTCCAGACTAAACTGGAAAAGGTGAGCTGATCTACATAAAAACAGCATGGCACTATTAACCAGGTGCTCATGAATAAGGTGCAAGTCAGTCACGAAGGCTGTACCACAAGCCGCAGAAGTTTGGGGAAACGGAGTATTCCTAAAGCAAGTATTTGTATGACCCTTTCCTCTGTTTTATGAGCCCTAAAACAGAGGTTCCCAACCTTCCTAACGCGGCGACCCTTTAGTACAGTTCCTCATGGTGTGCTGACCCCCAAGCATAAAATGATTTTTGTTGCTACTTCATAGCTGTAATTTTGCTACTGTTACGAATCATAAATGTAAATATCTGATATGTGACCCCTGTGAAAGGGTCATCCAACCCCGACCCACAGGTTGAGAAACACTGCTCTAATAGGTAAACTGAGTCCTGGATTCCACGTTAACGATGTGGAAAGACACTCTTTGTCCACTGACCACCAGGGATAAGGGAAGTGGGGTGTTGGGAAGAACCCACAGGACACTACATTTGCCACCTGGGCCCCCCTTACCTCTCGTTTTCCATCAAAGCTCCAACCTTTGGTTCTTCCCAAGCCGGGAAGGGCAACGCCTTGTACCCTTGGCTGCTGCACTGTCCCAGGAGCTGGGGTCCCCTCCCCTGGCTCCAACCTCTCTGTGCCCTAGAACCAAGTCTCTTGTTAAAGGTATGAGAGCCTTTCTAGGCAGCAGGGGAGTCATGGGGAAGTCTGACGCCTCAGTGAGACCCCAGCTCTGGGGGAAGCCCTGCCTTGATTCTAGGGGGAATTCTTCTAACATTTTCATGTTTACAGAGCATGTTCTGGATCATTCTCAAGAAAAGGGAATTTGAATTCCCCGTGCTCTCCAGAGCCCTGAGTTCTAGTATTCTCCCATGAAAGTTGGGTTAGGATCAGGGAGTGGGCCACGTGTAGGCCAGGAGAAAGGGAGAACGTGGCTCTCGTGCCCCACTTACCACCTTCCTGCTCAAGGCAGATCCCCGGGCCCCTCCAAATCCAGGAAGAAGGCTGCTCTCCTCCTCAGGGCTCCAACAAGGAGATGAGTTATTGCCAAGGCTTGGGGGGTCTGGACTGGGAGGGCTCTCCTGAGTTGGGGGTGGAGGTGGGGGTGGAGGGAGGAGGAGTCCAGCCGTGGGGGACCCTGGCCCCCGGTCCCCCTTGAAGCTTCGGGGCCGGCGGAAGTGGAACAGGCCTCTTCGTCTCTTCTTCTGGAGTGGAGGCAGGGGCGGCTCCGAGAGGCCAGGCCGCACGGTTCTCAGAGTCCGGGGGTAGCTGGGCAAGAGTTGGGGTGGGTTGGTGACAAGTGACAGATGCAGAGCTTAAGGTAGAGCTGGTGCCGGTCCGTTCTAAGTGTAACAAGTGTCCCAGTTCCTCTCTCTCTAGTCTGTCCTGCAGTGTAGTCTGGGCACCCAGGCAGGGAAGGCTGTCCTTCCTTCCTGTCTGTCATAAACCACCAGCGGCCTCTTGAACCCAAAGTGACTCTATTTTCCCAGGTCCCCTCCCCTAATTCCTTCTTTCGGCTTCCCCAAGTGACATCACATCTGTACAGTCCCGGGGAATCCGCATAAGTGACAGAGACCACTCAGGGTCTCAAACTGCAAAATGGCACTCCATCCGGGGCCTGTCGCCTCTGACCTGTCCCTAACCCCAGACCCCAACCCGTCAGAGACCTGGGGGCTAGAGGATGGGTGGGTCAGGATGAGAACGCCCTGAAATCTCCCAGGGAGACTGGCTAGGGGGCACTGCTGTTGGAGAGACCCTCTCTGGGAACCGGGGGGGCAAGGGACCCCTCAGAGCCTGTGGCCTGCTGGGGGTGGGGAGTGTGCCTCCTACCTGGAGCTCTCATCCATGACCCTTCTGCTGAAAAAGTCCTCTAGGCCCTCATCTAGACGGGTGGCTGTCCCATTCTCCTGTCGAGGCCCGGGTCCCGGCACCTGCTGGGAGTAATGTCAGGTGCAGGCAGCCCCGCCCCTCAGATCGTCCCAGGACCTTCCCCTTCGGACTTGGTCCCATGCAAGTTTAGACTTCAGCTCCACAGGACCTTTCCTAAGCTTCGAGGCTCTCGGCTTTATCCACCACCCAAATAAAAATGTCACGGCCACTAAAAATAAATCACAAGATAGATTTTATCCCTCCTCCCCCTTTCCTGCCTTCCCTCCTTGTCTGTCTCTCCCCACCACCTCTTTTCAGAGGGGAGGAAATCTCACTATGTTGTCCAGGCTGGTTGTGAACTTCAGGGCTTAGGTGACCCTCCTGCCCCAGCCTCCTGAGTAGCTGTGACTAGAGGTTTATGTCATCAGACACACACAAGACAGACACACACAAGCATTTGCTGGCTCTCGCCCATCTAAGGCGTAGAGCCCTGGCTCTGGCCCTGCCATGGACAGCTGGGTCTACATCAGGCCTCTGGGACTTACACTGGGCCGACTAGGTCCTGGTGGGGTGGTCCTGGGAGGCCGAGGTCTCCCTTGTGTTTGGTGTCTTAGTTTATAGCCGTGAGTAGGTAGCTCGGAGAGACCTTCCCAGGAGCCACTCGCTGTGGACTGGCTACCCCCAAGTCCGGAGAACCAGCCAGGGGGAATACCCAGGCTCCCCAGCTGGCTCTCCATGTCCTGAGGGCTCCCACCTGTGGATACAATAGTGTTACAAGGACCAGCAGGGGAGTCAGGGTGGAGAGGCAGAGCAAACGTAGGGGAGGAGGCCTGGTGAAGGGGAGGATATGGAGGACCTCAGGGCAGTCAGATTTCTGACCCTTTGATACAGTTCCTCATGTTGTGGTGACCCCCCAACCATAAAATGATTTTCATTGCTACTTCATAACTGTAATGTTGTTACTGTTGTGAATCATAATGTAAAGATCCGTGTTTTCAGATGGTCTTAGGTGACCCCTTGAAAGGGTCGTTTGACCCGCCCCCCCCTCCCTCCCGGGGTCGTGACCCACAGGTTGAGAACCACGGTGGGCGTCAGACTGAAGCTGCAGACTCACTGATGAAGGCGGACACTGGCCGGATCTTCCGGCAGCGTTTCTGCTTTTTGATGGCCATGGTGTCCTGCAGAAATGGAGACAAAGAGTGGGCCAAACCCTCGCCTGGACTCTCTCAGCCCTTCCCTCAAAGCCTCTGCTTTAGAGTCCACCCTGCCTGCCTCGGGTGGCTGGGGATCTGGAACGAGGGAGGAGGAGAGGCTGGGCCTAGAGAGGTGGAGTTTGGAGACATGAGGGGGCGACACTGAGCAGGTTCAAGGAGAGGATTTGGGTTAAAGGGCAGTGGGTGTGTGTGTGGGGGGCTCACGATGTTGGTCCCAAGTTCATCGTCTGTTTCCTCATGGTCATGGTTCCTGCCTCTGCCCCGAGAAGACGGATCTTGGCCCTGGCTCGCCCCTCCGGGTGGATCTGACAGTGTCCTTAGCTGGGTCAGGTGCCGGGCCTGAGGAAGGACAAGCGTTGACAGGACCCTGAGGAAGCTGCTCACTCCTCTGATCCCGGACAGACAGGTCGGCGCAGGGCAGAGGGCAGGCCTGAGTCCGCCTGGGCTCAGGATGTTTACCAGGCTCTTGTGGGAGTGATACAGCTCCTGCAGGATCTCGTCCACGATGGAGTTGGTCAAGTAGGTGACAACAGAGAGCTTCACCTCACTGTGGGCAGAAGTGGGGCTCTTCAGCCACTTAAGGCCTGACCTCTGGGCCTCCACCCCTTCTCTCCCCAGATGCCTGAGAACGGGCCAGCTGGGCTGGCTGCCTGCAGACAGCATCGTTGTTACTGGCTGCACCTTGGGTCCAGTGCAGGCGTATCTACAGTCACAGGTGCCGGACCCAGACAGAGAGCATTCCGGCCTGGGTGGGGCAGACAACGGAACCGAAGGAGGAGCCGGAACCAGGAGGCTCCAGGTCTGGAGCTCCAGGGGTTCGGAGCTAGGTAAACTGGGTGCTGGTAAGCCTTGGGCTGACTGTTTCACAATATACATAGTAACAACGAACACTCCCTTGCTTTAGTGAGAGAGGTGATGCGTACACCCAAGTGAATGGTGGCACCTGTACCCAAGTGAATGGTGGCACCTATACCCAAGTGAATGGTGGCACTTATACCCAAGTGAATGGTGGCACCTATACCCAAGTGAATGGTGGCACCTATACCCAAGTGAATGGTTGGTGGCACCTATACCCAAGTGAATGGTGGCACCTATACCCAAGTGAATGGTGGCACCTATACCCAAGTGAATGGTTGGTGGCACCTATACCCAAGTGAAACGAAGCGGGTGATGACCTGGAGGGAAAAGGAAGCATATTCATACTCCTGTTTTACATACTTTTCTTTGTCCATGTCTCTGAGGAGGCTGTGTTTTGCTTTCAGGAGGCAACTCCTGGTGTATGTGTAGGTCAGGGGAGTGGAGACCTATCTATGGAACACCCTGACCCCTTGTGTGCCCCATCTCAGCACCCAGGTTTCTGGGGCAAACACCGGTCAGATCCTAAATAGCATGGCTGCCATGGTTAAAGATTTATCCCTTGTAATGGAAGGTTATCCATTCATTATTCATGGCCGAGAGCTCCAAACTCCCTAAGTGCTCTGGGCCAAATCTAGCCTCATCCCATGGCCGTCCTCCGCCTCTCACTCCAGCTTGTTCTGGATGTCCTGCCCGGCCTGCTCCAGGAGCGCTCCGCGGATGAAGTTCCGGGGCACAGTGACCCGCTCTGCCACGTTGCTCAGCATCTTGTTGTGTCCCTCTGCCACGCGCATGGCCACAGGGCACAACTCCTGCGTGAGGCTGACCATGGACTCCAGAATCACCTGATGAGGAAGAAGGGAAAGACCAGGGCTAGGGCCGCAGTGGAAGTCTTTAGGCCCTCTCTATAGTTCCCCATGGTGAGACGGAGGGACCTAACTACGGTCACACAGCCATTAGTGTCCGAGCCTCGGATACTCCGGGTTCTCCGCCTTGGCCAGTGCCCTTCCAGCCTGCCATACTGACAGGGGAGAGTCAGCCCAAAGACCGGAATTTTTTTTTTTTTTTTTGGTTTTTCGAGACAGGGTTTCTCTGTGTAGCTTTGCGCCTTTCCTGGAACTCACTTGGTAGCCCAGGCTGGCCTCGAACTCACAGAGATCCGCCTGGCTCTGCCTCCCGAGTGCTGGGATTAAAGGCGTGTGCCACCACCGCCCGGCCAAAGACCGGAATTTGATAAAGGAAGGGGCTGGAGGTCAGGATCCAAGACTTCAGCTAACAGAAAAAGCAATTCTAAGGCTATCTTGTTGCAGGCACAGGGGAATATATAGGGAAACTCGACTCTATTTCTTCATGCCCTCTGGCCTCCTTGCTGACTTCAACTTTAGCCAACACTGGGCTCCCACCCACGGTTTCCTTCCTCTCTCAGAACTTGCCTGAAGCTCCTTGTCCACAGCTTTGGATACCTCACTGGCCACCGACTCAAGCCTCTGCCGCACAGGCCCGTCACTGGCCAGCACGTGGCCCAGCTCATAGAGGCTGGGGAAGAGCTGGAGGGAAGAGGTCAGAATCAGGCCCCACTCGGGCCCCAGGCTGGGAGGGCAGATCCACGGAGCAGTGCTTAGATGCTCCCGGTCTAGAACTGGGTGGCCTTCTGGGCTTTTCCAGCCTGCAGGGAAGGGCGGGGCTGTGGAGGGCTCACCGCCCGGGAGTTCTTAGCATCCTTGATGAGGTCCCGGGCATAGAGAAGCTCATCTTGCACAGGTTCCAGGGGACACAGTCTCAGGGCTCGGACCTCCTCCTGCACTCGTCCACACAGCCGCTGTAGCATCTGGAGCACAGTGGTGGGAGTGGCAGGGGGGGGGGGGTCTCAGGTCAGACCCCGTGGGCCACGCTGCCAGCACTGACAGAGGTGGTGGCGCTATCTCTGCATGGCTTCTCTCCTCGGAACGCCCTTCCTGGAGTCCTCAGTACCCATGGGCTGGGGCTACCCCCGGGCCTGCTATTGATTTGCCTGGTGCATATTGGGGGGTCCCAGAATCAGAGTGTCTTTTTTTGCCCAGTCCAGTTTGGGGCACCGCGTGATGCCCATGCGTGTGCTTCAGCACACATGGCACCTGCACCCTGCATGCCCCGTGTTCCTGGGAGGGAAATGTTTACTTGCTCGGCGCTGCTGGTCACCAGGCCCTGCTGCAGCCTGAAGGCTTGCTCCTGGGGGCATGTCTGGGAGTGGTTGTTTCTCACCAGGCACCACTGGATCTGGAGGCGATGGAGCGGGAAGGGTCAGTGCTGAGGCTGCGGGCTGCCCCTGCTCTCCCCGCCCCCCCATCTTTGCCCTGCTTTAAAACACGGCCCCTCACCTTCTGCCACACATCCTCTGTGCGCTCAGGGGCACTTCGGTAGGCTTGAGAGATGTCACTCACGGGGAAGGACATGAAGCGCAGTGTGTGGTTGCTGGGAAACAGGAGTATAGTTAGGTGCGGGGAGAGGTAAAGAGGAGAGCCCCCACCCCCACCCTCCCACCCCGCCTCCTCCTGCTCACTATTTCCCTATCCCATAGGTCTGGGAACTGGGATGTACCTAGGGTCGTTTAATTCTCGTCCTGGCCCAGGGAGGCTGGGCCGGCCTGCGTCAGGACAGAGCCCCGGTCCACTCACCTCTCCAGGGCCCTTGCAATGTCCAGGAAGCCCAGAGCAGATGTATTGTTTCGGTCCCACAGGATAGTTCTGGGGGAGGGTGGACATCCGTTGTGACCACTCCCCCGGGTCCTCAGTAAAGGCCAGAGGTGTAGCCTTCTGGGAGCCCCCTTTTCCCTTGCTAATGGGGCTGACTCGGACTCGGTTCCGGAAGCGGGGGGACATGGAGGCCCAAAGGGGGAAGTCTCTGTGTGTGTGTCAGCAGGCTGGGGGTCTGGGCGAAAGGGTGGGGAAGTGGGCCTCACCTGAGGGAAGAGTTTATCTGCAGCGCCTTCGACAGCATCTTGGCCCCGATGTCCTCCATGCCGTTGCCGCTCAGGTCCACCTTGGCCAGGCAGGTGTTGCTGCCCAGGGCATTGATGAGGATGCTGGTGCGAAGCTTCAACCTGGAGTCTGCCACGGACAACGACTGCAGGGACTGGCGGGCAGACGGAGGTTGGGGTCAGTCTTCACTACCACCCCCCCTGAAGCTCCCTCCTCGGCCTGGTCACTCACACAGTCCTCTTCCTGGATCAACTGCACCAGCTTATGAAGGATTTCTTCCAGAGTCCTGTAGGGAGTCGGGGTCAGAGGAGGAGGGGAGGGGGCCAGGGGCATGCTAGCAGAGGGGACGGGTGGCCAGAGGGCAAGACAGGAAGCCGCGAGGAGTGGAGGATGATGGGAGCAGGGTCTGTGGACACAGGCTGGGGCTCACTTGGCCTTGACATTGAAGTTCTTCCCTAGGAACAGGTGCTTGAGGGATTTATTCTTGCCAAGGGCAGGTACCAGTGTCAGGAGGTCTGAGTCAAACCCTGTTCAGGAGACGGGAGAGTCCCGGCCTTGAGGCCCGAGGCTAACAGAAGCCTCCTCAGGGCTTCACTGCTACGCTCACGGAGCAGTCTTACTCACCGTTGTCGGACAGGTCTAGGCTGCCTATACAGGGGACAGCCCCCAGCTGCTCCTGCAAGGCCTGGGCTCCTGCTGAGCGGAGCTGCAGGGACAGGGAACGGGGGTGGGTGGTGGTGGTGGTGAAAGGCCGGAGAAGGTGGGTGGGTGAGGTAGGGGGAGGAGCATGTTTAATCCTTAGATATCATCCTCGTCACTCAAGGACTTAAAGTCGTACCAGGTCTTGGGTATAAAATCAGGGAGACTCCTCTACTGCATCCATCCCTAGGGCCCCGCCCCCTCCCTCGGCCAAAAGCCGCTGCTCTGAAGACAGCTCGCTTCTGCCCTCTGCTGGGCAAGCCTGGTGTCTGCCACCCAGAGCTTAGAGGCAGAGATCCTGGAGTCTGAACTTGGAGGGCCGGTTTGAGAGGGAAAGGGAACAGGCCAGAGACTTGTTCTCTCTTGCTCCCCAGTGGGGTGTGTGTGTGTGTGGAGACCGGGATGGTGGCTGGGAGGCAGGCACGGAGCTCACCTCACAGCTGCTAAGGTCCAGGTGCAGATCGCTGAGGTGACTGTTGAGGGAGAGGCCCTGAAGAAGTGCCCTGTAGCAGGAAGGTCAGCAGGGCCTGCTTTACTCCCCCGCCCACACACTTCCGCGGCTCCCCTGGGTATCCTCCAACTCTTCACCCACCCAACCTGAGGGCCTCCAGGGGCAGCCTCGTGGCTGACAGGTTGACATGGCTCAGGGTGTAGGCGCTGCTGAAGAACTGCTTGAAGGCTGGTGAGGCCTCCCGGCCCTTCCTGTGGAGACCTCGGGGAGTCAGTATGGGAGGGCAATGGACGTCGAGGATGACGGATCCCTCCCGGCCCCCTCTGGCCCACCTGTGGGAGCAGCTGTTTCGAGCCAGGCTGAGGTAGGTGAGGTGAGAGCAGCAGCCATGAAGGAGGGCGCCCAGAAGCTGTGGAGAGACAGAGTGGGCTTTAAAAGACCCGGGAAGAGCAGGAGCTCCTTCCGGCCCCTATCCAGTTCCTGACATTTCTCTCCGAGACTTCCAGGGAGAACGCTCATTCAGCTTCTTCGAGGCCCCCGTCTGCTCGTCCGTGGAAGGGAGGGCCACAGAGAGAGACTGACAGGCAGCCTTGGTGGAACAGGCCACCGCCGGCTTCCAGGAGCCTTTTCTCAAGCTAGGGGAAATGTCTTTTTCCGCTAGGGGACATAGCTCGGTGCCAGGAATGGAGTGAGGGTCTATTTTTAGGCAAAGCCGGCATGACCTTGTGACCTGGGTTAAGTGCACACAGCACACACTGTGGATGGACCTGAAGTCCTCCTCGGAGCTTTGTCTCTCTGGACTCAGGGAGGGAGGGATGGAAGGCTCCTCTGCCCTGTGTTTTCACACCCTCTGCCTGGCCCCTCCAGTCCCCAGCCCCTCACCAGGTCCACCGCACAGTCAGTCCCTGACAGATCCAGGTGTACCAAGGCGTTGGGCTGGGCCAGGAAGCTATAGAGGGCCTGAGGAAGAAGGGGTAGACGAAGAGAAAGATGTGGCAGCCTCTCCCTACCCTTAGGGGCCAGGGGATAGACACTCCCTGGCCCCTGCATCCCAAGCATGCTTTTGTAGGTGGCTGAGGCTACATTCCACGGACTCACGTTGGCCTCATCTGTGGCAAGCAGCCCAGGGTTCTTGCTCAGGTCCAGGTATCGAAGGGAGCTGGCAAAGGCCGGGTTGGCCCCGAAGGTCTGACCCAGTGCCTGGAGCCCTGAGCACAGCGGGCACTGGGCTGGGTTGGCCCCCATCCCCACTTCATCCTCTTAATGCCTGAGGTCCCCCCCACTCCCCACGGTGATTCTTTTCTCCCTCCCAATCGCTGGGATGGTGTGGGAGTGAGGGGGGACATCCTAGGGGTCAGTATCTCAGGCAGCATCCGAATAGCGTCAGAGGCCTGGGGTCCTGGTGTCAGTACCTCGAGGGGAAATGGCAGTCTTGGCCAGGCACAGTTTGGTGAGGCCAGTAGGGAAACAGAGGAGCTGCTGGCTGAGACTGAGGAAACCTGGGGGAGTGGAGAGAGAACGTGGGCAGGTGAGTGGCTGTTAGCGGGTACATTCGGTGTGGTCAGGCTGGGGGGCTAGAGTGGGGTGTAAGGCCTGGGGGTCAAGGATGGAAGAGCTTGGGCTTAGGGCAATCCTCAGGCTGCAAAGGCCCCTATTCAAACCTAGGTTGGGCTCTGGGCTGGGGTCGGGGTCTGCACAGCAGTGGGAATAGGATTCAGGGCTGGGGCTCACCCTTGTCCTCGATGGGGTTGTGGGACAGAGTGAGGGCATGCAGCACACAGCTCCCGTTGTCCCCAAATACCCCGGCCAGCTTCTGGACAAAGTCCCTTCAGGGAAGGGGAGGAAGGATTTGTCCTGAGCTGAGCCCCGCGTCTCCAGCCCCTGGCTACCCTCCCGTCTCCTCTCTGCCTGGCTGGCTGGGGCTGTCACGGTAGAGGTCCCCCACGGTGGAGTGGCAACTTGGGGCTGACCAGGGAGATTTTCACGCAGGAGTTCGTGGGAGGTGGAAGGTGAGGCTACCTTCTGCATTCCGTGCCTCTGGGCGTTCCCCTACCTCAGGAAGATGCTGAGGCAAAACCCAGCTTTGGGGTGCTTAAGACTGGAGCAGCCCACCCTGCCTGGAGGTTGGTGGAACACGAAGTGTGTTCTGGGGGTGAGTCAGGAGCCGGGCGCTCAGGGGCTGAGATCTGAGTCCCGGTTTGAGCTCTGGCTTGCTTTGTGCCTGTCTACGCATCGGCCTCCTCTATAACGCGAGGAGCTAGACGAAACAGCCCAGGGCCTCCTATCACACTCTGATGATCCGGGACTCTAAGACTCCGTGGAGAAAGGACTGCCCACGGGGGAGCCTGGCCTCACGTCTTAAGTCCAGCGTTGTCCAGCACCAGCTCTTCGAGGCTCCCCGACTTGCTGAGGGTATGTAGCACCTGTTCTAGCACATCTGAGCCCTGAGGACAGAGGGGTCCCGCCATCAGGGGCCAAGAAGAGCACTCTCTCTGCTCCCCTTCCCCGAGACCTCCTGCTTACCAGTCTCAAGTCTTTGCAGTAGAGCTTGGTGAACCACTGGTTGTAGGCAAGGGCTGCCACCATTAGGGCCAGATCTCTGGGGATATGGGACAGGACAAGAAAGGATGAACTGGGCCAAGAATGAAGAGACTAAGAGTGGGATGGCTGGGGGGGGGGGGGGACGGGGGACGGACACGGGGGACGGGGGGACGGACTCTAGATGGGTGGACGGCAGTGGGGTAGACGGTTGGAATTGGAGGGGTGAAGCAGGGCCTGTGGGGAGGACCAGAATGGGAACCTTGAGAAGGGCAAGGCCGAGGCTGGGAATTTGGGGGGTTAAGTTTCTGCCCATCTGCTTACCGGCTCTCCAAGTGGCTGAAATCCAGAAGATTGAACTCTCGGTTATCCTCAGCATGGTAGATGGTGTCCACATCCTTGGAGGGGTAGAAGCGGCTCAGATCTGCTCCAGCCCCCTCCGCTGCCCCCTCCCTTTGGCCACCCCCCCATCCCCTGCCCAACGCACCCATTGCACCTCCTCCCGGCAGTGAAGTCCGTTGTAGTCACACAGGGCAGCATAGGTCTCAGAGAAGCCACCTGTAGGGCAGGAGATGCGCCGGCTCCGTGTTGGCGAGGGGGAGGGGAAAAAGGCTTGGGTTTCAAGGTATGGTCAAGGTCATTGCATGGTCAAGGTCATTGCATGTGCCAGTGTCCTAGGCTCCTTCCACGCCATAAACCCCCTGAGGTCCGGGAGCCTGAGGTCCTCAGGACAGGCAAAGACCCTCCGGGCAAAACCCATGCACAGAGGGTTCTGGATATGGGGCAGGGTGCGCCAAAGACCCACGTTCTCACATCTGCCCCTGCTCACCACACACACTGTGAGTGGTAGAAGTGGAAGTTTCCGAGTTGGGAGATGTGTCTCGGGGCCCCTCCGGGGTGTCTGCATTCCCACGCCGGATCAAACACCTGGAAGGTGAACAAATCCTTTCAGAGAGAGGTACAAGAGGCCCTCAGTTCTCCCTGGATGACTGTGTGGGGGTCTCCAGGGAAGAGCAGAGAGAATTCTTGTCCTGGGAGCCCAGACCAACAGGAAGGAGAATGCCGCCTGCAGTCTAATCCTTCGGGAGACCCCTTATCTGCCACTCACCCAGGGCCAGGGCAGACCTTGGAGAGGGCAGAGCTCACATGCCGCGTCACCTGGTCCACACTCTCAGTTGACGGCAGCCGCATGCTCACCATGCCACGCTCAGTCTCCACCAGGATCTGAGGGGGAGGGGGGAGCCTCAGATGCCCATTCCCTCTTCTAATCGGCCCAGCCCGTGGCCTGAGCCCGGGTGCTCACCTGGTTCTGACTGAGGGTGTTGAAGGCACGGATCTCCAGGACGTTGAATGAACTCTCCACCTGGTGGGGCACGGGCCGGGTGGGGTGGTGGGTGGGGGTGCTCAGCTCCTGCTAAGGGCCTGCCGCTGGACTCGAAAGGAGCATGCCCCTCAGTCTCCACCCTGTACCCCAACTTACCTTGGCAGGAACTTTAAGGGGGAAAAGGTGGAGGCGCCAGGAGGTCAGGGCCTGCAGAGAAGAACGTCACCGGCGTAGGCATAGGGCAGCCTCTTGGGCCATGGTGCCTTTGCCTTCTCTTAGCTCCTCGGCTCTTCTCCAAGGCACCCCACCCCCTGCATTTTCCCTACTCTCCCATTAGCTCCTGTCCATCCACCCGGTCTGGCTCGGTCCTCTCCCTTAGGCTGTGGCTCCTCAGCACCCCCCCCCCCCCCCCCCCCCCGCTGTTTCTCTTGCCCACGCCCCCTACAGCTCAGCTGCCCTTGAGTATCTCCTCTCTTCCCCCAAGGCCAGCGACCTCACCAACACTCGGTCCTCAAACTTCTTGGGTTTTGTCTCCAGTTTCACCCGATGTTGCTGGAGCACAGTCCCCTGGCTCAGGCACCTCCGGATGCTGTCTGCAGATGGGGAGGACCTGCTCAGAACTCCTCTTTTCCCCCAGCCCACTCTCCAGAGACGAAGGGGGCAGAGGAGGGGCGAGAAACACACACAAACAGACACTGGAGAGGGAGGTATGGGGCAGAGGCTTTTCCTTTCGGGATGACTTGGTCCCTGGAGGCGGAGAGGAGAAAACCGGCTCCCAGGGTGCCTGAGTCAGGGGACAGTTGCTGAATGATACTGTCTGTGGGAGCGTGTATCTTACACTTCTGAAGGTGTGAAAGATTTTCCCTCCCATCCACTACAGCAACCACCAACATATACACAGTGAGTCAGTGTGTGTGTGTGTGTGTGTGTGTGTGTGGAGTTGGGGGGTGGGTGGGAGGTGGGGGTGGGAATATCTCCTGACTGTATCCTAGGTGGTCTGGGTGTGAGAATCTGCTTTTTACTACGGAGGCTGTATGCTTGTCTTCTGACGGCGCCAGGGAGCCTGAATGTGGCATTGGTGGGGACAGAGAAGTGTGAATGAGTACTGGCTTGCATATGAAAGGGGCACAGTGCCAGGCAGTTCCTGGGTGGAGGGTGGGGTAAGAGAAAGATTTAATGTTTCAATGAGCCCATACCCATCTTCTGACAGAATCATCCAGTTACCCCTGTGTGTGTGTGTGTGTGTGTGTACACACGCGCGCATATAGGTGGTGGAGGTGCAGTTTTTGTAAGATGTGTGTACACACATCTCATGATTGTGCTTCTAAGTGCATGTGTAGGTGTGAGAGGTCTCCAGAGCGCAATAGGGCTCTGAATATCCTTGAGCGTTCTGCTTTCTGCATGGGCTAGCCTGTGCTCCTGCTTTTGAGGGTCAGGGTTGTAGCAGTGATACGCGCGCGCAGGGGGGAGGGGTTCGGGGGGATTAGAGGCGATATGGCTGGGAATCACTGATCCAGAGAGGTCTGGAGGTGTGGGTGGTGGGTAAAGAGAAGGGGGCAGGCTGGGACGGGGGCTATGGGAGATGAGCCGCAGAAATCCTGCTCTTGGTTTTAGCCTCAGTCCAGGGCCTCTGCCCTGATTCCCTCCTTTGCCCCACTGGTCTGGGCGCTGCCAGGCTCCTAGGGGCCTCTCCAGGGCCAGTTCCGGGGCGGGGCCGGGAGGAGGGAGGGTGTGGAGATAAGCAGCAGTCAGGACCAGGGGCAGCTCCCAACGCCTGGCCCCGCCCGGCGAGGGTGGGGGAAAGCTGGGACTCTAGGGAGGGGAGACTGGATGCCTTGCAGAGGGGTGGGTCAAGAACGCCGAAGAGTCAGCCCCCAAGAGCGCCAGGGAACTGCACCTGTCACCGGAGAGCGGGACGGGCGGCTCCGGGACAGGAAGGTTCTGATAGGGTGAGGCGAGTGGGGCAGAGAAGGATGCTCCCACGGAGAGCCAAGCTGGGACTGAGATGCAGAGCAAGGGACTGCCTAGGAGCGAGGATGCGTGAGGGGGCGGGAGGCGCCGGGCTGGGGGGTGTACCGCAGGAAAGCACTGGGTCTGGATGCTCGCGGACCGACCGGGCGTCCGGAGATGAAGGCAACCTCGTACCTTGCAGCTCGCGGGTGAGCTCCACGCTGGCCTTGGCCATGGCGGCCGCCGCTGCTGCTGCTGCTGCTGCTGCTGCCGCCGCCGCTGCTGCAGAGGAGCCGCCGCCGCCGCCGCCGCCGCCTCCCGAGAGGCGCCGCACATGCTAGTCCCGGCTCCGGCAGGGCCCGGCGCTGAGCGCTGCAGTAGCGGCGGAGCCCGCTCCCGTCAGGGGCGGCTGCGCGAGCGCTCCTCCCCCCGGCTACTGAGCGCTGCCTCTCCCGCCCCTCCCGGAGAGTTGGCCAATGGAGCATGCGCGCTGAGCTTGCGAGCCGCGTGAGACCCCGCGCGCGCTCGCGACGACCCCTCCCGCGGGCTGCCGCGTGAGAAGCCCAGAGCCAGGGGCCGCGCTCTCTCGGGGGCGGGCGGGGGGGGTGCAGCGTTTGCACTGGCCCGTGCCACCCACGCCTCGGCCACCCGGGGCAGAAGCTTCAATTTCTTTGTTTGTGTATAGGCCTTGGTACCCCCTCCCCGGGTCATCCGTGTGTGGCCCCGCCCTCCCCCCCCCCTTCCTGCTCAGGAACCGTCCAGCTCGTCCTTGCTGACCCTGGAGGGAACTCGGAGTCAAGGGCGATGCTGCAAGCAGACCTGTCCGAATGCGAGGGAGGGAGTTGGTTCTTTTCTGCTCGCTCGTCGAATCTCCGGGATCCCCGTGGCGTCCTTGGCACCGTCCCTGGGGGTGTGAGGCTAAGAGTAGCACTTGGGAGTTCCCGAGCCGCCTCCCCCGCCCCCCCGCCCCCCCAGCTGGCAGCTCGGCAGACACCTCCACCCTTGAGCATCAAGCTCAGGCCTTGGAGACAGGGAGGAGGCTTGGGGAAAATCCAGAGATCCAGCACTGCCCAGACTTCCCAGATACTCTAAGCACCCCACATTGAGAAATGAGCACACACTGATGCAGAGCAACGCGATCATCTTCGTTTTATTGGTACCTTATTTGTCAATTGTTAATTTTCATTTCTGTTCCTTTCACTCCAGGCCCCTTCTGTCTCCCCTCAAATTCTCCAGAGACGGGGGAGGGGGCGGGTAAGGGGGACTTGGTGGTCTTCATCAAGGTAGCTACAGCCTTCTCAGGAAGTCCTTTCCACGCCCCCCACCCCGCCCCGCCCCAAGCCTTTTTACAAGGCCATAGCAACAGCAGGGATGCTCATCTGACCACACTTTGACCACAGAGAAAGCAGGGATTTATTACCGGGTGGAGCTGATTTTGTGGGGTGAACAAAATCAGCGGCAAGGAAGGGCCACAGAGACAAGGTGGACTGCACCCTTCCCACACACACCAGCTGGAGTTAACCTCTGCCCTGGGAGGCTGTCTCTCGGTCCTTAGAGGCCGTCCTCAGAGGCGAGAAGGGGTTCCTCCTCCAACCACTACCGTCTCGCCGTTGATGTAACTGGCATTTTCAGAGCACAAGAAAGAAACTATGCCCGCACAATCCTCTGGTTTGCCTAGCCTGGGAAACAGGAAACGAGGAGGGAGCGAACATAAATTGGTCTAGCCTCTCTCAACTGGCCCACAGGGTGTGAAATTTGCTTAAGAATGATCAGGTGGGTGCTGGTGGGATGTTTTAGTGGTTGAGACCATTGACTAGCTGCTCTTCCAAAGGACCCTGGTGTCCCAACACACAAGGCACAATGATTTGAAACTCCAGTTCCATGGGATGTGATGCCTACGTACTGGGCATCACATGCCTTTGATCCCAACACTCGGGAGGCAGAGGCAGGCAAATCTCTGTGAGTTCGAGGCCAGCCTGGTCTACAGAATGAGTTCCAGGACAGCCAGAGCTATACAGAGAAACCCATCTTGAAAAAACCAAACCAAACCAACCAACCAACCAGCCAAACAAACAAGCAAACAAATAAACAAAAAAACAACCCACCCATACATATTGAAAAAAAAGTTAAAAATTAGGTGATTTTTTTCAGAACCTGTATACAGCTTTTTCCCCCTATTAAATGAGGGTGGTTACGATCATGTAGTTATCATTTATATAAGCATAAATACAGATTCCTGTAAAACCATGTTATATTTAAATATAGAAACACTCTTTTTAGATACCAGAATGCAAAGTGGAACTGATAAAATGGTGAACAATTAATCTTGTGTTTCAAAAGAAATTGTTTCAACATATACATGACTCAAGTGTCAGAGAGTCTTTGAGGCAGGAAATAGCATGATCAAGTTATTTCATTTGTATGGGTTCAATGTACAGATCCTTCTCAGGATTTTTATCCTTTTAAGACCAGATTCATTTTATAAGAATGTACTAAATCCCATTGTTTGTATCTTGATTCTGTATGTTCTAGAGGTGACAGTGTGAGTGACTAGAGGCCTAGATGAATGTTTCTCCAACCTAGCTGCACATTGTAGTTACTTGGGAGGCCCAATAAAGCAAAGGGGGAATGATGTGCAAATTCCACCATGGCCCAATTACAGAAGAGTCCCTGGGAGTGGGCCCTGATCAACTGAGCTTGTCATTGCTTCCCTCGACATTCAGATGTGCAGCCAGGACTCAGCCGCTCTGGGTTAGATCATTCACTGGAGTCTCTAGAATGGCACTGCTCTGACGTGTCAACAAGTTGTTAACTAGGCCTAAAGCTCATGCCCAACTTCAGCATGACTTTGGGAGAACCCGAGGAAGGCTGGATGGAATGTTTGGACTAGTAAAGAGGTAGATACTGCTAGCCTTTGTCCTTGAGGAGTCAAGCTAGAGAAGTCAGAAGGCATTGAATCCAGAGCAATAGCAACCTCGCAGAAATGTCTGAGTAGTTACACGAGCCCACTGAGGAAGAGAGAGACCCCTCAGGCAGAGTCTGGGCTCTGTGGCCTTCACCCTCATTCTACTTGGCTTGTAGGACCCATCAGTCTGAGTGCTGGAAACGCCACTGCCTTCTGGGTTCGGGTCTCCACAGGTTCGAGGTAGAAGCAGACAGTGAACGAGAGCTCTACTCTGCTTTTTGCAATGAAAGCAGTGTCCTCGGACAGATCATAGGAGGGATGGGCTTATGAATCTGTGAAGTCTAGGAGAGGCATGCTGTGTCATCTGTGGGACTGAGAGCCGGGGTGAGGTTTCTGTCGTTAAGTCACACGCGTTCTCACCCGTGACAGCTTACCTGTTAATCTTCATGCTATCTTTTATGATGTCCTCTTTTGATTTGTCGTTCCATAACTGCAGGAAGAAGAGAAACCTTTTTATGTAAGAAGAGGAAAGCATGGGAAGAGAAGGGAGGGAGCTGTCTGCCCCCCCCCCACAGCTGGGAGGGGGGAGTCCAATTCTCATCTCGCGTTGATTTCTCACTCCCTGCCCTCCCCACTGCGGGCCTCTACTTCATCCTTGCCAGGTCTTATTCAGGAATCTTGCTTGGTCTCCTCACTTCTCATCCACTTTACGAGACGGGATACAATATGGGTAGGGCTCACATTCCTCACTCGGTAGAACCCAGTAGGAAAGGAGTATGTGAGGGTCTGGTCTGGGGAGGTAACTGGTAAAGAGAGAGGATACACAAAAGCCCAGGCCGCAGGAATGGGAGGGGTGGGGCTTCAGGACTCAGGCACTGGGCTTCCCTATCCTTCCAGGGTGTCTGGGGGTTCCGTGTTCCCCCTTCTCACCACACTGCTGAAACGAGTCTTGATGAGTCCAGGCGCCAAGCAGTTCACTCTAATGTTCTTCGAGGCCAGCTCTGCGGCGAAGTTCTTAGTAAGACCCAGCAAAGCTGTTTTACTGACATTGTAAGGGCCCAGAGCCTGGGGAAAGGAGAATGAGTTAGTTCATTACTTTGCAGGTCATCATTGGTTCTTATTGTACAATGAAGGCGGGAGCCCAAAAGGCATGTCCTGTAAGGGAGGGTCACAGTCAGAAGTCACCTTGTAGTCTCAGGTAGGTTAGGGTTCATGAAAGCAAGGCGTCTGTTTTGTGGGAGAGGACTGGTCGAATGATCTAAAATCCTTCTTTGGGCAGTTGGAGGGGTGGACGGTATAGGATGGAGGCGAGGGTAGAGGGGGTAGGTTCTTACAGGGAACGGAGCGAAACCTGCTATGGAACCCACGATCACCACCGAGCCGCCTCTGAAAGGGAAAGAGAGCTGAGCCTTTTTGGCCCATGTGGGGCCCCATCTCACCCAAGCTTCCGCTCAGTATCGGTTACCCTCGTTTCTCCATTTCTGGCACCACTGCTTTTATCAACATGGCCGTAGCCGTCACATTAATGCTCAGAACCTGAAGCCAAGAGAAAGGAAGAGAACATGAGAAGGTTGATGCAAGGGTACAGTGATGAGGAGTTACACAGGTCTCCTGAAAACGCCCGGAAACGCCAGTTGGAGTGGATAGAGATTGCGGGCACGGCTGACCTAACAAGGGGAAAAACTGGGGTTCAAGGTTGGGGAGGTGCCTCTCACAGCTAGCTGATGGCACATCAGGTCAGGTGAGCCCGAGGGAAGCCATCTCTCCTAGCCAGCCAGTCCACAAGCAGCTTGACCTCTCAGGGCTGCTTAGGGTTTGAGCTAGATTTTGTATTTCTTCCAAGTTTGGGGGTGGGGGAACCTGGAATTGGGTCACTGCCTGGACCTGCACTAGAGTGTCCTGTGCTTCTCAGGGAACCGTAGCCTGACCCGAGACACCAGGGGGCTTCTGTGGCCTCCTTGGCTTCTGCCCTTAAGGAGTGAGAGGACCTCCAGAATAGACTGTCCAGATGGATATTTATCAGAAAGCAGAGTAATGAGGGAACATTTGTTGGGAGCTGGGGTATACTCTACGATCAAAATTCCCATATCTCAAACTTAAAATTTAAATGTATGACCTTCTTACGTGTTCTAAGTGGGTTGTTCACTTTCTGTGTTCCTACGTTAACTTCTTAGTCTGATCCCCCCCCCCCCCACAGGGTTTCTCTGTGTAGTTTTGGTTCCTGACCTGGATCTCGCTCTGTAGACCAGGCTGGCCTTGAACTCACAAGAGATTCACCTGGCTCTGCTTCCCAGTGCTGGGATTAAAGGCATGTGCCACCACCACCAGCCCAGTCTGAGAAATTTTAATCTTACTAAACATTTGAGATAGAAATATAGTGAGCATCCAGCATCCTTTACCTTGATTCTGGTTATTTATCTTTGGCCTGACTTAACCTCTTCACATATCTGTACAGTTTTATTTTCTTACTCTGTAGCCCAGGCTGGCCTTTAACTCATGGCATTCCTCCTGCCTCAGCCTCCCTAGTGCTAGGATTTCAGGTATGTGTTACCATGCTCAGCTTGATTTAATTTTTTTTTGTGGGGGCAGGTATGTGTGTACATGTGGGGGTCAGAAGTCAATTCAGGGTATTTTCCTCAGTTGCTACTCCAACTTATTATTGTTTTTTTTTTTTTTTTTTTTTTTTTTTGGTTTGTCGAGACAGGGTTTCTCTGTGTAGCTTTGCGCCTTTCCTGGGACTCACTTGGTAGTCCAGGCTGGCCTCGAACTCACAGAGATCCACCTGGCTCTGCCTCCCGAGTGCTGGGATTAAAGGCGTGCGCCACCACCGCCCGGCTTATTATTGTTTTTGGAGACAGGGTCTGTCACTGAACCTAGAGCTCATGGATTCAGCTGGACTGACTGGTCAGTCAACTCTTACCATGGTCTTGTTTTCCCTGGTACTGGGATGACAGGTACACTAGAGGTCTAACGTCCAGGTTACCCAGCACCCTCTTCTGGCCTCTGTGAGCACTGCATGCATGTGGTGCACAAACACACACATACAGGCCAAATACATACACATAAAAATTTAAAAAATTAAGTTGGACAGTGGTGGCGCACACCTTTAATCCCAGCACTCAGGAGGCAGAGCCAGGTGGATCTCTGTGAGTTCAAGGCCAGCTTGGTCTACAGAGTAAGTTCCAGGACAGCCAGGGCTACACATAGAAACCCTGTCTCAAAACACAAAAAACAAAAACAACAACAAAATTAAAAATAAAAAAATTTAAAAAACTTACAAATAAAAAGGAGAAGAAAAATTACTGATCTACAAACTTGTTTTATTTGGCTTTTCCCAAAAGAGGCTTCTTTACTTTAAAAAATATCTTAACCAGAAACTGGCGCACTGAAGAACACTTTGGCACCTTGGCCTTTTTGTCTGGAATGCTAATAAACTATAATATTTTTGCTATCCTTAAACTTTCGTGTTGAGAAATCCACAGGGGATCATAAGAATTTAGCATATCCAAATCATGTGGGCATAGTGACCTTAGATTAGAGCTTTATCATTAAAGGGTGTTTGTAGATGGGCGAATTACATTATGAATATGATGTGACAAGACGCGTTCACCTGAAAGCCAACATCCTAGCATCTTTTAGGCACGTAGAATTTTCTTAGCAGTGTGGTTAGAAAGAGAAGAAACAGGTCATATCCAAAGGCTGTATGCTAGAACGCATCAACTTTTGTAATTTCGCCAAAATTGACATTTCAAGTCAACAGCAGTTATTAACATTCCCAAGTAAAGAAAAAGCATTCTTTTCCAACAGCTGAGAAGGGGACGGGTGGATGGGTAAGTTTAGGCATAGTATTGTTGGCCTCTTAGGTACCACGTTTCTGTTGAAAACAAACCGGAAGAAGGGCGTGGGTGAGCAGGCTAGGGGGAGAGGTGAGGAACGGAAGCAGAGGTAGCTAGCACAGAGCAAATGACGGTAGACAGAGCTAGGGACGAGCGGAGGTGAGAGAGGAGAGCAGGGCAGGGCGGACCAACCCCCACACTTGGTAAAGCCCCTGGTGAGCCCTTCACATCCACGCTCTGGAGGGAGGCGTTGTGCAGGCAGGCCAAGTCTGTTCCCTGCCGCTTTAATCTCTCACCTTGTCCCACACCTCCTCTGTGACATCCAGTAGGCTTCCAAAGAAAGGGTTGACAGCGGCATTGGAGACCAGGATATCAACTCCTTGGTGAAGCTTCACAGCCTAGAGAGGAAGAAGGTGTGAGTCAGGGCTACAGTTAAGGGAGGGAGGTGCATTCATCAACGCTGACGCGGAGTTTCATCTCAGGAGTAGCTGTCAGATGTCTTTCTCGAAGCCGGTTCTCTCCAAAGCCACCCTAAGCTCTGCTGACATTTGAAGCTATGATTTATTTCTGAGCTTTTCTCAATCTGCGCCTTTTCTAAGGGCGTCTCTGACCGTTGTTCTTTTCTTTACACCTCCTTTTAGTGTGCGCCTTCATTCTTATGCCTCCACTTCTCACCTCAAATCTATTGCCGGACCTCCTCTTGAGTACCTATTGACCACTTCCCTTGAGTACCTATTGATCACTTTCCTCGAGTACCTATTGACCACTTCTCTTGAGTACCTATTGACCACTTCCCTTGAGTATGTTACCATGACCTCAAAGCCAGCCTGTCCACATGCACCTGAAGGAAGGAAGATCCCGGAGGAGGAGGATCATTCTAGCCCAATTTCCTCATGGTGGAAGAGATGACGCCTAGGTCCAAGGAGGTTCATTTTCCAATACTGTAACTCAGTAACTATTCTGTGGGGACATCTAAGAGCAGGGTGGCCCGTTTCTTTGGTGTTTGGGAAAGGCAAAAGGATTTTTTTTTCCCCCTTCAGGGTATAAAGTGGTGGCTGAACTGAGGTCAGACTCTGACTCTAGCAGAGAGCTGATTCGTAGGAGGCCTCCAACAGCCCGTTGGGATCGTTCCGAAACCAGCTGTGCAGGAGAGGTGTGATGGGGAAGACTGTCTAGTCCGGCTTTGAAGCGGTTTCACACTCGGCTTTGATGCCATTTTCCTCTCTCTTCTTGGCCCAGTGGTACAGAAGAGGCCAGGCGAAAGCGAGAAAGCCAAGGAAGGAGACCCCTCACCTCCTTAGTAAGCTGTAAGTAGGCGGTGAAGGCCTGGGAGGACATGCCAGCAAGCTTTGTCAGTAGGTAGAAGCCACCTTAAAAGCAGGCTTTGTGTTTGCCCAGACCTGGCAATTTGGAAGCCTTGGGCAAATAGCATGTAATGGGCCCTCAATCAACTTTGTGCCTCCAGTTTGGCAGAGGAGGGGTGTTATTAACCATGCACACCATCTGCTACCTTCTCCTTTTAACTAATTATTCTCGCTAACTAGGTGCTAAGCTCAGTTGTTGCTACACGGCTAAAGGAATACCCAGGCTGTCGATGACACGTTCATTTAACAAAAATTTAAAGTGACAGACACCTTTAAAACCACCACCGACTGACACTTGCTCATGCATTCTAAATGTGGGTGTTGTAGCCCAAAGTCTCAGTCACCTGCCTTGGCTGTGTGCAAAGAGCCTGATGACATGTGGCCGGCAGGAACAGAACAGAAGGAGAGTGATGTATGTTATGCTCTGTGAATGTCCGGGAAGTGGGCAGGGTAATGGGCCGCAGCAGAGGGTGTTCTCCCTCTTCTGGCTTCTGCCACCCTTTCTTCCCGTCCAGGCCTGTCAGCACAGACAGGGGAGAAGGCTGTGTGTTGACTGAGCGCCACGGAACCATAAAAGTTCATGAGAAAGTGGATATGATAGTCTATGCTTACGATCCCAGCTCTGGGGAAGCTGAGGCAGAAGGATCACAGGTTTGAGGCCAGTCTGAGCTATAGAGCAAGACCCTGTCTCAAAAACCCCAAACCCCAATATAAAAAGCCACCCCCCCAAAAAATGCCGAATGAGAAAAGACCGCATTGATGTTTCTCGGAGTTTGCTCTACACTGTTTGATCACCACAATGTGTTTTGGACCTGTCTGTTTCGACATTATTTATTTAAAATGAAGGATTATCAAGTGAGGATGTCCCACATCTTGTCTCACCACACCACTGCTGAGCTGTGATGAAGGGTGGGAGGTTATGATCAATAACCACTGTTAGGGAGCAGCTGACCCTAAAAGAGAATATCTCAAACTGCTGACGGTTACCCCATCACTCTCCATCCTGACATCTGTTCTACAGACTCCCCAACAGTCTTCATTTTTTTTTATGTATGTACATGTGTGTATGCCTATGTGTGTGTATACCACATGTGTATGTGACTCGCCTCTCCTATTTCTCATTTCTTGATATGTGGTTAGAAAATCTTCATTCCACTGTCTCTTGAGTAATCCTTACTAGTCCCTTGGTCACTGCCCTAGACCTGGATGATAGCCAATGGCTACCTCACTGATGTTCTTGGTCTGGCATCTTCAGTACAAGGGTATCCTCACCATTGCCAGGTTATCCTTCTTTAAATCATGTTCATCTTGCTGCAAGCTTCACGTGGGTTCTATTTGCTACACAATCACTGACACTCTTTTGGGAGGCTGTGGAAGTCCCTGAGTCCCACCCATGCAGCCCACTCCCCACAGTTCTAGCCCTTGGCTGAGGACTGACAGAGCGCCCCTCTTCCCTTTGGTCCTTGGCTCTTTGTTCATTTATCAGGGTCACTGGAGCCCCATCCTCATCCTATCTGCCTATCACCACCCATTCCTTGAGGTCTAACTCAAGCCCAACTTCAGAGCCAGGGCTGCAGGATTTGCTAAGTGAACTTGCTGGTGGCCGGAGGATATTTTCTTTTTCTTTTTTTCGATTTTTTTTTGGACAGGTTTTCTCTGTATAACAGTTCTGGCTGTCCTGGAACTTGATTTGTAGACCAGTCTAGTTTTGAACTCACAGAGATCCACCTGCCTCTGCCTCCCAAGTGCTGGGATTAAAGGCATGCGCTACCACCACCCAGCTGAGGATATTTTCTTAATAAGGCTTTTCTTCTTTTCACATGTATTTGCACATTCATATGTGGGTGTACATGTGTGAGGGCCTGAGGTCGATGTCAGGAACCTCCCTTGGTTGCTATGCCACCTTATTCTTTGGAGTCAAAGTCTGTCAATCAAATCCAGAGCTTGCTCTGGGGATCCTATCTCTGTCTTCTGAGGCTGCAATTACGGGCGACCCCCAGACACATCTGGCATTTATGTGGGCCCCGGAGCCTGACCCTCAGTCCTTCTGCTTGCAGGGCAAGAGATTTAATGGCTAAACCATATCCCAAGCCTCCCCACCCCATAGGCTTTGACATGAAACTGTCAAAACGGCTCTGGGTTTGACCCCCAGCCCTGGTGTGTGTGTGTGTGTGTGTGTGTGTGTGTGTGTGTGTGTGTGTGTGTGTGTGTGTCTATGTTCATTTTAAATGGCTGTCACTAATTGGCCCCTGCTTCTCATGATTAAAGCTACCATCTCAGGCTCTTCTAGCAGTCTACGCCAGGCAATACAACTTTGTCGGACACACATTTGGCCCTTTACAAAGCACATTTAAGTATCTGTCAACAGTTCTTTAAAAATGGAATTATCTTGAGGCTGGAGAGATAGCTCAGTGGTTAAGAGCACTAGTTGATTTTACAGAGGACCCTGGTTTGGGAACCCAGAACTTGCATGGTGCCTCACAACTGTCTGTAACTCCATTTCCAAGGGACATGGTACTATCTTCTGGCCTCCATGGGCATAAAACACACACAGTGTAGAGACATACATGCAGGCAAAAAAAAAAAATCTCATAGACATAAAATAAAAATAAATAATGAAAAAAATGGAATTATCTTATTTTATCTGTTGACTTCAGTCAACTGTTGTTTAAAGGCCTCCTTTTTCCAAGAAGACTGCCCAAATTATTTCTGTCAACTGTTTGGTTGTGTGTTCACAGGCTGTGCTTTCTCTGTGCTGGTGGATCCTCCCTTGCACTTTGAGGAATAGTGCGCACCCCGAGTTTTGGGGGAAGCTTCTCTGCAGCATGGTTCACATTTTCCCACACAGTTGGAGGCTGGTGCCACGTGTCAAGCTGGCCTGGGTTAGACTAAAGTCTATTTGGGTACCTAGGGGCCAGCACTACACAAACGGGATGTGCCTAGTGTGTAGGCATGGGAAGAAGGGCAGGCCTGGGTTGAACCACAGATCTTTCCCTTCTGGCTGTGAGACCCTGGGAGGTGTCTCCAGCTGTGTGACCCAGCCAGCACAGCCTCTGTAAACATGGGGAGAACAGTCCTTGCCTGGGTATGGTGGCTCACATTGGTACTTCCGGCACTGGGGAAACAAGTTCATGGCTAGAGTGGGCTACAAAGTGAATTCCATACCACTCTAGGTCCCGTACAAGATCCTGCCTCAAAAAAACCAAAAATAAACCCCCAAACAACAACAACAACAAAAACCTCCACCACCACTACCTCCTCCACCACCACCACCACCACCACCACCACCACCACCACCACCACCCACCACCACCACCACCACCAGGCTACATAAGGCTCTTCACAAAAGAATTGGCTCATAGTAGGTGAATGAACACGGTGAACTGCTTCTTACAAGTGCCCACAAGCTCTGTGAGCCAAAGAACAGGGGAGCATTTATTAGCTCATCCTAGAGAATCAGACCAGCCATTTTTTTTGGGGGGGGGATGTCTAAGGGATCACCCAAGGCTGAGGCACCAGAGTGGCTTTTGATTCTCTTGCTGGGAGAATCTGGTTGTTCTTAGATTTTTAGGATGCAGATGTAACCGGAAAAGGCACACAGTAAAAATGTATTGGCGAGAGGCTGGGGAGATGGCTCAGCGGTTAAGAGGATGTACTGTTCTCACAACTGACCTGAGTACAGTTCCCAGCCTCCACACCAGGCGGCTCATCACCCCCAGCTCTAGAGGAGTCAAAACTCTCATCTGGGCTCCCCAGGCACCTGCGCCCACCAGCCCTCCCCCCACTATACTCGTAATTAAAAATGAATCTTTAAAAACATTGGTGGGCTGGCTTGGGTGTGGGCACTGGGATGCTGGCAGGAGTCAGCGCTGCCTTCAGAGTCAGGGATGAAGGTACCAGCTGCCCCCCTTCTGCCACCTCCTGGCCCAGTGCCCACATCCTTCCTGCTCACCGTGGCTACCAGCCTTTCTCGATCCTCTGGCTTCCCCACGTGGCACACGATGCCAGTCACACTCAGCCCCTCTCCCCGAAGCGTGGCCACGGCACGGTCCACATTCTCCTGTTTGCGGCTGCTGATGACCACGTGGGCCCCATCCTCAGCCAGACGTCGGGCGATGGCGAAGCCAATCCTACAAGTGCAAGAAGAGATACGCCGTCGAGGCCTCGACAGCCGGGAAGAGGGTGACAGCAGACATGTGTAGCTAGACGTTTCTCCGGTCCTGCCTGGGCCCTGCAGTCCTGTGGCCTGCTTATAAAATAATCACTCAGAAGCTTATATTAATTAAAACCGCTCGGCCATTAGCTCAGGCCTACCACTGACTAGCTCTTACATTTAAACTCAGCCCATTTCCATTAATCTATATGTTGCCACGTGTTCCGTGCCTTTACCTGTGTGCCGTTACATGCTGCTCCCTGGATGGTAGACTAGCCTCTCCTGACTCAGCCTTCCTCTCCCCAGAATTCTCCTTGTCTGTTTATCCCACCTGTACTTCCTGCCTGGCTACAGGCCAATCAGCGTTTTATTAAACCAGTGTACAAAAGCATTATTCCACAGCAGACATGGGCTCTGGATTCAGACTGCTGGGTGGGTTCTCGCTCTCCCTGGGTCTGAGCTCCACATACCTCTAATAGGTAGAGTATACTTAAGTGTAGACAGAAGGAAAGGCTCAGATGATTTTACTATGACCTTATCTTTTGTCCCATGACCCAACATGACCTACCACAGGCCTCATGACTGGTTATTGTACCTATATCCAGTTGGGAGAGAGGGTGAGGAATGAGATGAGAATTCAGTAGCTGCCCTGGCTGTGGCTTGCGAGTCTTGCTTGAAGGAGCCCATATTCCTACACATCTCTCCTACCAGCCTACAACCTCAAAATACCATCCTTTGTTAGATTTGGGGGCCTTCATGGGAGAGCGTGGCCCAAAATCTAAATATCAATGACATATTTTACAATTGCCAGATGTTGTTAGCTTTTCATATATATCTGTATTCTGGGTTTTCGAGGAACTTTTATCTACCGGAAGTCCTTTGGGGATGGAAAAACAGGATAGATAAGAGTGGTGGGTGAGACAGGCTGGGCAGGGTGGTCAAAATATACTGACCTAAGCCGACATAAGATCTTGTGTCTCTTGTAAGTAGGGGTGTGGCTACTGCGGAGAGCTGTCAGAAGGGGTGGCAAGAGCTTTGAAACCTTGACTAGTTGTTTTGGTCTTCCCATACTCTAGGCGGAGCTGTTGATTGGGGCAGCCTAGAAGTATGGGGACCTGGGTCCACTGGGCGTGGGGTTCGAAGCGATTTCAGAACCACCCTGGGTTTCCCTTACGTCCCCCCCAGGCAGGCCTCTGGCCGTATTTGAGGCCAGTGGACAAGAGTCCAGGAGTTAAAGAAACCTTGTTTCCGGATGGAGACTCTGGCTCCCCTACTCACCCGTCGGTGGAGGCAGTGACCAGGGCCACCTTATTCGCGAGTGGGTTTTGGCGAGTCACCCCGGAGCTGGCCATTCTCACCCACCTCCACGCTCGAGTCCAGCCACCGAGCAGCAGTCCCGCTCTGTGCATAGTGTGGGGCTGGGTTGAACTCTGCGGGGGGGCGGGGGAGGCGGGACGGATTAAAGGGCGGGAGGGCGGTCTGGCGGGTCCTGCCTCCCCCGATTGCCAGCCCCGACTGCCAGGACTTGTTTCGCAAGGGCCGGGGGCAAAGGGAGCTGCTGAAGCTGTGAGCGCTCCCTGATGGCGTCCGCACCCGGTCGATCGGTACCCTCTGCCCTACTTGGAACTCCCGAGAAAGTTCTCAGTCCAAGTTTCCTATGGGCCAGCCCACAGCTCCTCCCAGCGGGAACCCTCAGGCGTTTCTGGGCCCCAGCTGCTCCTCACACATCTGCCGGCACACCATTTTTTGGGCAGGGGGCGGTGGGCGAGTTTTGGTAGAGGAGGCTTTGATATGTAATATGTATATAATATATATTGTTATATATCTGCGGAGATAACTCATTTGGTAAAGTGTTCCCTGAACAAGCACTCGGGCTTGAGTTTGGATCCTCAGTATCAAGATAAATCTGTGAGCTCCAGGCCCAGTGCAGGACCCTGTTTCGAGAAAAAGATAAGATGGAGAGTGATAGAAAGCCTTCTATGTAGTGGACCTCTGGTTTCTACATGCACATATATGCAAACTTCTAGTCCCCCACCCCTATAAGCACACTGTAATGAGCATAGTGAAAAAAAATAAGCCTTTGCACTTGTAAAAATAGCTTAGTTAGGAACTCCATCCACTTCACCCAAGGCTGCACCTGATAACCAGAACCCACTGACATCACCCACTCAAGATAACCAGAAAGTCCTGGGATCCTTACGCCCACTGGGCAGTATATAAGTAGAGACCAAGAGCAATCCCCTGCTCTGCATATTTGGAGAGATGCCACCTTGATCTGCCCTGAGGCTGGAGAGTCTCTCCCAGGATCCTGACTCTTGAATCGGAGACTTCTGTTAGAAACTAGACCTGACATTCAGCTAGATAAGTCTCACGGGTGAGCAGCCTTGGGGAGATAAACTTAGGACTTTATTTTAATAAAATACAACTTTTGTAATACCAACTATGTGTATCTACCTTCTTGCTATCGACATACACATACATCTCACATATATACAGACACATGCATCACGCCCACGAAGGTGAATGAACGTTTTGAGACTGCCCGTGGAGGCGAGGCTTGTGCTTCTCACAGGGTCCATACAGTGAGGGAAGAGGAAGTTAGACCAATGTGATGGGTTATAAGCTGGCCTAGGTCTGACACCACTTTTCCCTCCGGCTCCAAGTCTACTGCTATATTTCTCAAACTGTGGGTCGAAATCCTTGGTGTCACCTAAGACCGTCAGAAACATCAGATGTTTACATTACGATTCCTACCAGTAGCAAAATTACAGTTATGAAGTAGCAATTAAAATAATTCTATGGTTGGGGGTCACCACAACATGAGGAACTGTATTGAAGGGTCACGGCGTTAGGCAGGTTGAGGACCACTGTGTATTCCATCTTCAGACAGACAGAGAAGTTCACTGTGATACCCAGGGTGAAAGGGTGATGGTCCTGGTTCCATCCTAGAGGACCTTCCATTTTTTAGGTAGTCGCAGCAAAGATGCTCAAGAGTGCCCTAACCAGTGGTGGAAATCAGAGACCTGGAGGTGCTCAGGTTCTCCATGACCACTAATCCTCAGGTTTTCCCTTCCAGTCTAGCTCAATAAATATTTGCTAAACTTGAAAATGCTTTATTAACTGTAAACTACTAAATACACAGCAATTATTGTCACCATACAATAATTATTATATATGGCTGCCACAGGCCAGATGCTTCATCTGTGAACCGAGAATGGAGAGTAGACGATAAATAAAATTCTCACCAGCTATAAATTCGAAGTCCAAGACTTCAGCCTCCATTGCTGCCGAGAGGGCAGCAAGGTCTCTCTCCTGGGCTCCTGGAAGAATTGGTGAATTTGGATGGCTTACAGTGCACCACAAAGAGGCCTCAACAGAACCAAGTGCAAATGATTAAACTGGTTCCACCCCCGGGGCTCCAAATTCCAGGCTGAAAAGCAGCGTTAACCCTTGGCAATGTTTTCAGACTCAGGCAAAATAAGAAATGTAAAGACAATAAAGTGAGTTTTGTAATGCTAACTTAACTAGCAGTAGTTAATTCTGGAACTTGTGCTTGCCTCTTTTTTGAAGTTAGTCTTTTCTTTTAAAAAAGACAATAAAAGCACATGGGCTTATTATTTATTTGTTTATTTTTGAGGCATGATTTCTCTGGGTAGTTCTGGCTGGCCTGAACTCTTTCTGTAGACCATATTGGCTTCCAACTCAGAGATCCACCTGTGTCTGCCTCCCAGGTGCTGGGATGAAAGGCCTGCACTACCCCGCCCAGCTCAGATGGGTGGTTTTAGAAAAGTGTTGTTAGTTGGTGAAATCACCAGCGCATCAACCTTATGCAGTGTACACTGTTAGCAAGATACAGTTAGACAGAAATACAGTCCTGGGGTTCGACGTTTAACAGAATTTGTATTTCCTAAAGAATCATTTCATAGCCAGGTATGGTGGTACACTGCACCTTTAATCTCAGCACTTGGGAGGCTGAGGCAGGCAGATCTCTGTGAGTTCAAGGCCAGCCTGGGCTACAGAGTGAGTTCCAGGACAGCCAGGGCTACACAGAGAAGCCCTGTCTCAAAAAACAAAATAAACACAAACAAAAAAATGAATCATTTCATAGACATACAAATTATGTGTATATATATATATATATATATATATATATATATATGAAGACAAAGCAGAAAGCAGGTGTGCTGGGGGCTGTATATGGATAGCAAGGGATGAAGGGATGTAAGCTATATGGGCGGAGGGGGGCAGATCTCCACGGAGAAGTTACAGTTGTGTTACTCAGTGCATCCTAGCAGATAAGACAGCTTGCCTCATGTCGGAGGAGAAGGACTGGCAGGTGCCCCTCAGTCTGAGCCTCATGAATTAGTGATAAGGGGCTCTCTCACTGTTTGGAGCTAATGCACCATGGGGAACTTTCCCAGGCTGTCACCTGTATGTGGAGCTGGGACCCTAGGGTGGAAGGTGACTGTAGTAGGAGCTCTCAAAGCCTGGCTTGGTGGGACAGGCCTGCAGGGCTTTTCTGACAGAGGATGGGGATGGATGGTAATGGTGAAAAAGAGAGTCAGGTCCTCGTAGGGGAGTGTTCCTTTCATTAGGGCAGGGCTGAAATTTGGCCTTTAGCACCATTTCTTTTGGAAGAGGACAGGGGATGTTGGGGAGGGCATCTGTGATGAGAAAAAGGCGGAAGGAAGGCAAGAAGTGTGGGGTCTCAAGCTTCCGTTCTTAAGGAGGTTGTTGAAGGCATCTTTTCAGGGATACACACTTGTGTGAGAGTACCTCTTGGAAGGATGGGGTAGGACATCTTTTTGGGGAATACACACTTGTGTGGGAGTACCTCTCAGAAGAGGGAAGTAGGTGCAAAGTTGTTGTAAGAGGTGGTACCCTCTGCCTCTCCTGAGGAAATACCTGAGATCGAGAGCGAGGCTTCCGTCTTCTTCGTGGCACGACAGGAGCTCAGAAGAGACTTCATCTGGCGTGAGCGTTTTGTGTGGATTTTTGCAGTAGGCATCCTAGGTTGGTCATTGTCTCAGGCCTGATTGAGACCAATCAGGACTGGGCAATGTGCAAGGGCTGATGGGGGTCGGGACAGCTACCAAGTGGGGACTATGGGAAGAGGGTTCCCGGCCTTATGTATGGAGGCCTCGCTAGGTGCTATCAAGTGTCAGGTGCTTGAAATATTCATGAACTCGTTGTCGGTTTCTAATGGAGCGCCATGCGCCTTGGCGTTTTCATATGTGAAATCAGGTGAAGTCATGACGGCCTGCCGCTGTCAGTGCTGAAGACAGATTTTAGTGTCCTAGCATGGATGGGATTTTCACACAAGTTAACTTCCATAGACAGTGATTTCCTCTGACACAGAATTTTACTTTTAACAGTACTGCATCTCTGGGTTTTGTTTGTTTTCTTGTGGTGCTGAGGAATCAAACCAGGGTTTTGTATGGGCTAGGTAAGCACTCTACACATGAGCAGCCCCTGTTTTTTGTTTTAGTCATTAAAATATCTGTTCTTTAAATTACAACTATGATATATGTCATGGTTTTAACAATGAATGGAAAGGTGTGAAAAGTAGAAGTTAGGGGCTGGAGAGACGGCTCAGAGGTTAAGAACACTGACTGCTCTTCCAGAAGACCTGGGTTCCATCCCAGCACCCACACCTGCCTGTAACTCCAGTCTCAGGGAATCAGATGTCATCTGATGTCCTTTTCTGGCCTCTGTGGTACATAGATATGCATTGCAGGCAAAACACCCACATACATTAAAATCATTCTTACAAGAGGATGGCATTATACATACCATCCTTCAGATTGTTCAAGGTTTTTTTTTTCTACCTCTTCTTTCAACTTCTTAAAACATTTTCTTGGGGGAATGTTTTGATAGAGCTATGTTCCTTACTTTTAAAAATAGCTGCACAGGACCCTGCCGTGTGGATTGTCTGCACAGAGTAATATTTAGTCAGTCTCCTACGGATGAACATGTTAGTGGTTTCCAGTGCTTTGCTATTTCAAACAATATTACAACTGAACCGCCTCAGATTTTATATATATATATATATATATATATATATATATATATATATATATATATATATATATATATATATTCATCTTATGTTATGCTTTGTGCACATATATTTGAAGTGTGGATCAAATTGGTGAAAGTCAAATATCCTTTGAAAAGATTTAATCAGTTTTGATGGATTTTTTCCCCTTTTCCTGCCTCCTTTTCTTTCCTTTTTGAGACATAGGGCTTCCTATGTAGGCCTAGCTTGTCTGGTACTTAGTCTGTAGACCAGCATGGCCTTGAACTCACAGAGATCATCTTGAGTGTTGGGATTGAAGGCTAGTTTTCACTTAAAGGTGTTTTTACCTACCACTCATCTCAGTGATGCACAGAACATATAATGGGTTGAACCACTGATGGCTTAAGTTCTGTGGTAAATATCGACATGCCACAGGAGTCCACGGGGATTGTAGGTCCCATGAAATTAAAAAGCTAGGAATCTGGGTGTTAATACCAGATATTTTATTTTTAAAATATTGGTAGCTAATTAGCTTTAAACAATCACCACCACCACCACCACCACCACCCACTACCACTACCACCACCACCACCACCACCACCACCACCACCACCACCACCACCACCACCAAATGGCTAGGCGAGGTGGGCCACACCTGTCCTTCTGGTTCATAGGAGGTAGAGACAGGAGGATCACCAGGAATCTGAGGTTATTTGGGGCTACACAGTGAGGTCCTGTTTCAAAAGACCAAAAATAAATAAAAAGTGAATAGAAATAAACAATCCTAAACTATAAATGAACAAATATACCTTCACTAGCAAGATAATGTGCCCCCCCCCAAACAAAAACCCCCAAACAAGACAGTGACTGGATCTATAATTGCTAGAGACAGATATATTTTTGCCTACTTAAGGGTCTGGGCTATTAGCTTTGTAAAATATTGTCCTATGTACCATTTAAAACTTTTTTGTAAAACTCATTAAATTTCTCTTTTCTAAATTTTTTTTCTCTCATGTCCTATATTTAGGCAGTTGTTTGGGAATACTGTTTGGCAACCATCTATCCAGTCTCTTTGTGATCTGTTTCAGGGATTCCCACAGCCCAGTGGAGAAGACTCTCATGGATCAGGCATGCTTTCACGGGCTCTGGGCTGCTTTCTTTACCCGCATTTGGGGGTGGGGGCTATCCAGCAGGTGGTGCCTCTGTGCGCTTTGCTTCTGGCCACGCCTGGAAACTCTAGGATTTTGGTCTTTGTGTGATTTCCATATGGGAGCTGAGGTGCAGGCTCTAGCCGCTGGCAGCCACACAGTCATCTTCTCCTTTGTTTCTCAGGCTGCCATTGTGCCACGAACGCCATTGAAGACCTGGAGGGGGAAGGAGTCAGGGCACAGAAGTACAACATAGCCATCCTCTCCACAAGTAGGGTGCTGGATATAAACTCTCATTGGGTCCTTTATGGACACAACTAGATTTCTAGCCTTGTTTTCAGAATGGTGCTCTCACCTGTCCTCCTACACAGATGGTCCCTGTGGCAGACATGGAGAGGCAAGGCAGCATTTGATGATGAAGATGTGGTGTTCAGTTCTTCTTCTTGGGCAGGACTCAGAGCCCAGCTGTGGGATCCTGTGGAGTTGTGAGCATTCAGCCAGCTGTTAACTCCTTCGGGTCCACTGCAGCCTTTGAATGGAGGTGACAGTCTTCTCAGGGAATCTACTGAGCAAGACAGTGTTATAGGGACATTGAATGTCTGCCTAACACTGGCTCCTTTAAGGACCACTTTTATTTTGGAGGACCTGGGTGGACTGGTGCTCACCACACATACACAGCACACCCACACTTCCCCCTTCCCGTCCTTCCTTCCCCTCTCATAGAGGTTACCTCAAGTGAACCCTTCAGATTCCTGCCTACGGCCTACCACAGATCTCCTTTGCTGAGGATATATGTGTTTTCTTTCTTTGTAACTCCCCCTCCCTATTTTATGCATCCTAGCCTGCCCTTGAACTTGCTGTATAGCTGAGGCTAACGTTGATCTTGGATCCTCCTGCCTCCGACACCCGGGTGATAGGATTATGGACCTACACCGCCATACTTGGTCTACATAGCACTGGGAATTGAACCCAGGGCTTTGTGCATACTAGGTAAACTGCCAGCTGAGCTACATCCCCACCCTCTTAAGTCTTACGATGCAGACTGCACTCCTAATAGTCCCAGGGCCCCATCCCAGAGGTCTGTCTTTGCCCCCGGAGTAAAGACCTTAGAGCACTCCGCAGCAAGAATCCTATTACTGCGGTTCCTGCCAGTTTGAATTATTCAAGGAGGATCTACACAGAGAATTCCGGGGTGGGCTTTGGCAGTCTGAGGCTGACTGGTTTCATGGGTGTTTTCATGGAGATTCCTCTGATGCTAGGCGTTAAAAATGTACCCTCTTCTTGAAGCATTCTGTTTTACTGGAAAGAATTTCTGGGCTAAATAACACAGACACAGACACAGACACAGACACAGACACAGACACAGACACAGACACACACACACACACACACACACACACACACACACACACACACCATGCATACCCCACTTGCACACCCCTCAAGAATTAGGGGCAATTCTCAGGGACACTGGCATCTAAATGCACATTAAAGGGAGAACCATTGCTCTAGAGGTGGCCAGTCTGGCCTCTCTGGAGATAACATTCGGCATTATCATGCAAAGTAGTTTCAGCTCCTTCCCTTGCATTGGGAACAGACTAAGAAGCCTAGGGTACAAATTAATCAGCTGGTCACAAGCCTTGCTAGAGGACAAAGCTGTCTACTTCCGTGCTTTCTCTCTGTTGGGAAGATCAAATTTCTCCAGCAGGACCGAGTACCCTTTAATCTCTGCAAGAGCTCCCTGAGGAGTGAAGGGGACGATGCACTTGTCCCCCAATAATATGCTGTGCTTACTCATTTCAGTTCGACTACACAGACATGCTATTTCAATACTTTCAACAAAACCAAAGGCACCGTATATTTTCTGCCCTTTGAGCTAAAAAAAGAGGGAGAGATTTATCTGGCCTGGTGGCACAGGCCAGTTACCACAGTGGCTTGGCTAAGGCAGGAGAGTTCAGATTCCCAGAAACCAGGTGTTTTGTTTTTTAATTTTTTTAAGTCAGGGTCTCCAGCTTGTACATATAAGGCCAGTACTGGGGAGGTAAACGCAGGAGGATCCCAGTGGGTTGGGGACCAGCTAGTCTTCCGAATCAGCGAGCTCCATGTTTTGTGAGAGATCTTGTCTCAAAACTTGAGTGGCCTGTGAGAGAGGAAGACACAGATGCCAACCTTTGTCTTTCCTCCATGAGTTAACATCCCACCCTATGCATAACACACACACACACACACACACACACACACACACACACACACACACACACACACCTCCAATATGTCAGGATCTCCCCTAGGGTGCTGATGAATGGCAAGCCTTCAGCAGGTCAGAGACACTGAAGAGGAGATGCAGAACAGGCGAACTACTGGACAGACGAACAGACACACGAGGGCTTTTCTGAGGGACGAAAGCTTAGTTTTTATTATTCTTTCTGTTGCTTGTTCTACTCTATTTACTCTGATGTTCCCTCTGTCTATCTTGATGTCTTCCTTCCAACTCTCCTTCTACGTCTTTCCTGGTGTTTTTCTTCTCACTTCTTTATTTTTTTTTCCTTACAGCTTATATACCCTAGGAGAGTCTTCCAAGTAATATAAAACTTACAATGTGGTCACTTTCTACTTTTCAAGTGAATGATCACAATGAATACATGTTTAAAGATTTCCTACCTAACTGAATTATATCTATGTAATTTACCTAGAAAACTTAATATGACTATAAGTTTTACTATCATAGAAGACTAATTATTAATCTATATTTCTTAATTATCCATTACAATTTAAATGAGTTACATAAACACAATACCTTAAACAAGAGTAGAAATATACATACAGTATAACAAAAGTAACTTTAAATTTGTATCAATAAATTAAAACCTATATCAATGTAAAACATTTTAAGCAAGTTGCTCTTTAAAAGTAGGTTCAACAATCCACCCTTTTATCCTATCATATCTATATTCTATATTTCCATATCATATACCACTTTCTTCTTTTAGAAAGATATTGACTATGACCAACAACAATTTGTAACCAACAACCTAAACAAAGACAAACATCCATACTCCATTTTTTTGGAATGTGGGTGTAGTTTTCTAGGCTACTTTCTGCTGTTAGAGGGTGCTGTATTCTCATGGGGACACAAAGAAAATTTTAGAATTATGGTCAAGTCCTGACCATACCTACCTGGAGTAGTCTGTGAGGCTGTATTCTCTGAGCCAGTTGCCTTGAAGTTGATTTTGGATGTTGGATCATCTGAGAGCTTTCAGGAGGTCTTGGCTGGTCAAACCATATTAGCCTGGAAGCAATTCACAGGTTCTCATCTCCTGTCAAAACAAAAGCAGAACCTCTTTTCCAAAGCAACATATCCTTAGACATAGATTTTGAAATCAAGATAGCTTTAAAATATACATATTGATTTAATTCAGTAGCTTTTACAATCAAATGTCTTTCTGCAGTTAAAAATCCCAAAGACAACATAATCCAGATTCTCTGTGTAATATCCATCTTTACACGACTTATTTTTTTATATTATCTTTACTGTCTATTTAAAGACTTTATTTTTAAAAACTACTTATTTATATAACTGTCTATATTCCTTTTCCTCTCTCTTCCAAGTCTATGTACATTTTTATGCATACCGTAAACCATTTAGGGGTTTATTTAATCCGAGTCTGACTTATTGTGAATCTATTGCTTTAAACTGTAGAATGACTAGGACAGAAATGGCAGCTTTGGCTGCTGGCTCTGCCCACCTCAGCTTCCCAACATGGTGGGACTATGTTTACTGCCAGCTCTGGGAGCCATGCTCTCTGCTGACACTGGGAAGCAGTGGATCTGTGCTTCCATCCAGCAGCGTGTAGCCCAGAAACCTTTTTTCTTGTCTGTACTAGCAAAGGCTAAATCCACCATGCAGAGTAACTTGTGACTTAGAGACACCTTTGTGTACCATGGTGGGAATCTGCCATGCTGCAGGTCAAACCTGCATGCCACGAACCCTTCATAGAGTTGCTTAAGCCCGCTGGCCGCAGCTGGCCTCAGAGAGACAACTAGGAAGCTGTTTTTAGCTCCGTTTTAGAATCTCTCTCTCTTTTTTTTTTTAAGCTTTCTCAGGTTTTAGGTGGAAACTCTTGCCCCATGTTGGACACCATTTGTAGCTGAAAGTTTTCCTGTGTCCCACCTGGCCCATGGTCAGGACAAATCTCTCTCACCCACTGGTCTCGCAGTGGCTTCGACCCAAATAAACACACACACAGGCTTATATTATTTTTAAACTATGGCCATGACAGGCTTCTTGCTAGTTAGTTCTTATATCTTAAATTAACCCATTTCTATAAATCTATACTTTGCCACGTGGCTTGTGGCTTACTGGTACTTTTACATCTTGCTTCTTATGGCAGCGCCTGGCAGCATCTCCTCCATTCTGCCTTTCTCCTTCTTCCTCTCTAGTTAGAATGCCCCACCTAACCCTATTCTGCCTCACCATTGACCAAACAGCTTTATTTATCAACCAATCAGAGCAACACATGTTTACAACATACACAACAATATCACCCATCATTTCCCCTTTTTTTCTATTTAAAAGGAAGGTTTTAACTTCAACATAGTAAAATTACATATAACAAAACAATTATCAAGGAAGAATTATAGTTATAATATCTAGTCTACTTGTATTTGGCAAAAATTAAAGAAGATATCCTATCTTATACTATAATATTTGTGAGTCTAAGGTTTCATATCTAATTTATCTTTTATTATAACCAAGGAAAATTATAACTGTCTAGTCTTCAACTACATCAAAGACGTACTTCATCTTCATTCCTTTTTTCGAGATCTGAGCTATGACTTCTTGGTATCCTGTTGGAAGTCCATTTCAGTTGTTTTCAGAGATTCTCTAGTCCCGGTGATGTCCCAATAGTATCCTGCGAACTTAACTAGAAAATATTGTACTTAGCTCATGTAAACAGCCAGAGCTATGACTTCTCAGTGTCCTGTTGGAAGTCCACTTCAGTTGTTTGCAGAGATTCTCCAGTCCCCGTGATGTCCCAATAGTACCCTGTGAACTTAACTAGAAAATACTGTACTTAGCTCACGTAAACAGTTGGAGCTATGACTTCTCAGTGTCCTGTTGGAAGTCCACTTCAGTTGTTTGCAGAGATTCTCCAGTCCCCGTGATGTCCCAATAGTATCCTGTGAACTTAACTAGAAAATATTGTACTTAGCTCATGTAAACAGTTGGAGATTGAGGGCAAAATTGAATGTTATTGACGTTTTCCTGCCAATTGTCACCTGTTCCTATGCCTAGGAAACATTCCTGAAGAGCAATTCATAGCACCCAGTTTCACTGAACATTTAAAATTTTTCAGTTTGTGTAAAAACATTTACTTTTCTTCATGTAAAACAAAATTTTACATACTATTTTTATGTTCTTTCTCATGCTTTGCCCCACATTTCTTTACTAAGGTTTTTCATATTCTTATAGTATTTTTATTTATTTTCATAAACTGTTTCTATCATTTGCCTCCCCTTATCTGGCTGTTTTCTTTCTTTTGAGACAGGGTCTTGTTACGTTGCTCAGGCTGGCCTCAAACTTTCTACCTCAGCATCCCGAGCAGTGGGAACAAAAGGTGTGCACTATTATGCCTGGTTCATTTACGGATTACTTATTTTTATAAATTCTTGTTAAAGGTGGTTAGCCAAGTAGTTATCACATGTGACAATATTTTTATTAGTTGTTTTGTTATTCTTAGTTGTTTATTAATTGCCATTTTAATTCCATGTGAAAAAAAATTTAAGAAAGTTACTTTTTTTTTAATGCCTTCTGAGTTTGTGGCATGCTCAGAAAGACTTTTTGCTCCAAGAATTTTGGGGTCGTGCCAGGCATGGTGGTATACACTTGTAATGACAGCACACCAATAGTAGGTAGAAACAGGAGGGAAGAGAACTGAAAGCCAGCCTGAGTTATAGAACAGGACTGTCACACACACACACACACACACACACACACACACACACACACACACACACACACACACACACCACATACGCCTTCCTCCACTCCTCCCAACTTTGAATCATACCATGTTTGTTCTCATGTGGAATATAGATCCAGGCTCCCTCAACTGGTTAGTCAATTTTCTGGGCACTGTCTGAGCACCTCACCCCTGATCTCACATCTGTATTTGAGCTATTTCATTCAGCCGCCTTGTCTGTATGCTTCCAAGTCCACGTTTCAGTAGAACTTGCAGAGAAGAAAAAAGAGAGTGATAAAATTACCGTAAAGTAAAATATAAGGGCATGGCAATGTGGAGATAGGACAGCAATTTTAGTTGGGGTAGTCCGGAGAAAGTTCATGAAAAGGGCGATTGCGGCGAAGCCTGAACAGCCTTAGAGTGAGGCGGTCAAGGGCAAAGGCAGAGAGGCCATAGGCTTCTGAGAGGGACCCCACATTCCAGCCTTTGGGAGTGTTCGAGTGTTGTGACCACAGTTAAGAGGACGTGTGAGGGCTAGTTTCTGTCAACTGGACACAAAGTACAGTCACCTGAAAAGAGGAAACCTCAAATGATTAATGGTTGTGTGTGTGTGTGTGTGTGGGGGGGGTGCCCAGCCCACTATGGTGCCACACTGCAGGTGCTCAAGCTGTGGGGAGCAAGTCAGTAAGCAGCTTTACCCCACAGCGTCTTCCTCCGTCCCTGTAGTTTCTGCCCTGACTTCCCTCAGTGACCGTGACTGAGATGTGTAAACCAAACAAACCTTTTTCTTCCCAGAGTTCTTTTGTTCATGGTGTCTATCACAGCAGTAGAAAGTAAACTAATACAGGAAGCATACATACATTTTTGTACTACTATTTCAAATTTGTTTGTTTGTTTGTTTTTGAGACAGGTTCTCATGTAGCCCAGGTTGGCCTTGGATTCTCTATGTAGCAAGGATGATCTCGAACTACTTACCCTCCTGCCTTCACCCTCTGAGTGCTGGAATAGACCAGTGTGCCACAGGCTGCTTTATACAGCCTTGGGGAGAGAATCCAGGGCCTTGTGACACCAGGCAAGCACTCTACCAACTGAGTTACATTCTTTTTCTTTTTTTCTTTTTTTTCTTTTTGGTTTTTCAAGACAGGGTTTCTCTGTGTAGTTTTGGTGCCTGTTCTGGATCTTGCTCTGTAGACCAGGCTGGCCTCGAACTCATAGAGATCCGCCTGCCTCTGCCTCCTGAGTGCTGGGATTAAAGGCAGGCGCCACCACTGCCCGGCCGGGTTACATTCTTTTGCAGCATATTGAGAACACTTTTATCAATTACAGTAGCTGTAAGTTGACCATCTACCATTTTCTAGAAATATCAGTGTTGTTTAGGATTTTGCCCCATTTTCTAGAAATATCAGTGTTGTTTAGGATTTTCTAGAAATATCAGTGTTGTTTAGGATTTTGCCCCAATGAACAAAGTTGATATTTTTTTTTCTTTTAAGAATGAAGAAAAAAGCCAGGAGGTGGTGGCTCATGCCTTTAATCCCAGCACTTGGGAGGCTGAGGCAGGCGGATCTCTGTGAGTTCAAGGCCAGCCTGGTCTACAGAGTGAGTTCCAGGACAGCCAGAGCTACACAGAGAAACCCTGTCTTGAGGAACAAAGAAAAACAAAAACAAAAAACAAACAAACAAAAAAAGAACGCCGGGCGGTGGTGGCACACACCTTTAATCCCAGCAGAGCCAGGCAGATCTCTGTGAGTTCGAGGCCAGCCTAGGCTACCAAGTGAGTCCCAGGAAAGGCGCAAAGCTACACAGAGAAACCCTGTCTCGAAAAGCCAAAAAAAAAAAAAAAAAAAAAAAAAAAAAAGAAGGAAATAAATAAAAAAAGAAAGAAGGAAAAGAATTCAAGTAGGTCAAATAACAGTTGTAAGTGGCTGGGCTGAAATCAAAGTCCATGGCTGCCAATCGTAAAAAGTCCAATTAGAGGACATCTGGTCCGTTGCCATGACTAGGGCACTTGCAGAAGAGGCTGCTTCCGTCTGCTGGTCACATCCCATCTCTGTGCTTCCCCAAGGGCAGGTATTGGATGGCGCTGGCCTCCCCTGCCTGCCTCCTTGGCCCTCAGCTGACTGCAGGACCGAGCCACACCTTCAGCTCGTTTTGCTCTCCCAGAGTTCACTTGGGTGTGTGACTCATAGCACACCCGTGCCGTCGGCAGGAAGGAGTCATAGCTGTCTTCTGTGGGAGTGGACTTGATATCAGGCTCTTAAGTGTCTCCTTTGCTCCTCTTTCCTCACTCTGTCTCTCCAGGACACTTCCTGGTAAGTGACGGTCACACACCTTTCTCTCTCTCTTAGACTAAGTTCAAGGTCAAAAGTACAGATGTTGTGTGCATTGAATATGTATGTGCATGTGTGTATATGTACATGTATGAGTGTATTGGATCTCATTTAAATTTCATTCCTTCCCAAGAAGCCAAAATATTTAAAAGCTATCTTCAAAGGTTAGAATGGAACTGCCAATACCTGAACCTCCTTAAACTGTCTTTCAATTTGTGTATAGTTCACTGAGCTGGAAAGTCTTTTGGGTGCTCCAGAAAAAGAACTGCAGAGCAGACTCCAGGTCTTATTGCCTATTTGAGTAAAGTGACTTAAAAATATATATTGAATAAAATGTAAAAACCATCATCAACTTGGACACAGTTGGATAGGCTGGCCTTTGAGCGTCTCTGGTAGTCTCCCCTCCCAACAGCTATCAAAGTCCAGCTTTCCCTTTGCTAACGTTGATGAATGTAGTATAAAGGTAATGATAGTTGATTGCTAAGTTTTCTCAGACTGGCAGAAAAAAGAAGATAAAGTTTATCCAACAAAAAAGCCAGAAATATGGTGACATCCAGGTAGGTAGTCACCCCAGAGTTCTGGCCCTTGGCCTGATTTGGGTGGAGAGAGGTGGGATGTTCAGATTCATTCTATATTTAGCTCTGAAGACAGTGTTGCTAAGAGCAGGGCCAAGAGCATCCATTCCAAAAGTACAACGTGGATATAACATCTGGGAGACAGAGCTTAGAGATGGAGATGGAACGACGCATGGATGTCAGCCGAGGTCCTTGCTTGTCAGCGCATGGTGTAACATTGGCTCCGTATTAGAAAATAAACATCTGATGGGATGGGTAAGAAAGAGGGAGAGAGTTCTGAGCTCACCAAGTGAAGGTGAATAAATCCATAAAGTCTCTGTTATCGTGTCAAAGAGGGGCCATTCTTTCTCACAGATGCGCTACACTGGCACTGTGTGCTGTGTGTGTGGACTGGTTAGTTAGCAGCACCAGTCAGGATTCTGTTAAGCCAAATACTGTGCATGGATTTCAATCCCTGCATGGGAACTCTGTTTGGCTGTTTCTAATCCTAGAGCAGGATCCTAAACATCTCGCCAGTTTCCACCAGGGCTCCTGGAAGGTTTTGTTTTGTTTTGTTTTGGTTTGGTTTTTCGAGACAGGGCTTCTCTGTGTAGCTTTGCGCCTTTCCTGGGACTCACTTGGTAGTCCAAGGTGGCCTCGAACTCACAGAGATCCGCCTGGCTCTGCCTCCCGAGTGCTGGGATTAAAGGTGTGGGCCACCACCGCCTGGCCTCCTGGGAGGTTTTGTACAAACTTAGGTGCATGTGTTTTAGTTTGATGAGATGATACTGATACACTCGAGGACTAAGTAACATTCTTATTTATGGGCACACAGAAAAACTAGGAACCACCAGGACCCTGAGGTCCAGGGCTCAGGAAAGCTGTCAGATCGGTGGGGTCTTATCTGTGGGACCCCAGAAGTGCACCCAGTTCTGTGTTTGTTTGTTTTTTTTTATCCTAAGGAGCCCCAGAATTTCTGAGCCAAGTGCTGTAAGGCTGTCCTGTGGTAGGAGAGGGGACAGAGTTCAGACTGCTTTGTATTCTTATCTTGCAGGGCGGCATTCCAGAACATTCTGTCGGAGACCTGCAAGACAGACAGTGCTGGCCAAGGCTACTCCAGGGCTAGTCCTCCTCTCTAGCTGAAGGTCCCTCAGCACCAGCTGCCCGGCTGATTCCTCATCCACCTTGTCTTTCTGATTGTTCTTGCAGGGTTGTGGGAAGCACCTTTTTCTCACCTCTCCCAGGGTGTATTCTTCACAGGAACTTAATTCACTGGCTTATGAGACGAAGCCACAGAGACATATCCACAGAGTTTGGGCGGTTGGAGCCAGTTTTTACTACCAACTCTCTACATGGTGTCGACTACTGGATCTCCCGGCTGACGGCTTGGAGAATTTCTGTCGGGGACCGGGACTGTGTTAGGCGCAGCCTGAAACCAACAGTCAGATCACACAGGCTCCAAGGACACAGAGGGGTGGAAGGAGTACCCAGAGCTGCTCACAGCTGAGCTGCAAACGCTGAGGAAGCCAGCTGCTGGCTGGCAGTGACCAGCTCCGAGTGCGGATGAGACTCCAGACTTTAGTAACACAGGACTCATGCGTGTAGGGGCAGAGCGAGAGAGATCGTTGACTTTGCGGGGCAGAAAGGGTGGGAGAAAAACAGAGGGTTGGTTTTTTATCTATAGTTCTTGACTGCTGTTCCTAGTAAGAAAGGGACTTCAGACCCCAGGGGAAGCTCTGCTCAAGCCTCGGAGAGATGAGGCCTCTCCGCTCTCAGGGTGGCAGCTCCCATGAGGTACAGCGGGGTAGGGGATGAGGGATATCCTTGGCACATGGTGTACGGTGTTAAATCATGGTGTCTCTTCACAGCAAAAGAACAGTAACTAAGACAATCATAGATATCCTTCCTACAAACAGTGTAATTATCACAAGTGTATAACACTTTCCCCCAAAGCAGCCTGTAACTAATTAACTGTATGCGGAATCGGCATCTGTAGGAGAAGCACTGTGCTAAACACTACAGGAGACTGAAGATTTACAGTATCAACTTTGTCCTTGCCCTTGGAGAACTTACAATCTAGTGGACGAAATAGGACACGTCAATGAAACATCTTGAAAATGACTGCCCCACAGTGCTGATCTAAGTGAAATTTATCCCCACCTCTTTCCTACCTTTTCATTGCCTTTTCTCCCACAGGGACGTTCAACCTTCTCATGTTTACAGGCCAAGGGGCAAATGATAGGAATCTTTCTCCCAGAACCCAACTTGTTCCTGATCCCATGAAACTTAGTGGTTTAAATAAGAAATGTCCCTCATAGGTTCAAATATGTGAATGCTTGCTCCCTACTTGGTAGCACTGTTTGGGGGGAATGTTATGGAACCTTTAGGAGATTTAGCCTTGCTGGAGGAAGTAGCATACTTGTTATGTTACTGGGGGCAGGCTTTGTGAGTTTTCTCACTCCCCAGGTCTCTCCTGTATGTTGGTGGTTGAAGAAGTGATCTCTCAACCTCCTGTTCCTGCAGCCATGCTAGCTGCTTGCTGCCATGCCTCCCCATCTCATATTTCTGGAGCCCAAAGCCAAAATAAACTCTTTCTTCCATAAGTTGCCTTTGGTTATGGTATGTTATCACAGCCACAGAAAAGTAACTAATGCAGTCACTATTCATAAACAGTTTCTTTGCACTCTTCCATCTCCCCCGCCCTTTTCACAGGGCTCAGTGGTGTGTGTGTGTGTGTGTGTGTGTGTGTGTGTGTGTGTGTGTTGTAGAACATTTTAAGGTATGTTACTTTTGTTTATATTGCATTTGTTTAACTCTGTGAAGCTGTGTTACTGTGCCTGTCTAAAACACCTGATGGTCTAATAAAGAACCAGATGTCCAATAGCAAGGCAGGAGAAAGGATAGGCAGGCCTGGCAGGCAGAGAGTATATATAGAAGGAGAAATATGGGAGAAAAAAAGGAGTAAGAGAAGGAGGAGGACATCAGGGGCCAGCCACTCAGCTACACAGCAAGCCATAAAGTAAGAAGTAAAGAAAGGTATACAGGAATAGAGAAAAATAAAAACCCAAAGACAAAAGATAGACGGGATAATTTTTTTTTTTGAGACAGGGTTTCTCTGCGTAGCTTTGCACCTTTCCTGGAACTCATTCTGTAGCCCAGGCTGGCCTCGAACTCACAGAGATCCACCTGCCTCTGCTTCTGGAGTGCTAGGATGCGCCACCACTGCCCCGCTTAGACAGGATAATTTAAGTTAAATAAAGCTGACAAGAAACAAGCCAAGCTAAGGCCATGTTGGGCACCACACCTCAGCAGTTTCGGGGGTCTGAAGGATGAGATACCTGGAAGGCGTAGTAACGACTCAGAGACAATGTTCATGCAAGCTGACAGGTCACTTTGGGCTTCTGCAGTTGCTAAGTAGCTTTTGCTACAGCTTCTGCTTTTGCCCTGGTAATCTCAGTCTTTTATTATCATGAGCAAGGGGAAACAGAAAGAAAAGGGGGAATCACCTAATACAGAGTGTTCTCATGATTCCACAGGTTATTCTTAAAAAGTCACCAATGTGTTTTTTTATCATCTTTGATTAAACACAAAAACTATCCCAGGCGTAACACCAAAGCAAGTATAATCTATTTTTATTATTGATTATACAATCTTATGAGCACTTGACCCAGAGGCTAACAACACGCAGTTTCGCAAAAAAGGTAAAAATGAAAACAGTGGTTAGTGTACCAGAGAGTCATTTCATTCTTGCACAACCTGCTCTGACCTCAAGACCTCTGCAGCCGCCTAAGTTCCTCCTCAGCCCTCTGCAAACACCAAGCCCCATGACTGGTGGGCCACAAAGACCTCAGACAAGAAATCTGTCGCTGCAAGTCAGTGATTTTTGTCCTTCTTATCCCAACAGTTCCAAGGAAGACTGACCCAATTTTCAGAGTTTCCATGAAAAGAAGCTCGCCTTTCCTGGCAGCTCTTTTCAGTCTAGGAATCCAATAAAACTTACAGCAGGGCTGGAGAGATGGCTCAGAGGTTAAGAGCACTGGCTGCTCTTCCAGAGGTCCTGAGTTCAATTCCCAGCAACCACATGGTGGCTCACAACCATCTGTAATGAGATCTGGTGCCCTCTTCTGTATACATAATAAATAAATACATCTTTTAAAAAAAAAAGAAAAAGAAAAAAAAAACTTGCAGCAATCACTCCAACCACTGCCACATTGTCTCCACACTCCTTCAGGAGGAATCAAAATGTCTGGATTAAAGTTGCCATCTCCCGTTCTTGGTGGAGGCCACCATCTTCCTCCTATTCTAGGTTCCCATACTTCCCATTTGTCATCTCATCTATATGTATATAGTATATCTATACTCCATCCACAGTCTTCAGCCCACACCCCTTAGGGTCTCAAGTTTTACACAATGTCCTTGGAATATCCTCAGAAACTGAAGTATTCATCGTGGCCAAATTGAGTCCAGTGCGCTGATACACATCATACCATGTGCTATAGTTGACCACACATTCGGTACAGTTTATCCAAGTCTGAAAGCTTCCCCAGGCTGTAGGTTCTTTCCCATGACCTGCATAACTGCCTTGACCCCAGCCTGAGTGACCATCTCTGTATAATTTCCCATGAAATTTGTTTCATTCCCATCCTGTTTCACAGAAAGTACCATTGGTCTAGAAACAAAGAACATTAAAATCAGAGAGAAAAAAAAAGACTACCATTACAAGAAATAATTATATGGAGGAGAACATGATATGTGCATGCCATAAAGCATGACCTTGGGACACATAGGCATTTCTGCCTTGGCCCTCTAGAGTCATGCTAAGCAGGAGATATGGAGAGGAACACAGAGAGGGTTGATGGTCCACAATCTCGGGTCCCTCATCTCTTGTATAATATTATAGGGACCAGCCTTAATATTATACATCCCAGGGGCTCAGGAGAGAGAACTACTAACAGCGAGGACTATTTTTAGGAAATAGAATCTCAGCGCACCAAGCTCTATAGTCCACTTGCTTTAATTCCTCTGGCATAACATCCTTTATACACAGCTTCAGTTCTGTTCTTGTGCCTAGCTCCTTTCTTGCCTGATCTCTCTCTGTTTATCTACTGTTCCCTCTTAAGTTCTATCTTAATTCTCTCATCTTAATTCTGCCTCATCTAGGTCATTTTTACCTTGTTCTTACCCAGCTAGGGCTTTCCCATCTGACTCTTCCTCATCTTCCATCTCATTCCTCTAGCCCTTCAATCTAGTTCTTTCCCGTCTCAGTTTGCTCCTCTCAAGTTCTTACCCATTCTGTTCTTCCATTCTCTTTTCTCTTCTCTGTCCTCCATGTGCCCTGGGAGTCCTGGTATATATACACTTAAAAGCAGTATTCCCTTAGCAGTGCAAAACCAGGCTTTCAGGGTCAAACGGAGGGGTGATAAGAATCACATAACTATTAATTATCATTTGCAACCCCAAAGGGAAGTGACCAATGGGGAAATGAATTAACTAAAGGCTAACTTCAGCTAATATCTAAGAAGAGCTATCTTATGTGCTCAACTATAATCTTAAACGTGATTGGTAGAAAATGTTAAGATCTATAAGTTGCTAGGTCAATGTGAGAAAATAAAACTGTCTTCTTTTTTTCCTGTGACTCATGTTTGTCCAAGCTATCTGCCATTTTTCTGCAGAGTAGGGGAAAGTGTGCTCAGTCGCTAGGCAACCTGTGTACAGCTAGATGCCTCTGGTGATAGTTAAAGGGAGATCTGGAACCAGAGGTAAGGTTTGGAAAAGGAGGAAGTAAAGCTTAATTGGCACATCTGCCAGGCCTTCTCAAACAGGTAGCCTGGATGCTTAAGTCTGTTCTTAGAGAGTACAGAGGTATCTCTGATAAAGTACTTTTCTTCATCTGGGGATGGACCTGGCCAGATGGTGCCAATGATGATAATTACAGGGAGGCTTGAACTGGGGTTCTGGCTGAGCATAACTGTCAGTGCAGAAGGTTATCCAAATATTCTTAGAAGTGGTTAGATAAGGAGTTAGAGGTCTATAAAGTTAGTAAGGCTGTAAAAAGGAGGGTCTGAGCTAAATTATGTAAAGCTATTACTGAACATCCACCTGACCTAGGCAGTGTCTCCTTGTGGAATTTGTCTTAAATCAGGAGACTTGCATGTGGACTGTTATTACTGATAGTCCTTGAAAGTGGCCAAGGGAGATATCTGATTCCAGAGAAAGTCTTTCCTAAGGCAGTTCTCCAAATAACTGGAATGTGTATGTCCAGAGAGTGATCAGTCCACACTGTTAGCCCTTCTTAGGGAAGAGTCAATTGGGAAAACTATGAAGGCACACATGATTTTCATAACAGAATACAGCTGATATATAACAAGCTAAGTAACATAAAAAACTCCTTGGGATTTGGCTTCCTCTGGAGGAAATCCCTGATCCCTCCAGGTAGTGACTTTGCCATAACCAGCTGAGTTCTTATCATATATTCCTGCGGCTTGCAGCACTCACCTCCAATCTTTGCTGGCAACACGTCAGGCATCTTATATGCTGTCCCTGGCACATTTATAATTAGGAATAAGTCTCTGTGTATGAATTATTCAGGAGCTGGGTTGTGGGGGACCCTCCCCCCAAAAGAGCAAAACCAGCCAAAACATGTGTGTGTGTAAAGGGTAAAGGAGGGAAGGGTGCTTTTATGTGGACACAGGTCTAGAAAATGAATCCTGCAAAAGCAGTCATCTTCAGATGAAATAGGTTTA